>NC_069138.1:48032029-48632029 GCF_026914265.1 Mya arenaria
GCAGCATACACATTTGAACAAAATATATTTATAGCATATTTCGAAAATCTCCAGGAAATTTCAAGTTTCAACCTTGGCGTGAATGTTCTATGGCATGTTTTGGGGTAGATACAGACAAGAGTTTGCTCCGAGACTTTGTGGTTCTATGAGAGCTTAAATAAATGTGGACTAGATATCGCATTTGAATCGGAAACTTGTAATGGTTTATGCTTAAATGTTTTTTTTAAGTCACATTGTTCTTGTTCAGATGCGTTCTTTCGGTTTTGTTGTCAAACAGTTAAATTATATCGTCAATACGACAGCGTAATAAACATGTATGTGTTGTTTTACATTTTAACAAAATAACTACAATTTAACGATATAATAATGTGATAATGTTTAATCATTTTGTGACTACTGATAAAAAAGAAATTTGTTTCTGTCGTGAAATACAACATCGATTTATAAAATGATGAATGTAGTAGTAGTAATGTGCAGTTTCGAAAGTATCATCAGCTGATATTTTTATAGGAAATGTTGTTGTATTGTCACCTGTTCTTATCAAATTGTTATTAACGCCGTTCAAAGTCTTTAAATTAGGACTAATCAAGGTGTATTGATGGAGGAATTATGCATGGTGCAAGCTAAATGTATTGCAAGATTTCATATACACGCAGGGCAGTTAAACTCTCCTCAAGTTGTAAGTGATTTACCATTTATATATCCTTAAGAATATTTATATCTGCTCATAATGTATAATTCATCAAATTAAATAACAATTTTATTACAGTGCAGTTTGTAAAGGTTAAAACGAACATGTTTTAAACATATTCAGTCAGTGACGCGAATTTATACGGAGGCTTGAAAAGTTTTCTAAAACGTCTACGAAATAAATATGAACACTCAAATAATGCGTACAAGTTCTGAAGAGGATAAAGTGAATATTTATTAGGATTCCCCTTTCAAATTGTTTTTACATGTAATTTTAAGAAGGTTCAAAGAGGCCATACTGTTTGTTCAAGTAGTAAATATTCGTCAGGAAAGCAAGTTATACATTCTTTAACATGGCATGACAAGTGTTCAAACTTGCATGTGGAGCCGTTCAATCAGAAACCGATTCATTATAAATGCACTCAAAAATATTTTCAGAAACAGTTCGTGCTGTATTTGAGAATGTAGTTTGCTAATAACATGAGGATCGGCCCTCCTTGCACTTACATATTCTCGGATAATGCTGGGTTGAAGATAGAATCTGTGAATATTGCATGCTAGAGACTTGTAAGGCTCTATGTTGAAACTTTGCGGTCTGTTTTTTTTTCTGGAATTACATCACCATCCTTGAAATATAACATAGAAATGTGTTGATTTCAATACACATGTAGTCAACTATGTGCATTCATTTAACAACATACATATACAACTGTATACAAACAGAGATTGCTATATATATACTAGTAGTAGTAGTAGTAGTAGTAGTAGTAGTAGTAGTAGTAGTAGTAGTAGTAGTAGTAGTAGTAGTAGTAGTAGTAGTAGTAGTAGTAGTAGTAGTAGCAGTAGCAGTAGCAGTAGCAGTAGGAGCAGCAGCAGCAGCAGCAGTAGCAGCAGCAGCAGCAGTAGTAGTAGCAGCAGCAGCAGCAGCAGTAGCAGTAGTAGTAGTAGTAGTAGTAGTAGTAGAAGAAGATGTAGTAGTAGTAGTAGTAGTAGTAGTAGTAGTAGTAGTAGTAATATTTTTTTATCGTTTGCTTGAACTTTTCGGTAATATTGATATTATAAGCCCTGATAAGCTACAAGCAAAACCGGTCGGCTTATTAAAGAAAAGAATACCCATGTGCTATTACTTTTTATTTGATTATATGGCTTCCTGCACCAGTACTTAACAATTTTATGACAAACGGACAACCAGAGTTGGATAATTTTACTCTCATTTGTAGAGCTAATTTAATTGGATTCAACCAAAAGAAAATGCTTAATACACAGGTGTGCTATTTCAAGGACAAAATGTATATTGCATTGGGGAACATACTTTCAACATCATTTTTGTCAAATAATGATGGTAAAGGCAACATAAATTATTAGTTATACTTGCCATTAAAGATAAAAAAAGGATATTTTAATTCTTAATGATTTTGACACAAACAAAGTGTTATGGTGACGCTTGAAAATTTATTTTCTTATTTAAACCTTGCCTTTCACATTTTAAAAAAATCATTGGTAATTTTAACGGGACTCGCTCATGTTTTTGTTTAGTGCCCTTTTTGTATGACGAAATAATATGTGGCAAATCATAAGGAGTGTTGCAACTAAGGTACTGACGATTGGAACCCTTCAAGAAATGATGATATATTCTCAAATATTGTCTATGAATTCCACGCTTTGATATAGCGTTAATAACGCGATTCAACAAAAGGCTTAAAAGCTAAGTTATCCTTCTGTTTTGTGTCCTTGTGAGCGTGAGGTCTGATGTCAGAGTTTTATGTTTTTCATTGACTGTACCGACGTGGGTAGCACCGCATTTAAAGCAGAATATTTTGGTTTACTTTAAATGTACAAAAGAGTTAAATAGGTTTATTATAATATATATACGTGCTTTTAAATGCCTTACCGAAAAGTCAATCGGTGCCAAAGCATAAGTCCAATAGCATGAGTCCCTTCCAAGGTAAAAAAGAATGTTTTAATGCAATACTCATAAAATCTACTTAATATACGTTAACAAGTGATGGCATATTTACTCCAAATAAATGCCAATAATCCAATTAACCATTAAATCTGACATCGCATACACATTAAGTATATTGAATTATACAATTATACAGCGTTTATATATTGACACTTTCTTGAAATATCATGGGATAAACGGGTGGTATGTGTGGTAGATTTATGAAAGAAACTTAAGATAAAGTTTAGTTCGTGTGTTGTTTTGCCAATTTATTGGATCATACTTATCTTTTTTTATTACTAAACAAATTGGTTTCATATTATCCTTATGCAAGTGTTGTTAGTTTTATGAACACTCGTATGCGATATCTTTTATCGCATGACCTATTTATGATTCTACCAATAAGTTCATATTAACAAAATACAAATGAAGAAACAAGTAGCAATGTAAATGTTTATGTGATCCTGACCAGAACGATACAGAAAGAGTAAATCCATATCAAGGAAGCAAAGAAGTGATCTTATGTAAATCACTTCCAATAATAGATAAGTTCACAAGAGCTTAAAAGGAAGCAGTCTGTTGACTGAGTTTAAATTGTTTTTGTGTTGGAACGTGCAACATGTCCGGAGACCGTTGGAGCTTAGCTGTGTTTTACATTGCTGTACTGTTCACATATGTTACTGGACCTAAGTTTGTACAGGCGGATTGTCCAGTGTCACGTTGTCAATGGTTTCCTTGGAAGTCGTGGTCGGATTGTTCTAGAACTTGTGGAGGTGGCACACGATCAAGAAGTCGTTTGTTTTGTTGCAAATCTAATTTGGCAAGTGACATAGCCGCATGTTTAAGTGACTGTGGTAGGGATCCAAACGACCGGTCGGGGTTTCATGACTATGGTAAATGCAACACTTGGTGCTATAATGGCGGAACGGTTTCAACAAATGGGTGTAATTGTCCAGATCTATATTATGGCTACTGTTGCGACACAGGTATTTAAAATACAAACGATTTTTGAATCCTTTAAACGATAATGGTTACACATTTAGCAATAACTTATAATTGTGTGTGCTCTTTTTGATCTTATTCCGAAACCAAAACTTTGATTTTTCAGTCCCAATCATCTTGTTTATAAGAACTTAAACGAGGTCAAAATTTTATTGATATATCAGCGTCCCATATGGGTAGTTACGATTAATCAGTGTCATTCACATTTTGACTTTCTGCTCTTTTAACGTATCTGCTCCGTACAAATACTCTGTATTAAATAATTTCGAAATCAATCGACGAGTTAAATGTTCCCTCAACGTAAATTTAAATATCCATTACGATAAAATCGGAAGTAAATATCGATACACTATACGATCCATACAGTTGTTGATGATCAAACGCATAAGATAGTTGGTATAACTAAAATTTGCACATGTTATCCCTCTGCTTAAGTTTCCATGAGACATTGTCTATTTTGATTGACTTTTATTCATTAATAATACAAAGGAAAATACACGGACCAGCCCAGTAGGCTAAAACAAAAACAAAAAAAAACATGTTAGGAGACATTGAAAGTGTTATTAAATAGAACAGTAAAACCTAATTAGCCTACTCCGCTGGTGCGCACGTTCCGTAAATACTGAATTCTCTTGAACTATTTTTGTATTTATTTGTTGTTATTTATCACGAGTTTCCCGATGTTTTTTGTCAGGCTGTTAAGCGCGATTTTAGGGGCATTCTAAGCGAGATAACACAAAAGTCACCTTAGTTGTTGTTCATTATTGTTATCTGCCCCTGGTCAACTTATGTACATGTATGTTCTGTATATATATATATATATATATAGCGTTGAGGAAAACGAATGCATTGTAATACTATAATATCGAAGGAAGTTATAATTCATCGTTTAAGGTCTTAAAGCATGTTTAAGTTGAATAAGATTCACTAATAGCTCGTCATTACCGGGTGAGATATGGTATCTCAATGTCACTTTTGACAAAGGCAAATGTAGATCGGTTTATGTTAGTTTGATCCTCATAATATTAAACATACTCTAAAAGGAATGAAGTGAGTAGCTAATTAAACCACTCGTATTATTATGTAAGATGTTACCATCATAATCATCATCATGTCATAATTTTGAGGTAAACACTATCATTCATAACAATTTCAGCTTTAAAGTCATTATCTTTTGAGTTGCTTTAAACAGAAAAATATTATATGAACTGTCATAAGGTCAAGGAACTACATTATTCGATATAAATGACTAGCGTTTAAGTTTCAGCAAGTTTGTCGCAAAATTAATGACAGATAAAATGTAGTGGTTAATTTGATTACCGGACAAAACTATGCCAAAGTGCTAATGGAAACAGAAAATTTATGACGATTACTAACATCAAACCGAAATTAGAATATCCAGCAAAACAATTATCAAATATCACGTGTTGACAGACGAATTACTTAGGTGAAAGTAGTTCTTGAGAATCTGAAACGTACGAGCTTGATTAATAAAAGAATAAAATATAGATAAGAAGAATTCATAATAAGTACCTCTTCCCTACAGAACAACTGTGCGAGGGTTGGGATACACGCATCTAACACGAACGGCCATGGTAGATGCTTTTTCCCCCAGCTCAGTTAAGCAAATTCGCGTATAGTTACGTGATAATTTGCTAATTTACGTGCTAGCATGGTTAAATTATTGGATCAGCTATCTGAGGTGGGAGAAAAGGATTTCCAGCATGGTCAAATATTTGGATCTACTTAATCTGAGTTGGTAGAAAATAACATCCAACAAAATTCAGAACAAAGTTTACTCAATAAACATGTAAAACATACCAAACGAAACAAGAAGACAAAAAAAACAAATACATCCGCGATGATCAACAGCTATTTTGCCACAGGTGACAGCTGGTTTTTACGTGTATAAATAAATCAGTCAATGCTGTTTATGATATATCAATCGCACACCGTGGGCCGAAATTAAAATTGTTGTTTTTAAATGCACTATTAACATGGCTCTGGTATGCAATAGGGGTCCATAGTTAATACAAACAGGATAATAGAAAGGGGGCACTCAATATCCGGGCATAAAAGGCAAACCGTCGGTAGGAACCTCAGGCACGGAACACGTCTAGAACTTTTTGTCGGTTCGACAGAACTTCCCTTTAGTTGGGCGCTATGTGTAGATTGCCTCCGTTTGTGTCTTTTTATAAAGGGCGCCTCACAACCACACTCAAAGACCTGATACAGTTTTTTGTTTCATTCAAACACTAACGAAATACTTGTCAAATACAGAATTCCAGAACATTATTCCAGTAAATAATAAGAACAGTGCATGAATTGATTCACGTGGAATGCACATGGAAATACATAATGCACACTTTCGTAGTTCTTTTTCATTAAAATTAATAAACTATTAAGAACATAAATACGAGTGGGCTTATTAGGCACTCTGTAGCTGCTTAATATTATTTACCAATTTGTTTAACAAACATATGTAAAATATGATTGAAATCTATAAAAGATATTGCTAGAAAATCAGCTTGTGTCTGATATAGAGCGTAATAAAAGGAATTCAGAAAGAGGAGGGATAGAAATTGAAAATGATAGAGTCTCAGAAAGATGTAAACATCATTTTCATCAGATCAAAATCCAGCATCACATATTAAACACATCACATTAGACAAGGGACACGGGCTGAGATTGACCACATGTTCACATTTAATACAATACCCATAATACAATGAAGTTTTGTGACTTTGACAGTAGTCATGTGACGTATATAATTGTGTAGTTTCGTACAATGGGAGAAATAATACACCTCTCCACAATACACTTGTGTTAAGTATAAGGTAAAACCCGACTTCGAATTATGACCGACAGTATGCATACAATAACAACCGCATATGCCAAACTAGAGATTGTTTATATAGTTCCAATATTAAAAACAGTTTTTAAACTGAGAATATTCAAGATAGACTGCTAACGTCAACGTTTGTTCAAATATTCGCGTTCCATCGACAGTTTTGTCAGACATTTTCATCAGATTTCCTTTTATTGCGATAAAACCTTATCACCAAGATCAACTTTCCAAACTTATTTTATATAAAACCTGTAAGTTGAATCACCATTTTGCGCAATATCAATATCTTACCCTTGACCTGTTTTTTTATATTTAACGAGCGTTTATATACAACATCTTAAATGTTGTTATTAAGTGAATAGTGGAGGAAAGTGATCAATTAGAAAACAAGAGGTATTTTGTGTTTCGGAATATTGTACACAATTTTTCGAACGATCCGGACTTCCATATCCCTTAAGCACTTCTTCTTTCATTAAATGAAATAAGTTAGTGTACACATTGAAAAAAGCATTTGTATATGCTTTAGAATATTCATTTGTGTTCTAAGATAATAAATAAAAGTCCTACATCAAAAGTTTCATTATTGTACGTCTTATAATGTTAAAGCAAATAAGTGCTTAACAGATTTAACCTTTAAGTGTTGACCGCTTTACTGAAATAGTAACGTTCAGTGATTTATCAAATTAAACATAAATCACCCTTTTCGGGCATGCTTAAAACATATCATGGTTGTAAAAGGTTCTAATACGGAAGATTGAGAAGTTACCTAAATCGTCTGAGAGATAAATATTAACTCTTAAAGAACACTTTCAGGGATTTGAGAATAATAAAGGGTTTCCTTGTTTTAAAGGGTTTAATATAGTTTTCTTACAATCTGTATTAAACGTGATTTCCTTAAGTTGTTTTGAACAAGCAATGATGGTCGTTTAAGTATAATTTTTTCTAACATCGCATAAAAACATTTGTTTTGGCACTTCCTAAATGTTTACCATTTATGGTGTTAGATGCGATTTACAGCAATTGATAATGTCAAAAAAGCCTTATTCAAACTGACTGCTGACGTAGATGTACACTTTAATGTTCATGTAGTTAAGTCTATCTGTGTGAAAGTCATACAAAGTGCTTTCACATTGATACTGTTAGAGATGCGTCATTTCGTTGATTCTAGCATGTCATATATGTATAATTATATAATAAATATTGAATAATTTGAAGGTAGCATTTAATCACTTTGATATAATTCAACAATTGTTTCTGTATGTTGCGTGCTTAAGTATCACACGTAGTTAATTATTTGTATTTTGCTATTTGTGTTTCAAGATTATTATAGTTCTGTTTTTTACTGGAGTTCGTGTCTAGTTTTAGTTCATAGGTTGGATGATAAAATATACAATAACTATTGACTATCCAATTTTGCGTTACTATGTAAAACATTTTATAGTTGAACGTATATTTCGTTTTCAATTTATATAGCAAACCGATCAATACTAATATAAGCTTAATTTGTTTTAAAGATTATCAAGATAAACTATGATTAGTATCTTTTCAATGGGTTGGACAGTGTCAAATAAGTTGACAATGGCACCATGAAATTCAAGATTGACCTCGTTGTTTACACGTTGAAGCAAGTGAAATGCCTCAAACTGTCCATTTTGTCAGCGAAAATAAACAGCCTCGGCAATGCGTGTCTCGGATTGTTCGTTTCTTGAAAAAGTGGACAGTTGTCGGCCTTCACCCTTACATAAGCTAAACACCAGAATGCATGATTCAGAGCCACATGATTGTCAGTTTCTTTAGAGTTTATTTTCATGTATTGAATGTCACAGTTCAATTGATAAACATGGACACGTAGGAAATAAAACGAATGTTTGTACTGAGATAAACTTATACTCGTTTTATTGATGACAACATGTATGTACAGTTGATGTTTTTCAAGTAAATTCAATTTTGCCGCTTTTTTGTTTTTTTTTGAATGTCAACGCTAAATAAAAAAACGACATTTTTGTTATTATCTCTTTAAGGAACATTAATCAATTAAATAATTCCTTTTTCCAATAGGCCGCCTAAACCTCAGTCACATTTTCATATGAGATTGAGTTGTTACAACCTAAAATTCGGAATCTTATAAAAAAAGATACATTTTTAAAAGTGTAAATTAGATGTCGGATGGACATATTTCATTTGGTCTCACACATACCAAATATGATGGACACGATAGTTCATGTTTTACAGAGAGTACTCAACAGTTCAAAAAGTACACTTAACGCATTAAAATGATTGTCATTATGGCGTGTAAGCGGGCTACCAGTACGTCCAAACGAAACAATTTCAGCACCAACCCTTAATTTATGACACACCAGAAGGACACCTTCAATAGTCGTGTAGTTATAGGGAATAAACAGTCGTTTACGCCAACATTTGTAACCAATTCAGGGAATACGGGTTTCTTTTTAAGTATGTCCATCAATCGCCGAGTGTAAATACCGAAGCTGCACATCATCCTACAATGTATACTGCAAGGAGTGTAACGACAACAATGTATTCTTCAAGCGATACAACGGCGACAAAGAATGCCAGCGTAAGGATATATTTGAAATAAACGTATTATGACAAAATAATTACTCACGTTTGAAAATATATATTTCTTTTGAACAAGGAGAGAAGGTCTTCTTTTTATAGTCCATTTTTCTATAAAACGCGGGAAAAATATGAACGTATCAATCGATAATAAAATCAAACAAAATATTTGTTACAAAAACTGTTTTCTTTTCACAAACTGTATCGTATTTACAGGTTCTTTACAAATGACATTAATAATAGCATGGTGCATACTTGTATACGTATGTCCAACATGTCATTTAGGGATGTGTTCCTGGAACAACCACTATTGTTGGCCAGGGAGCTGCAGAAATGGTCTCACCAAGGACTGCTCGTGCGCAGCGGGGTTTACCAGTGTTTCAAATTATGCGGAAACGTCGTGTCAACCAATTCAGAAACCATCCATCTTAACATGTGACACTGTGGCGATTGGACCAAATGGTGAAAAGAAGACAGCAATGTCATCGAGCAATTCAACCGAGTGTCAGTATTTGCAAGATATATATGGAAATTATCAGCCGACGATTATGCAGTATGATTTGAGCACTGAATACACAATTGACATTTCCAGCTATTCGCGCCCTTCATATATTGTTGAACAAAACTTCGGAATAACGGACGTAACAGTATATATGCAACGCCAATCCGTATCAGGTATGTGTCTCATATATTGGATACAGTAGTTCATTGTATTGTAAATGACAAATGTGGGTATATATTTTAAGGTTTCTTTTCCAGCAATGTACATAACATAACATAAGGAAATATGTGAACACTTTTGCGGCGACGAAACAAATCTCGGCTGTATAATGTACCATTTTGTGCTTGTAAACACTGAAAAAAGTTAACAAACATGTTTGAATTCGGTCGTTAGCGTATATAACATAGTTTACTTTCACTATGAAGTTATAACTGTATTTGTGACAGGTTCGCTCACTACTTTACCAACAAACAGACGACTTACAGATGTAAATTCGAGCCAGTCTGTTAGGAGCGCACATTATGATTCACATAATTTTACGACTACATACACACTCGCAAATGGCCAGGCGTAAGTAAATTGTACGAAAATAAATCAAATTAAATTCCCTGATTCGTTATATTAATTTAATCATGTAATAGAGCAGTTATTTAATTGTTATTCGGGTAACAGTCAATACCGTTGTCCTTTGGTGTCGGGGATGACATTCTGAATTGTTGCCCTCGGCATATTAGCCTCAACAAACAGTTTAGATGTCACCGCTCCACCCTGGAACAACAGTTTTGGCTTTTACATAAATAATCATGAAATAAATGTATACTAGCATTTGCTATTTGTGAACAGGTTGTGTTTGGAACGAAGTGAAAGGTGGGTTACTTGAAAGCCAAAGATACAAGAACCCAAACTGTTCAAGCGCTAAACCTTACCACAAAACTGTAAAACACCGAACAGTCTGCTATCGCTATGACAGCCAACCACCTGAACACTGTTCACAATTATCAACATGTGGCTCTGATCCTTCCATCTGAGCAAACGGATCACGCGGTCATATTTCCACAACGTCGAGTTTGACGGTTGGTTGGATCCTGTTCCTCCAGGGGGAGCCTCACACACCGCTTCATCTATTGAGAGCTACGAAATTCGGGTAAATGAAGTTTTGTCCTCGGAAGGGACGCTAAGGTAGATTACGCAAATAACGTTTTGAGTACAATGGTTAACCACACAGTCACAAACATGGATCTAAATCTTACTTCAGACACACCAGGCTCTATTGTTTAACACTTGAGGTGAAGGTGGCAGGCAATGTTCGACAGTCACGCCGCTTTGTTCTATACGATAACACTTCGTCCATTCAAATCTGGACTGAAAAGCCTTTCAGATTTACATCATCGTCACCTGCTACAGATTACACATGGCAAACCCATCACAGCGATGTCTGTATAAGCTGGAAAGATTATTTTTACAACGATTTCTACATTCAAAATGAACTTCTGAATCCTATTGAGCCCGATCCGGACGATCTCATTAGCCACTCATTCGAGCAAACAACTGGGGAGATACCTGTTTCTGGAACATCGAATGTGTATGGTATTATTGCATACCATATATCGTGGAGCCTGAATCACGGTACATTTTCTGTAGAACAACCTGTCCCTTCATTCAAAAATCAATCATTTTGCAAGGATTTGAATGTTACTGATGGAGATACTTACACACTGAACGTAAAGGCTATTGATATAGCTGGAAATACCCTTAGCGATAACCGAACTATATTTATTGATGGCTCTGCACCACACCTCCACGACCTATGGCTTATTGAAGACACTATAAGATACGATATGCTGTATGTACATAAAAGCACGGACTTGTCCAAAATGAAGATGACGTTTGCCGCACTTGATCCACATAGTGGGATATCTAAAATACATTGGACGTTTGGAATAGCCGACACAATGACCGAGCTTCTAAGTGAGCACCATGCTGTTATGACCATAAATGTACGTATATCTACACGTATATGTAATGGAACTAGTTTCAATCAGGTACCTTACCATACATTTGTGTCTTAAACTGCGTATAATAATTTATGTTTACACACTGTTTCCCTCGTTTCAGGATTCATGCTCATCAGAAGAATGCTACTGCCCAGATATTGGTTCCTGTGCATACATTAACTACACAATACCACTCGACAAATTAAATGTTAAGAATACGCATAATGGCACTCACAACGGAACCTATTATTTTACTGTAAAAGTAACAAACATGGCTGGGCTTTCAACAACGGAACAAATAGACGTGCTTGTTGATGAATGGCCTTCTTCAGATGGTGATGTTTACGAAGGTAAGTTGAACACAATTCATATAATAAAGACACTGCTTGAATTTCTCATTATACAAACTACAACTATACCAATTATGCCTTTGACGTATTATTACGGCCTTGAAGTCGATCGTGCAGCGCTCAATTACAAGTCATATACGTTTCATATGAAGGGGACTACTTCATTTCTTTGCCGGAGTTTCGGGGAATCACTAAACTATGAAGGGGAACCAAAACAGCTTATCATTCATTGCTCATATTAGGCTCATGCAGGCCGGTAAGCAAATTGTACATGTTTTTTTGGCGGGAAACAAAATATTTATGAACTAAGATTGATATGTATGTATTCGCATTTATATAAACAGTCGCCGTCTGTCAATCAAAATAAACGCTTATCCAATGATATATCGATTCTAGATACAACATCAGTATCGCATCCGCGCCATTTTTTCGTCTGCATTGTCCAAATTTTGGATTCTCTACTACTTTTGGTCGAGTTGGTTAAATGATGTCATAGGGGTGTATGTATTCTGACAGCCGATACCCAGAAGGATTGGTAGGTGGTGTGTAATTTAATCCATTCCCGAAGCTTTAAAAATGAGCGGTTTCATTAAACAATTGACTGTACAGAACATAGACGGAAACTGCGACATATTTTGCATATACCAAGGTATACGGTGCAGGACTTTTTTAAACCAGTCTCGAGCGATGTTTGATATTTAACCTTAGAATGCTCAAGGTCGTAGGTAACCGATTAAAAAGTTTTAAGTTATAAAATAATTATTGACAATCTTACTTCATGCCATCAATGTATTGAGTTATTCAACAGGTACTGATTTTAAGAGATGTACAGTTATGTACAAAGTAAATCTACACATAGATGCTAAGCTGGTATTGTCATTTGCAAAAAGGTTTGTACATTATCAAATATGATTGTAAGTTATCAATTATTAGACACGGCCTGGGGGCCGCGTCTATAGGGATACATGTTTGCAATTGTCAATGGGGAAGTGTATACGGATAAATTTTAGTTATGAAAAAAAGAAGATTTGTTAATGATATCAACTCTTATTCAACTTTACTTAAAAATTTCGTCAATAACCGTTGGAGGTAGCCGTTGATGCGTGTAAAGCTTCCAAAACGTCATATAAAACGAATAAGCCTAATGCTTAAAACAGGAAATTAAAAAAGGTTATTTTCTGTGTTTTTGTATTGATTGGTCGCCGGTCATACGAGTTCGTTATTTTAGAATTTAATTTCTGTGAAAACGATTTATATACACGCTGTGGTAGTAAATAAGCATGTGAGAATTTACGGGCATATTGTGAATAATAGTTTTAATTATTCATAAGTGCCTTAACACGACATTATTTGACTATTTTAAATTTAAGTGATATAAAATGGAAGTACAAAGCATAATTCACACGATTTTACTAACAAATATAAGTCGCAATAACGAAATTAACACAATTTAAATTTAACTGATGTAAAATGAAAGTTCAAAGCGTAATTCACACGATTTAAAACAAACATTAATGAATAAAAGTAGGCCGAAATGATATCTCGGCCGAATCGACCCGACACCAATAATTTTATCGGTGATAATGCAGGGTACTTGTCTAAATAATTTACGCATGCCGGAGACGATCGAGTAACTACGATCTAAAAAGTTGATTAAACTGTCATAGTTCGGCTATGTCCGTGTTTATAGCGTTCTCCTACATCTTTTTGCGGGGAAAGAAAACGCGAAAACTGATAATGGTAAGAGGTGTTGTACCGCTATGGCTCTGGTTGCATTATTAGCCTGTTTTAGTTACGAACACAACCACATGTCCTCATTAACGGCTGTCGATGTAGACTGTATACTGAATGAGGGAAATGCTTTGTATTCTATCATAGTTGAAAGTATAAACGAGGCTCGATATTTATCGCATAATGATTTGCCAACATCCGTTAGGTTTAGAAATGATTTATTTTGTCCGCAATATATGCTTAATGTTTACTATGGTAACGTAAACGGTGATAATGACGTCCATTTGGGTCAATCCCCATGTTTCATGAACATAAATAGATATATATTAATATTCAATAAAACCCATTCAGCCGAGTCTTTGATGCCTAACATCAACATTCGTCTTGTTATCCCTTGTATCTATTCTTAAGTAAACGTGGAAGGATAAGTGCGTTGGTAGTGGATTCGCCGGATCACTTGCAAAACGCCCAAACCAACTGAAAAACCGGGTGACTGGTTCTTCCCAACAAATAAATTATACAACCCTATTAACCTTTTAGGCCGACAGAGGCACTCCTGCCGTTTACTGCTGCCACCATTAAAATAAACCATAGAGGAAAGTGCCCGGAGTTGGGATTGAACCCACAACTGCCGAAACACTAGCACAGCGCTCATACAAACTGAGCTAACAGGGCAGCTGGTTATTACCCACACACACTACCATGCATTAGACAGGTTGTTTCCAAATTCTATTTTAACTTGGAATATCAAGATTTGTTTCAGCAAAACGTAAAAGTAGCCTGATCGTGCTCGGAGTGTTCGAACTATCCTGTTACCTTGACAACCAGTCATACCCCCATGCGAAAATCGCCCTGTTCAACTACCTACGTAAAGACGACGGATATTGACAGAAATGACGACAGTATCAGTATCTAGCATAGCAATGTGTACCTGAACAGAAATAACTAAATATTCAAGGAACCCAACAGAGGACAAACATCAATGTTTCACCTTAAAGACCACAGGAACATTGAATGAAGAGGATAAAGGTAAATAATGAGGGTTGACCAATTTTAATCGATATTATTTTTAAGTGATGTAGATACAATATTTGGTTAAAATTTGGCCAGTTGATATTGCATAACCTAGTTAGACTATTCCAAATTATCTTTTAAATATTTGTTTGTAAAAGGCTTGTTTCTAAAGTCAGAACGCCTCATTTTCAGTTCCAAAAAAAGAAAACGGAGGGATTTCTTTGAAACAAAATTAAATGCGTCGATGATGACGAATGGATGTGGATAATGTTAGGATTATCTCATGCGCGGTTCTGTAAGGTATGCGTCTGGCATAATTTACATTCCACACGTTGCGATTCTTAGTTTGTATCCAAGATTTGTCTTTATAGCCAGGTTAAGAGGTACCATAAGCCACTTTGTGTCCAGGAGGTACACTTGTGGGTTTGAGTATTTACGTGATCAGTTGTGTAATTGTGTAATAACTACCTTATTGTTCTGAACAGGCCCGGGGGATGATGACGAACCAGCCAGATATTAAATTGGTGTACCGCAACGTCTGGTAAGCATTTAGTGATTAGATAACGGTATGAAAGTTTCTTAAATACCAATCATAAATCCACATGAAATACGCACTACATATCACAAAAAGGTAGTCTGTACCCCCCCCCCCCCCCGCCCTAGTGTAATACGGTCGTACTCTACTGTCTGTCTGTCTGTCCGTCCGTCCGTCCGTCTGCCTGAATGTCAGGCTGTCTGCGAAGTGGTTATAGGACATGGCTAACCTTATCCTTAGTATGGGCAATAACCGCCTATGTAATATATTTCATGAATGTTCTCAAAATCGTTGAATTAATGATCTCATCTGCGCTATTTTTCAATGGTATGGCTACATATTGACTTGAGTATGCCTTAAATGATTGTGTACAGTTATTTGTTATCCATTAACAGAAGTATGTATAAAACATTGTGTCTTCTCTGCAGATTCTGGTGTGCCAATAAGTTTATCCACAAAGCAGTCAAGCAACGTGAGACGACGACATGCAGCTATGAATCAGATACTTCAGGTGGATGAAGATGTTAGTCACTCCTGTAAGACTTGTTTGTGTGTAGAAACATACAAAAAATGAATAGTGTTGTTTTCTTAAATGCGTGCCAAGTTAAGCCTTATAAACAGACACTTAAATATTAAAAAAAATCCGGCAAGGGATGTTTTTCTCTACAATTTCTGCATCATGCGGTCATCTGACCAATGAAAACACAAGCAATTATTATGAATCTTTCAGTTTTTCGTGATATCTTTCCATTTCTCATAATTCACCATTTTTCCGAGAGTTAATCAGTTTGGCATATTGTCTTTTAATACATGTCAATCTTTGCATACTGTTAAACTATTAAATTCTGTAAAATATGTAATCACAGGTTTGACAAATTTAATCTTTTCAATTGGACTCTGTCACTTTTACGTTAAAACCTAAGCTGATTTAACAAATAAAATATCTTATTCTGCTTTGAAAAGAGAACTTGCATAGTGGACTTGCCAGGTAAATGGGCTTCCTTTTAGACATCATCGAAATGTAAAGGTAAATGTAACTTGATATAATTCTTTAAGTGCATAAGGAAAAAATGGCTGTTATATATTTGACCGAAATGGCTATTGCTGCTTTGTATGCATTTCACAAAATCTAAAACTTGTTATCTACTCTGTCTGGGCATAAATGTTACTAAAATGCTGTCACAACAGTAAGAAAATGGTCAAGTATCAATATGGTTTTAAAGTTGAATCAAAGACAGGAGCGTTTTGTTTGCATAAGGCTTAACATAAGAACGCAAATTTAAACATTTAAAGTTACCAGTATAAATATGTAAACTATCATAGCCCTTGGAAGTCTGTAAATTAGTTAATTTATTGCGATCACATGTTGTGTATTTGATTTTTCATCAGCTGCCAGTTCCTTGTGTTATTAAATAGGGACAGTTTACAACTTTAAATCCCGATTAGTTTTGGTATGAGGCGTATAATAAAACTGACTATGACCTCAGGCTAGTGATACAAGTAATATCTGAGAGAAAATGTATTATAAACCTTTCACCAAAGGATTTGACATTTGTTTTATCTGAGTTAATGTAATATTTTCTGAGATATTAAACTGAAAGAAACAACACAAATTGCTTATCTTAAGTACACTTTATTTCAAAGCAATCATTCATTTCTTCATTCTTTTTCCGTTGTTGGGGATGACACGAGAGTTGCATAAAACTGTACTCGGTTCGATTGTCCGACAGATGTCTGCGTACACAGGACCTATACAACTTTACAGAAGAAAGAAGTGTATGTCTTTTCAGTAAAGTATTAAGTATTGGTAATGAAGACAAACATGCAAAGAGCAAAGCTGCACAAAACGTCTAAGTGCCGTAGTATGTGTGCTTCTGAAATTGAATCGCACAATGTTACCGCAATATATCAGATGCTTGAAATAAAAGGTAGGGATGAAGATAATTCATCGTTTCTTTGTGAGCACTTACACATGTACACAAATAATACAATTATATATCTTTCCAAGATTCTTGAGATACCAAGGCATTGGTTCCGACGAATCATTCTACATTTGCGTTAATGGAATCAAAAAGCTGATTTGGAGTGAATCGCAACAGTGGGTCCTGTATTCATTGAACAAACATCGCCTTTGAATAGAACCGGTCCGAACATTATTGTTGACTTTTTTTCTCCTTTACAGCACATAATGGTATTGCTTCTTCGCCGTATCTGGAATGGCGTCTAGATACATTTTCCCTGTACCCTACGTTCTCTTGTGGATGCCTTAGTTATAAACTACGCCGTTTACAATTACAAGATGCGGACAATAATCGCAAGATTGACATTAACAAGCATGCGTACAACAATGCCGGTCATTATCTTTCTCTAGTAATTGAACACTTTCTTCACCAGTCAAAATATCCTCCCGGACAAACTTTTATATCTGATATAGATCCACCAGCGAATAACAAGTGACAAACAACTCGGCGCGTATGACAATTAGTGAACCGTTGTACGTTGGCTAACGATTTATCATCAACACTGCATACTAAGCAGTTGTATTTTCGGAAGATGGATTTGTTCCCACAGAGAGCAAAGATCAGTTTATTGTCCCATTTGTAAATATATCTGGGATTGTAATAGAAGTTGAATATCCAACCATTGTTTTTTCAGATAACTGATGCATTTATATGACATGGAGATACGTGCGTCCGTGTCAAATTACGTTGGTCAATTGCGGAAAAGGCAATTGCTATGGCATTCTATCAATGGACGTTAGTTAGCTCACGACGAAGAGGGTCGAAGGATCCTTCTCACGTGACAATCTATTATCTATCGATATAACGGTAAGAATATGGTTTGGTTTCATTCCTCAACAATTGAAACATGCGGTTGTATATTCTTAATCTTAGTGTGAAAAGTCATATATTTGGAGCACAACCTACACAAATATGACATAATGCTGATACATTCATTAGTTTTCTACATGAAGACATAAATTTAATCTTTTATAAGGCGAGCTATGACTTTATCGTGCATTTCTTAGCTACCACTGTTTCTGAAAATTGACCTCATTTGCAGGTGGTGTTTGTATCCGTCCGTTCTGAATCGAAATTACTTTATCAGTTTATATTTTATTTTTTACTCTATCATTCATTGTTCCATGTTGATGCCTGTTCTGGTGAGGTTAATATTTTTAATTTTGTAATTTCTCATTAACGTTTGTACAAGTCTGAGGTTATTGCCATACAAACTAGTTTAAAAGTGGACTCGTGTTTCAGTGAAGTCGTGTTTCACTGACAGTTTCAAGGCGGTAATCCTAACATTTATGTGTAATTATTTTAATGAGTGTGTGGTCAATCTGGAGTGTTTGTATTGTTGTTTGGACCCTTACCTTACTCCTCTGAACAGGGTTTATTTTTTAATTTGTGACGATTGCTGTTCCTGTTGCAGACATATGAAGAAATATGTCCATTGATGGACAGGACAACACATTCTTCGACATATGACATAAATACATATACATATTAAGACTAAATAATACTTTGAACACAACTGTATCAAAGTATACACAGTCAACAAACAATTTTTGAGTAGCTGCAGAAATGTCGCAAAGACTAATGGTGCAAATGTTGTTTTCAACTTCCATACTTGATCTGAATCTTAGACGAAATTCAATCGGTATACCCTTTATATTCTTAATGTTTAAAGACACTTAACATTTAGTGTCGCTTCAGTAAATAACAGAAAACTCAATGATATTCAAATTTTCATTTAGCTTATTTCCAATCTCTTTATTTGATTTTTCACAGTTTGGATTTTGGCCACATGTATACGTTCCTACATGGCAACCTACTTGACAAAACAAAGGTATAAGGGGAGAAAAGGATCAAGTTACACACAAACGATAAAGAAATATATTTTGCAAGACATGATCATTTTTGATACTTGGTATTGGTTGTTTCCACAGAGTTGGTAACGGACACATCGCCACCCACGGAGGGAAAAACAATGAGCTAGTCGTTTCAATGTTTGAAATTACAGGGAAAACATGCATGGTTACACCCCGCGTTTTGAAATGCAGATGGACCTTGGTTATTAAGCTGACATATACACGATTCAAAGTAGGTCGGTGAACAGACTACTACTGTACAGACGTTATATCATTTATGGTTGTCGGTTTAATGCAAAGTAAATCAAAATGTGCATTCAAAGTTTCATGTGTATTAAGCCAGCATTCGATGTTGTCTTTTGACACTCAAGACTTTAAACTTTATTCCAGGCAGCATTTATTGAGGAGTTGTCAAGGCCATTGATGCCACGGGACATAAAAGTGATATTATGGTAACACCAGGGGTAATCATCGATCCTCTTCCACCCAAAGGCTACGATTGTAATCTATTGTAACCGATTTGAACAAGTTAAGGTCATTGCATTGTTAGATAATTTGAAGGATAATCGGACGAAGGCAATTGTTGCAAGTTAGACAAAGATGCATTTGATAGAATGAGAGGATTTATCGAAAATACTTTTGTAGACTCAGTTATTCTTCAAATCAATCGTTTCATGACCAGAGTCCAAACTGCTCTAAATTATAAACACATTACTGCAAATGATAATACTAATTTCAAAAAAACATCTTAGAAACAATTTATTGACAAAACAAATGTGCGTCTTTTATTGTAAACAAGCAAAGCTTTTCGTGTTCAGCAAATAAGACTGGATAAATGTTCACTTGAAGACAGTGGCAACTGCTAGAGGACTTACATTACACAATACAGAAACATCAAACGTACACATCAGGGCTACATACAATGGACAACATAGCCTCCCTATTCACCATCATCCATCCTCCTGCCTTGTCAGGTAAGACTATACAGTACCTAATAACGACTTCAAATACTTTTGTTATGTTTGCGAAATAATTTAGGCAAAACTCTGCTTTACACTAAAGTTTAATTGTGATAAAAATGTATTGATTAGTTTTTAAATACTAAAATAAAAAGTGCACAAAGAAATTAACTGCAAAAAGCATTATCGAATAAAAAAGAAAATCACACGGTATCAAATTATTAGACCGACCATTTTACTCAACGATTTAGACATATCAATTGTTTTAGGATTTGCGATGGAGAGTACAAACATTTTAGTTTAAAAATTATTTTACAACGATTGTGAAGGAAGTTATGAAAAGTTATACTAAGTCACTTTCGTTGGCACGATGTTGCGCGAGATTGGTGTCTTGTGTTGTAGGGGAAACATGAGTGCCCGGAGAAAACCCACTTGTGCACTTGTTCGGCTTGGTGACCACTAAACAAATTCGCCTTGGTGAGAAGCGAGTGCGCTAAACACTGCGCTAACCGGGAAATCAAACATGTTCAAAGATAGCATTATATAATCATGGTATATTTAATTATTATCATTCCGAATTGTCTACATTATGTCAATCTGTTTTGGTATACATGTTTAGAATAATTATACTGCTCGAACCTAGTTATGGTGGCTACATTGAACTTTAAATAGGATTGCATATATAACTATGTACATGATTAAATTGTTTAGTTGCAGCTTACCATGTTTATTTTGGTAGAAAAGTCAGAGGTCATGCCAAGTTAATCACATAAAAAAATGTGGGCTTAGTTAATCTTCTTAATTAGTACTTAATTTCTTATAAGGCTGACTATTTGTGATATTTTACAAACAATTATTAATATATTTTCAGGAATTCCAATGCTTGCATCTAGTAACAAACATTCCATACACTTCCGGGAATTCCAGTTTTGCATAGCCCCGTTGTGGGATCAAAAAAAGGATTCACCGATTCTTGACTTCTACTATTACACCGCACATATGTATGACATTTTGGCTCCGTCATCTACGATAATTTCTCCGAAGATATCAGAGTTATTCCTTACTATAACATGATTGTACATATCCAGTACGGATTTAGAGTGCTCACAGGACAATATTCACAATGTAATAATTTACTTGTTCTATGTCTTTGGCGTTTACCCAGTGTCATTAAACCAGGTTTATGTTTGAACCTTTTGCTACTGAGCTTGTTTCTATAGTTTTTGAAATAGGTATTGGTAGTGGAAAAGCGTAACTGTTGCAAATCTGTTGTTTTTTATAGTTCATTATTTAGCTTTCAATATATTCATAGCTGTGCCTTACTGTAGTTTGATGTTTTATCTTAATTTTGTTCTTGAAATTTATTTATTTTTGATATCATGTATCATTTAAACGTCAACTGTCGTTCGTGTATTTGCTGTATAATCATCTATGCTAGTGTTTATAGTTCTTTTGGCTTAGATTTCCATTGATTTACTTTTTATATGGTCGCGTTGCTGTCTGTTTTTAAACAACGTTGAAACAAGTTTGATTGTCGTTTCCTTTAAACCTAATAAATATCTGTGTGTGGTATTTTTGTGTTCCTGCAATAATCAATATATCTGATTGTATGACCTTAAGATTGCAAGTCATACGAAAAAAGTCAAACGATATACGAATTCCATACAAAATATGACAGCTTCATCACAAATCAAAAGAAACGTTTACGTACTAAGTAGTTACATGATTACTAAGTAATCCTTAGAGGATTTTTTTCAGAAAAAGTGTTAAATATTTTCAAAAATATATTATTGTAATGGTATGTGTTTTCCTGGCAATCAATTTTGCAACATCAAATAGTTATGGCATTTGCTTATTAAGTTGATATGATGACGACTTATTTTTGTCGACATAACCAATTGAACCTTACTAATATGTTGATTTTATTATTGGTATGTCGACATACCGTGTTAATCTGATTGTGGACATATATTTCAGCAACATATGTGTTAACTGGTTGATAAGTCGACATAACGTTAACACTACGTGATGTTATTACTTCTAATGTCGACATAAAACAAGTCGACAAGGCTATATGATCTTTACACATATACGATATGCTCTTCCATAATAGACATGAAATATCAGTTTACAATCATTTTTGCCTCGATTTTCAACTACGAGATCCTCACCAATACATCAATATTAAAATAATAAGGGATTGTATCAATGACAGCATATGTCGAATAAATGTACACCGAGTAGTTTCAACGGTGTTGCTAAGATGACTAACTGGTGGGCATTCAATGACCTGTTAGGAGAAATATAGTGAGGCAAACGATAAAATACAACCTCGCTGTGACGCAGGCAAATTCTATGGATGGTTAGACAACCAGGCGTGTGTTTTCAGACAAGGGACCAGATTTTCCATCAACATGGAATAAAAATCGCATTTGAAAATGTATTTCATGAATATGTATTTTATAGAAATTTTGAAGTTCTACAATAAGAAATAACTAACTCACATAAAATTAAATAATTATTTGAACTCATTTTAAAATTATTCATATCATGGGAGAAAATAGAAATTCTAGAGTTATTTAGAGGTGTTTGACTTAAAATGTGGTTTCATGTAACTGGGTGTCAACACGTTAAAAACAAAACATGCTGCTGAGACCTTGTTTATCATTTAATAAAAAAAACCGCTAGAAGCGCGGACGTGCAGCAGTGTAAAACATGCTACCCTGTACTGTTTGCCCGATGACCACGCCTAGAAAAGCGTACGTGCAGCAGTGTAAATCATGCTACGCTCTACTGTATGCCAGATTATCAAGTCTAGAAGCGCGGACGTGCAGCAGTGTAAACCATGCTACCCTGTACTGTTTGCCCGATGATCACGCCTAGAAAAGCGTACGTGCAGCAGTGTTAATCATGCTACGCTCTACTGTATGCCAGATTATCAAGTCTAGAAGCGCGGACGTGCGGCAGTGTTAAACATGCTACTACGCTGTACTATATGTCCGATGATCACGCCTAAAAGAGCATACGTGCAGCAGTGTAAAACATGCTACGTTTTACTGTATGCCCGATGATCACGCCTAGAAGCGCGGACGTGCAGCAGTGTAAAACATGCTACGCTCTACTGTTTGCCCGATGATCACGCCTAGAAGCGCGTACGTGCAGCAGTGTAAACCATGCTACGTTTTACTGTATGCCCGATGATCACGTCTAGAAGCGCGGACTTGCAGCAGTGTAAAACATGCTACGCTGTACTGTATGCCCAATGATCACGTCTAGAGGCGCGTACGTGCAGCACTGTTTAACATGCTACGCTGTACTGTATGCCCGATGATTACGTCTTGAAGAGCGTATGTGCCGCAGTGTAAATCATGCTACCCTGTACTGTATGCCCGATGATCACGTCTTGAAGCGCGGACTTGCAGCAGTGTAAAACATGCTACGCTCTACTGTATGTCCGATGATCACGTCTAGAGGCGCGTACGTGCAGCAGTGTAAAACATGCTACGCTGTACTGTATGCCCGATGATTACGTCTAGAAGCACGTACGTGCAGCAGTGTGAAACATGCTACGCTGTACTGTATGCCCGATGATTACGTCTAAAAGCGCGTACGTGCAGCAGTGTAAATCATGCTACCATGTACTGTATGCCCGATTATCACGCATAGAATAGCGTTCGTGCAGCAGTGTAAAACATGCTACGCTCTACTGTATGCCTGATGATCATTTCTAGAGGCGCGTACGTGCAACAGTGTAAAACATGCTACGCTGTACTGTATGCCCGATGATCACGTCTTGAAGCGCAGACTTGCAGCATTGTAAAACATGCTACGCTGTACTGTATGCCCGATGATTACGTCTTGAAGAGCGTATGTGCCGCAGTGTAAATCATGCTACGCTCTACTGTATGCCCGATTATCACGCATAGAAGAGCGTTCGTGCAGCAGTTTAAAACATGCTACGCTGTACTGTATGTCCGATGATCACGTCTAGAAGCGCGTTCGTGCAGCAGTGTAAATCATGCTACCCTGTACTGTATGCCAGATTATCACGCATAGAAGAGCATTCGTGCAACAGTGTAAATCATGCTACGCTCTACTGTATGCCCGATGATCAGGTCTAGAAGAGCGTTCGCGCAGCAGTGTAAAACATGCTACCCTGTACTGTATGCCCGATGATCACGGGTAGAAGCGCGTTCGTGCAGCAGTGTAAATCATGATACCCTGTACTGTATGCCAGATTATCACGCATAAAAGAGCGTTCGTGCAGCAGTGTAAATCATGCTACACTCTACTGTATGCCCGATGATCACGTCTAGAAGCGCGGACGTGCCGCAGTGTAAAACAAGCTACGCTCTACTGTTTGCCCGATGATCAAGCCTAGGAAAACGTACGTGCAGCATTGTAAAACATGCTACGCTGTTCTGTATGCCCGATGATCACGTCTAGAAGCGCGTACGTGCAGCAGTGTAAAACATGCTACGCTCTACTGTATGCCCGATGATCACGCCTAGAAGAGCGTACGTGCAGCAGTGTAAAACATGCTACGCTGTTCTGTATGCCCGATGATCACGTCTAGAAGAGCGTATGTACGTGCAGAAGTGTACAACATGCTACACTCTATTGTATGCCCGATTATCACGTCTAGAAGAGCGTACGTGCAGCAGTGTAAAACATGCTACTCTCTACTGTATGTCCGATTTTCACCTCTAGAAGCGCGGACGTGCAGCAGTGTAAAACATGCTAATCTGTACTGTATGCCCGATGATCACGTCTAGAAGCGCGTACGTGCAGCAGTGTAAAAGATGCTACGCTGTACTGTATGCCCGATGATCACGTCAAGAAGCGCGGATGTGCGGCAATGTAAAACATGCTACGCTCTTCTGTATGTCCGATGATCACGTCTAGAAGGGCGTTCGTGCAGCAGTGTAAATCATGCTACGCTGTACTTTATGCCAGATTATCACGCCAAGAAGCGCGTTCGTGCAGCAGTGTAAATCATACTACGCTGTACTGTATGCCCGATGATCACATCTAGAAGCGCGGACGTGCGCCAATGTAAAACATACTACGCTGTACTGTATGCCCGATGATCACGTCTAGAAGCGCGGACGTGCAGGAGTGTAAAACATGCTACGCTGTACTGTTTGCCCGTTGATCACGTCTAGAAGCGCGGACGTGCAGCAGTGTAAAACATGCTACGCTCTACTGTTTGCCCGATGATCACGCCTAGAAGCGCGGACGTGCGCCAATGTAAAACATACTACGCTGTACTGTATGCCCGATGATCACGTCTAGAAGCGCGGACGTGCGCCAATGTAAAACATACTACGCTGTACTGTATGCCCGATGATCACGAATAAAAGAGCGTACGTGCAGCAGTGTAAAACATGCTACGCTGTAATAAATGCCCGATGATCACGTCTAGAAACGCGGACGTGCGGCAGTGTAAAATATGCTTCGCTGTACTGTATGCCCGATGATCACGTCTTGAAGCGCGGTCGTGCAGCAGTGTAAAACATACTACACTCTACTGTTTGCCCGATGATCACGCCTAGAAGAGCGTATGTGCCGAGTGTAAAACATGCTACGCTCTACTGTTTGCCCGATGATCACGCCTAGAAGAGCATACGTGCAGCAGTGTAAAACATGCTACGTTTTACTGTATGCACGATTTTCACGCATTGAAGCACGGACGTGCGGCAATGTAAAACATGCTACGTTCTACTGTATGCACGATGATCACGTCTAGAAGCGCGCTCATGTCGCAGTGTTAAACAAGCTACGCTGTACTGTATGCACGTTGCTCACGCATAGAAGCTCGGTCGTGTTGTTATGTAAAACACTATACTGTATGCACGATGCCCACGTCTAGAAGCGCGTTAAAACCGCAGTGTTAAACATGCTACGCTCATGTTTCCTCTATGATCACGTCTAGAAGTGCTTTTATGCCGCAATGTAATTAATGTTACGCTCTACTGTGCGCATGATGATCACGTCTTGCGAGGCGTTCCTGCTGCATTGTAAAGCATGGTACGCTCTACTGTATGCACGATGATCACGTCTAGAAAAGCGGACGTGCGGCAATGTAAAACATGATACGCTCTACTGTGCGCACGATGATCACGTATAGAAGAACGGACGTGCGGCAATGTAAAACATGCTACGCTCTACTGTGCGCACGATGATCATGTCTAGAAGGGCGTTCGTGCCGCAATGTAAAACATGCTACGCGCTACTGTATGCTCATGATCACGTCTAGAAGAGCGTTTGTGCCACAGACTGTGGCACAGTGTAAAACATGCTTACTTGTATCAGCTCGATGTCTTGTCATTGTAAGGGCTTTCGTTGCAGTATTGCTTACTGCGTTGATTTGGAATTAAAAATAGCTGTTTTACTCTCGTTCAAAAAAGTGATATTTAATAGATTACATAGCTTTTGCTCTAGTGGGAAAAATACTTCATGGAAAAACGCATTCAGCCAAGATGACTCTTAATCTAATTGCAATAAAAGAGATCGAAGTATTTTAACTGTCATTTGGCAAATAATCTCTCTGTTTCTGCAGAAAAACACACTACCTGAGAATTATATGAATCCAACAACACTTTAAGAATAAAAAAAAGTTGAAATGTCATCCTCACAGGCTTATTTTCAATTACAAGGTTTTTGAAATGTTCTAGCGCCGGTGAAACCTTTATATAGAATCAACTTTTCGAGGACATTTTGGTTTGGTCGAAGACCGATGATCAGAAAAAAGTTTGACCCTTACATTTTTGCATCAAAATCAGAGGACACTTAAAGGTTGTTTTCATGACCGCAGTCACTTAAACATTATGAAGGAACATAATTATGTAAGGTGTAGTTTTACTTGAAAGTGTTTATTTGATTTTTAGACAATTTGTTATGATATATTTAGTTTAATAACGATTGTATGCGTTTTGTGTGTTTTAAATTTTGGCTCCATTTGTCATCGCATACTGCAATTATTGATAATAGTTTTAGGCAAATAAGTCATTGGCTATTTAACATGAAAACGAAGCTGAAATGCATAAGCCAACCTACGATATAAATTGAATGGTTATCTCATTTTATGTACTTAATACATGACACACACACACAAAAAAATGCCCAGTAAGTAAAGATTTTATTTAAAAATAATGAGTTATCGCGTTGAGATTTGACCTTGTTTAGATCTTCCACTATCTTGAAACCAATTCCCGATGTCCATTAAAATCAATTTTAGAAATGTCCTACGTTTAGAACAGTAATTCACAACGTTCAAAATGTTGTTGAATATGAACGATAAGATAAGGTGAAGAGCGCAATGCCTCATTTTGAAATAGGAAGTTTATGTTATCAGTCATATTTTCCATAGATTGTAGCAAATTTTAGGCATTTATTAGCATTGGTATTTTATTGATGCTTTCACCATCTAATTGTCTTCGAATTTAATGCTGATCAAGTTTGTTAAATGCACAAAATAATAGTTTCCTGGAGTGTATTTCACGAAGTCTTTTTTCCACGCCGACCAGTGTGTTAGATATGTTGTTTATGGGCAAAATGTTCAAATGCCATGTTTTATAACTTTAGGTTGCTTTTGATTCGCTGAACGCGTGTTCCATAAAATATCTCAAATTTCAGGCGTGGACATTTTGTTGCATTTATTTGGCAGACATTTGTGAAGTATAACAGATAAAATGAAATAGTATAACACAATACATACCTTCACTTAATAATTGCATTTACCTTGTTTGCACACCATCCTACATGTATACCTAAATTTTGTCAATGACTGGTATTTTTACCAAATGTGCTCATAGTTAGAAGATATATGGCAATGCTACTTATATCAATGCTGTCCATTTCAGTCCATTCAAAATAAGCCTCGGAAAAAAACGCCTTTAAGCTAAAAATAAAATGCGGTTATGCATTTTGGACATGGCCAATTATGCGATAAAGTTTTTTTTTATTGGTATTTTGCCGCGGTGTAAAATATATTCGTTCACATTAATTAAGTGGTCCTTATTAAGATAAAATGCTGAGTAACGAATATCAAGGATACCCTGGTATCTAGATAAGTAGGCGAACTCCCAACCATGACACGTCTGTTTTTGTTAAGTACTCTAGTCTTTTAAATTAATATCTATCTGTCTACCTAATAACCGATTATCTAACATATCTCGTCTAGTTCAATGAGATACTTCCTAGTTGTATTGGTATTTTGAATACTCAGGTTATCTAAAGTGCTTTTACTGCAATGTCATATAAGGGCAAGGATCTTTGAAAGGGTCTTGTCAAAAAATCAAATTAAAGTGAGAAGAAACACTTAAACAATTTCCGAAGAATGGAAACAAATGAATCACGCAAGTTGTAAAATGAACAAAATTAATATTGTTAGTATACATAAGAGTCTGAGTTGCAGGAAGTATGCCAGTGTTGTATTTTGTTTGTAAATTTCATAAAGCAAAATTTCGGTTTGTAAATTTTATAAAGCCTTAGATATTGTGTTTGCGGGTCCTGCTTCAGGGCAGTAACGCCAACAAAGTTTATAAAATGGTTTATTCATACATTGGGTAAATGTAAATAGATTATGTTGTCCAGTACGTGTTTTGTTATTTGCCTTTAAATACGTATTCCTTTTGAGACATATTACATATATTTTACTGGTAATGTTTGTCTTATTTATCACCAAAAGATAGATCTTAACAAATATACAGCAGGTTTAATTGGTACCAAAATACAATATATTCATTTTTTAAAAGTAAATATAAAACCTGCAATCTGTTATTCAGGCAGCAGTCTTATATCACTGGTTTCCATAACATTTGCACTTTAAAAATGCTTAGCAAAATCTCTCTTAAATAATCAATTCGCAAATGACTGAAAGATGCCCACAATGAGTGTTTTAGAGTTTTCTAATTTCACAATATCTGCTTTTCGCCCTGGCACCGATTAAAACTCGTAGCTCTGATATCTAAACATCTTAAATGAGAGGAAAATTTCCGCTACGATACTTTCTACTTGTTTAAGAAAAATGACATTCTCGACAGCCTTCGACAAAAAGTTAAAATATGTCAAAACCGTCAATCTATGAGGGTGCCGCTTGAAGTACCCGAAAGCTACAGAAAGAATAGGTAATCAAATGCGTGGAATCTTTTAGTATTGATATTCTATTACATTATACTAATATTACTTTAAATATAAAAATGTGCGATCTGATTTTTTGTCAGCAGTCTTATATAACTGGTGTATATGGTTTGCGCAAAAAATGGCTCGTTCCAAGACAAAAAATAAATAAAAAATTGACAAAACGTTCAATCTGTGAGAGTGCAGCTTTAACTAAACACTTCCTTATACGAGCGTGCATTACCATTTGGTCTCTTCTACTTGTTCAATAAGTGATGAACGATTCAAACAATAGTATGGGGAACAACGGACGATCGATGGTTTAAACGCTTTGTATTCACAAGTTTTTCTTTGTTGACTGTTATAAATACACCATTAAATTAGTTTATTTTGTAAACTGATTGGCGTCCACGTTGTCGAACAGTGTAAATTGGACACAACCTCATTTGAGGCTTGCCATTGAGAAAGTGTACAGAATAGTGCCCCGCCTTTTTTGGTAAGCCAGATTGTCTCATGCCATTGTATTGATGGTTTCTCAGTTTAAGCTGACAGTGTATGTTTTGGTAAGTAATCTAGATAAGAAGGATAATGCAGATATCACTCTGCATTCAAAATATGATTAAGTTTACCATGATTTAAAACTGTGAAATCTACTTCAAAATATTTTAGAAACAAATCGTACTCTTGTTTTTTTATGCATATATAGGGAAAGTGGAAATCTGTATATTTTTTTCTACTTTCCAACATGTATGTTTTACGAATTGTTCAATGTTTACCGCAACTAGTTTACAGTCCAAGAAGTGCATACCAAGTTGAAGCTAAAGATAAACACCTCAGCCATTGGTTCAAGCCCAACTTATCGTGTAAATATAATATATTCATCAAGCGCTTATCTATGCTAAAAGACGTTTTGACGCGGTTGTTTTCATTTGAAAGGAAATGTTAAGTCCTTGTCGATATCAATTGCATTAATCTTTGTTGAAATTTGACACCTTTCTTTCAAAATGTTTAATTCACAAGTCAATTGTTACCACGCCCCCCCCCCCCCCAGGTTCGGGGAATATCGGGGACTTTGACTTTCGGTCCAGCCAACCCCGGCTAAAATCCCTAACCTGCGGGGACGAACAGATGGTAAAATCCCCGCCAAATGCCCCCGCATCCCTAGGGACCCTAGGTAAGGCCTATTCCCCGCTATATTGAAAGCGAAGACTGCGGGGCCACCTGAAAGGTAAAAACACGGCCCATTTCCCCGGCTATCCTCGGTATACCCTCGGACCTTGGGGGGGGGGGCGTGGTTACAATTGACTGATGCATTACGTCAGACATTAAATTTGCTGCAATTATATGTCAGTCAACTCAACAAGGAAGCATTTTTTCAATAACTTAAGTTTTGGTTTTGGGAGTAGTCCAACAAAATAACCGTTTGTCATCATTTACAATCAGGTTCTTATCTCTCGCTGTTAACAAAGATAATTTAAAACGCGCATTAAGGCTCGGTAGTAAATACCTCTTACGTACCGCAGATGATAGTTTTGCGTACGATTTCAGTGTTTTATGTTATTCATCTACATATGTGTTCCACGAACGCAGCAAGACAGCTGTGGGCCTACCACTATCACATAATAAACTATAACATTAAAGTTTAACTCTACAGGCAGATATATCAAATGACTTTGATGTACATTAAATATTAGAACAATTTTCATATTCATGTAAAGCATTTTGAACATCATTAGCATTTTGAGGAATAAAACGGTACCGTAAGCATACAGATTAGTACAAAAACTTGTAATTATAACGACCTCTATCAAATTGCAAGTTTCACTCAGGTGATTAACTTAAAGCCATCATGGCACTCTTGTTTAATTATTCGACTATTTTCGCAATGCAATAGCATATAACTCATTGAAATGTCATCTTTCATTTTGATAGAGAGTTTATGGTGTATGTCAACATTTTGTTTGCTGCCATTTAAGAACTTAAATCATCTGACATTTCTTTTTCGCCAGAACACGTTCATCAGCATAAATCCAAGGAAGAGGTTTTCAATGACTCTAGTCGTATGTCTATTTTTGATAATGATAGTAGATGTGCCAATTGATTTGAGGTCCTATAATACCTTGTTATCATTGTTAATACACATATGCATATCTGCTTTTATACGAATCACGCGTGGGGATTCGGTCATACAAATATTTCATTTGACACTGAGTTGGCCACGCATGCAGTGGACTAAGTATGTTGTCTATTACTTTGCATCCACAAACTTATGTTCAGACGGTTCGGTGTTGCGCTGTGTATGAGGTAAACTTTGGTAATCATGGTCGGAATGTTCTAGAACTTGTGGAGGTGGCTAGCAAATTGTGTTACAAACATAGAATTACATATGAAACAACTGCACGTTTATATTAAAATGAGCTCGGCAGAATCAAAACCAGTCGGGGTTTCATGACCGATACCAATGCAATACCTAGTACTATAGTTGCGGGTTTGTTTGACCGTATTTGTGTTTAAGTAGAGTAAGGATGAGTAGATAGATTACTCAGATAGATTATGATCATTATTATACACTTACTTTTGCAGACTGTCTTTGATAATTCCAATTTGACAGTCCAGTTTCTTGGAATATATATTTTTTTCTATGATCATGGTAGCCAGAGTAAATTATTCTGTATTTTGTATGATGTATTTATATACTTTTGCAGTGTTGAGTATCTGTTTAAAAACAAAGAAGATTATAGCATAAACAGATACAAATATATAAACGCAAGTCCTTAACCAGTTACCTTTGAGGCTTTTATCAAAATTTACAAGCATGCTGCCTTAATGGTATGTTAACCTACTGATATGAATCAACTTCCCCTTATCGCTTCCTGACATAATCATGATGAAAATCTTACCATAAAAAGACACGTTCTCTTCGCAGTAGTTGATCTATCCGCGATAAAAGTGAGTTTAAATACACAATATCTTATTTTTCCTGAGCTCATAATCAGTAACATTAAGTCTTAAAGAGCGTCCTTATGACTTATACTTCCCTCCCTCGATATGTTACCATATGAGATCTGGAATCTCGCACTTGTTTTGCTATTTGATTTCATTGTCTTCATCAATGGCGTATTTGATAATTCAATAATAGTAACTCAAAGCTCTAAATACTGTTTGAGTTCAGCATGACTCAACGTATTAAACACGTTATATATTTTGAAAATTTCAAAGAAGCTATCAAAAACAAATGTTCCGAAGTTATCATGCTTTTTACCGATGTGGACTGCCACTAAACTGGGTTTATGTTTAAACGTTTTGCTACTGGGCTTGTTTCTGTAGCTTTTTGCAAAAATATTAACAGTGAAACTTTACAAGTTATCTTTATTTAGACCCGTGTCTCTCCAACTGCTTTAGCTTTTTTCGAAAGACGTCAAGAATCAGTCAATTCTACATTTTAGGGAAAGTCCAAACCAACATTCCATAGACCAACAAACAGACCTCATGTGTCTACTTCTTGGCACAGTTGACTAGTCACACTTCTCTTTTTGTCTCTATCTTGACTTTACCAACCTTTCTCACGAACACTTACATCAAACACTTGAACTACCTTTCAATATATATCTAATAAAGCGCTAGATGTCACATTATTATTTTTCTTATTTTTCGTTACACAAACCACAACCTATCAAATGCAGCTAGGACAAATGACAGAAGCGAGACCTGGAATAAGTTTTTTACATTCTTCTCAATTTTGTCTGAAGTATTCATTTACTACATACTTTTAGCATTTTGTATATCGGATGTGCTTGTATATCTCTTCGTTGTATTTACTTGCGTATCCGTAAGGTTCTTTATTCTAATTGCAAGTAATTTTTCTTTTCCTCTATCACGGCCTGTATTCATAAAACTGTAGAATATCATTATGCTATTGTATGAATGATGGTCTCGTGTATGGATCAGAAAGACATGTTCAAAATAAAGTATATTTTTACTGTTTTATCATTTACATAATTATGTGTCAATACTGCTGCAGTTGGATGCCCTGATGGTAAAAGTAGGTGTTAATGGACTAACTGGGAACCTTGGAGTGAATGTTCTAGGACGTGTTGTTGTGGATACAGATAAAGGTCGAGAGAACTTTGCTGTAAATCGTCGTGGTCGTATAATGAGTGCTTTAATGATTGTGAACTCTAAAATGACAACTATGATTCGGAAACTTGTAATGGAATATGCTATAATGGGGTATATTTAGCTCACCTTGTTCTTATACAGACGCTTTGTACGGATCTTGTTGTCAAACACGAAAATGATATCGTTAACTATAGTATAAATACATTTTCTAGCATACCGGATTATAAGTATCTTCCATGGCCGAGAGTGTAAGATAGGTTCATTCCGACCCGAGCGTAGGGTGTTTAGCGGAAACGGGGTTTACCGAGTTTCCGCAAAACACCCTGCGCGAGGGTCAGAATGAACCTATTTTACACGAGCGGTTATGGTAGATGCCTTCTCTCCCACCTCATTTAAACAAAATTAAGTAATAATGTATTTTTGCTGGAACTTTTGTGTGCTTAGTTAAAGTTATTGCGTATGGATATGCGATAATTCGTAGTTGTCATAGATATACGCACAGTGATACACATTATGTCAATAGCCAAATAGTTCTAAGGAGAGTGAAGCATTATTTCTTGAAAAGTGCGTGCAAACTGTTTAATGGTAACAATTGAAGCGAGAAATAAATAACTAGCGTTCTAAATATTGCCATAAGACAAGGTTTCCATGATGCTACAGACGACTGTTTTCAACAAGGGAGGTAATTACTATGCGGCGACCATTAAAAAGGAGTTCCATACGGGTATTTTATCTTCGCCCGTGGGCAAGATAAGAATTTCTAGCATTGTTAAATTTCGGATCTACTTATCTGAGGTTGGAGAAAAGCATTTCCAGTGGAATCAGTCGTGCTGGAAAATTCTATCTAGCACCCCGATGCTACTTAAGTCACGCGCTGTGATGCAATATTTTTTATTTGTTTTGTTATGGTCAATTATCTGAAGAAACACCTGTCCCCCTCCTTCACGAATCAATCGTTTTGCAAGGATTTGAATGTTAAAGACGGACATACATACACACTTAAAGTAAAGGCTATTGATATAGCTGGAAATACTCTAAGCCATAACCGATCTGTATTTATTGATCGCTCGGAGCCATACCTCAGCGATATTTGGCTTGAGAAAGATGGGCACGAACTGTTGTATGTACATAATAGCACGGATCTGTCTAAGATGAAAATAACATTCCATGCCCTTGACAAACACAGTGGAATTTCATTTGCCGATTGGATATTTGGTAGTGCAAAGTTCGACAAAGATCTTGTTTCATGGCAAATTTGTGGTCAAAAGTTTACGGTACGTAGCTTAAAATGATGAACGAACGTAATAATTAAATGCATTAAAACATTTTTGTCGAATTAGCTGTTACTGTTAAGGCCAAGGAACATTTAAGAGGTAAGATGTATGTAATTGTATACCTATTGCATCTTATTCAATTAGCATAAAAACGAAACTGCCCTGTCTGACAATTGGTTAAAAAGTGCCATTTGCTTCTTATTCCAGGAAATATGTGATAACGAGGGAACTAATAAGTGCTATTGTCCGCAGATTGGACATTGTGAAATTTTTAAGTACTATGTCGACCTAGCAGAATACATGAACGAGCAAAAGATCATCGGTGTACAGAATAAAGAATACTTTTTTTAATATATCGGTCATGAACACTGCAGGACTGATAAGTGAAAAAGGGATTACTATAGTTGTAGATGAAACTCCGCCACAATTGGGAAATGTGTTCATAGAACAATCAAATTCAAATGGTAATTCCGATTGCATATAATATAAAAATGTTATAATTAGTTTTGCTGTAGCTTTTTGCGTATATATTGCGGACATATTATGATTCATGTTAAAACGGTCAATAATACATACCTGATTTGAAGTTAAAGTTCGATCTTTCAGATGTTTGATTTTGTTAGCAGATTCATCGATCCTTCATCTCAATTATCAATTGTAATGAATTCTTAAAATTCTCTAATTCAGTTACCAATGATACGGAACGATACATAGCTGCACACTGGCAAGGATTTTCTGATCTGGAGAGTGGAATTAGATCCTACCGTATAAGTATTTATACCCGATGTCTGATGAAGGAGGAAATGTACAGTTACTCGAAAACAATAAAATCGGCGTTGTTTTATGAGCTTTCTTTTAAGAAAACTTCGAAAGAGATGTTTGACAATTTCACCTGTACACCTTATATCACTCTCATTGCATTAAACAACGCTATGCATCGGTCGTTTGTATCAAAGTAATTACAAAGAATGACAGAGACAGTTGTAAAAGTAAGTTTTGCATGACTTCTAACTTGAAATTGAAATCAACAAAAAATAATTTTATGAATGATGTTGTCATTTAAAACGCAATAGTTAATGTTCTTAATTGAATTTCAGGTTGGTAATCTTTCTTACTATTTCTAGGTTATGATTACCAGAATTTCAAAAAAAATTCTCCAACTTAAACACGTTAAATGCTAGCTATTTTTGTGCAATTTAATTTTTGAAAGATGAAACTATTTTGACCTTATCTAAGGATGCACAGTCCTAGTATACGAAGTACGTGTATATTTTATAAATGAGTGTTGCTCTTTTACCCGACGCAGCAGTCATGCATAAAGAAGGTCATACGGTGTTGGCAGTTTCGCTTTCCACTTCTGGAGCAATAGTTGTTATTATTGGGGCGGTTGTTGTTGTTGTTTATCTTGTGATAAAAGGGTAAGTAAGCCTGATTTGCTCTCATGTTATATAGCTAAATATGTTGTATTCACTTTGTTCTGGCTTTCATTGTTTGTGTTCGTTTTGTTTGATAAGTATATTTGTGGTATTAATCTTGTTACAAATTATTCCATTTGTCATTCGGTTGTTAATTTACTAGCACATATAAATTCTTAAATTTATTTAGTTTAACATTTTGAGATAAATGTACGTTCTTTATTGCAATTGAAAAAAATGTATTAGATTTACAAAAAAAACCTTTAAGATATAATTTTGAACATAACAGCATAATAATAAGAAAAAATAGTTGATAATCTTCTCAAGTATCTTCTCAGCAATTCATTATCCAGGCGGCGATCCAAGTCAGAAGCAAGAAATGAGTTTCGGGTATCTCATCATAAAGGTATCGATATTCCGTTGGCTTTACATAAAAACTTGTTTGTTTTTTTTTTGTTTCAAAGCATGTTTGTAAGTTTACTTATATGGTTTTAAGATAGATGCATCAGACTATCAAACTATTTTTATGAACAATATGGTCTACTTTCACTTTCGACTGTAGCTCCACATTTCGTTTCCAAAACATGTAATAATTTCACTTTACTGGCATCATAAACAATAAAAATCTGTAAACGTTTTGATTGTATGTTAACGTTTGTCTTATATATTGCCCCCATTTGAGAACAATGGAACATATGTTATCTAATTATAAAAAAGGTATCGCAAAACCCCAGAGAAGATATGTAGGAAGGCCTAGTTATCTGCTCAGTCTATGAGTTTTAATGTGCATTTATTAAGCACATTTTTATCGTTAAATAGGTAGATTACTAGTGTTGTACATTGAAGACCTGAAGTTAGTTATTTCCCTTGAAATACACAATGTTTTGAAATCACTCACTCATTTGATTATTTCCCTTGAAATACACAATGTTTTGAAATCACTCACTCATTTGAGTACTGTTTCTCAACAATTTAGGAAGTATTGTCAGCTAAAGTCTGTATCCCTAAGATAATGAAATACTTGATAAAGCCATAAAATTAATTTCATAGTTCATATTAAGTTTATTTAGGTCGATTGTGCCGCAAAATGAAGGACCATAGAATCAAGTGCGAGTTCGTTTGACATTCATGAGTAGATTAGCAAACCCATTAACAACCCTCAAAACGAATATATTTTTACTGTCAGATAATGTTTCCTTCGAAAGGTCTGAGCAACAAAATGATATTGCTCAATCACCGTACAGTGATTTAGGTAAAGGTATTGAGGAAAATCCCTACGAATCTATATTCGATGAAAAAAGAATTTCCTCCGTGGACAATGCAACATACATGAATCTCCAACTCAAATCATCATGATTTCTCGAAGGATCAGTTTGTGGTTAAATACATTTTTAATTCAGTTACAGCATTGATATCTTAAAAGTTTGTAAATTGTTCCGCCGATACCTATGAAACAAAAAGGAAATACTTATAACAATACGATGAAAAATACACTTCCTATATATATGCATTAAGCTACAGAAAAAAGCTTAGTAGCCAAGCCCATTTGCATGATTACATTATCGAATAACTTCCTAAAATACACAAGGCTAAGGCATAAAAGTCAACCACCGAGAAACACGCAAAGTACAAAACAATTCAAACGGGTCACACCAAAAATACGTTACATCTGGACATAATGTTTACCGCCTAGATCATATTAACTATACTATCCCATTTATGCCTCTCGAGGACCAACGCATAACATAGAATAAAAATCCCGAATAAGGTTATTGTCAAGTCTGCCGTAGTTGAACAGAAGACTCACCTCTAAAATTGTGTCAAAACGCCTTGATAAATACAAATTATTAAATTCTTAACTAACTCTTGAGTTAAGCGCATCTCATATATGATATAAGCAAGAGTAATGTAGTTTAACAGGAACGTAAAACAGCATGTGCAAGTATGCATAATGTGTATGGCTGCTCTCATAAAGTGCTGAGTTATGGCAAATGACTTTGGTAAACAATAACCTACATATATTTTTACGCACGAAACTCTGTCTCCGGTAGGATAACAGTAATGAGCATCGACTTCACATAAGAAGCATGTCCACTTATGTCGATATTAATTTTAACCATATAGAGCTTTAAGCTGTTAAGTCTGCATGTCATGTTAGATAGCATATGAAGATGTGCACCTAAGTTTTATGTCGAGATCACTGATACTAAAAAATAGGAAAAAGGTTTACTTAACTAATTTAACCACAGTGAAAAAATGTGTAGGTCTTGGTCTTGAAAGTTAAATGATTATATAGGAAGTATGTGCGGAAAAATTGCCCTAAGTTTTACGACAAAGTCAAAGATTGGAGTATTTCTGTTGTTCAATTACATTTATGGTTCAAATTAGGTTGAACAAATAGACAATTGAGACGGCTAAGTGTTGAGAATTTTTCAGAGGTGTTTTGGGTACTTAATTAACGTAATAAGATTGTCAAAGACTTTTATACTTATATTAACACACTGGGAAAAAATGTTCACATGAAATTAAGGAACCGGTTTACGTCTTGTACCCAATTGAATATATATGTATAACATGTGCGTGCAATTTTCAAACTTAGATGTGCACTTAATATGCTTTAGATTTGAGTTTGTGTTCGAATAAAGTTTAAGGTAGAACACAGTAATTGATTTACTTAAATCATTTCAATTTAACGAGACATATTATTGAGTATGTACTTATTGATCAAGTATCGTAATTGTTTTATATAAGTGAAAAATAAATTACAGTTGCATGCAACCTTAAAGGGCCGTCAAACATTTATCAATTTCAATGACGATGTCTTAGAAGCCATCTGTTTTTGTGAACGTTACGATTATGTTATTTATCTTCTATGTTAGCCTTGGTTTTATTTCTTGAACAATGTCACATGGGGAACACTGCAGTTGGCATGAAGTTACGATGACGTGTAACGACAGAAAATAATATTCCTCGTCATATTCCAATACTTTAGTGAAAATACTACGGAAACAAGCTCAGCAGCCAAAGGTAGACAAATTCCATATTTAATTCTTCAGTATCAGTATGAGGACGTTGTGTACCACATATTGTCATAGCACGCTTGACATGGAAGTAAGGATGTGTGTTTGACACTTTTTGAGAAATTAAGTAATCTATTAAATCTAAAATCAAAAGACATCCATTTAGTTTTATCAACGAATCGGCTTTTGTTCGCCTGGTTAAATTAGAAACGATTGATATTTCTGCCAATGGCGTTTTGTCCCTTAAATCAGTTGGCAATAATCATTCGGTTGTTAATTTACTAGCACATATAAATTCTTAAATTTATTTAGTTTAACATTTTGAGATAAATGTACGTTCTTTACCTTGAAGGTGAAATAAACAGTTCATGTTTGGTACGGTCTTAAATCGGATACCTTAAACGTACGAGGCGTACACATGTTACAAAATTACGCATTTAATAAGAAGGCGGTCTTAAAGTACATGCATTTTAGAGCGTTTACAAAAAAAAACTAAAAATGCTTTCTTTTCAATGGTCGGACAGAGTGCCCATCCTTAACCCCTTAGTGACCGTAAATCTCTACAGAACAAAAATAATGGCAATTGATCTCAATGGCTCCAAACTCTAGATCCCTATGACTAACGGTGATACTATATTATATGACATTTTGGCACTGATGTGTTCCCAGCCTAGACGATCATAAATTCGTCAGGTTTGAGCGACCAAATGACTGTTTAAAGTAACGGGACAGTCCTTTATACCAATAACACAGTTATACAAAGAGTAAGCGTGACGGAAAAAGCTATTATAACGGATTACCAGGTAATCGTCTAAATAATGATGATGACACAATTAACTGATCATTATGAAACTGATCCACAAATACTTGCTAATTCAAACATTCTACGTATGAAACAGGAACGTGATACAAGTAATGCGTTATTCTGTCGAAGTGATACTGGCTATATTGACGAATGTGAATACTTCTGACAACTATTCCTGCCCTAGCAGTTCTTCCAGGATTAAGACACCTTACTCATAGGCTTACCAAAAGACGACTATGCGGGCGACATTTTAGAGCCCTGTAACGAATATCGGCGCCGTCTCTTGGAAAGGGGTAGGACACTTAAGGATAGTCCGCAAACACGCCTGGTCAATAGGCGCAACTCCTGTTAAGTTTCAAGAGAATTTAAATGTTCTTCAGACTGTTACACGATCAGATACGCGAACAGTCTAGGGATATACAATACGTATTTGTTAACATAGCAACGAATGAAACTATCGTTATCGAACCATAAATGGACACTAACGTTACTAAAGTCCTGATGTGACTTCAATAATTCCATTTTATAGATAAAAATACGCTATTTATATTTTGTATGTATATGCCTGCAAATAATGCTATAAAGTATTATAAATCTAAGTGGTTTACAATCATTGATCTCGGTCTATTCTCAAATAGGGAGCGCTATTGCTGCAGGGGATTTTAACGGCCAATACGTAAAAAATAGATGCCAAAATACGTCTGTGAAATCATTATTGTTGACAGACCTTATTGATAAGACCAACCTTATATCCGTATAACACAGTTTTGGATTAAATGAAGGAACTTTCATACCGACAGGTAACATAGTTGATCATATACTAGTTAAACGTGCATTTATTGTTGGTAGAGCGGCAAATTTTAAATTAGTGTCTACATATAATGAAATAACCTCTGACCGTTTGACTTTGCGTGTCACAAATGTTCAGCGGATAATATTCATATTTATACGGAAGAAATACATCAAGGCCTTAGTAACAAATCAATAAAAGGCGTAGACCCAGACATTTTAAATGATTTAAAAACAAATTAGCTGAAAATGCAGAATGTCATTTACCGTACAGTAAATTCAATAAATGGGCTAAACTCTGCTGGGACCGTGTGTTAAAGACGTCTATACAAAAGCGTAGAGGGGCGCCCAAGACGAAACAACCATACATCCTTCCGCTTGTACAAATCAGAAAGACTTTCGACGAAAACAAAAAATGTGAGAAATAAGGTGATAAATGATCTAAACTTAGCAGCTGAGTTAGACTTCGAATTATTCTGGAAACTACTACATAGAAAACAAGGTAAAGTGCCAGACATCTGCAATGAGCCGATAGTTTTATAATATCACATACACAGATGAAAAGGTTATTCACGGTTTTAAAGTTCGACCAGAAATCTGCATTTGATATGGTGTGGCACAAAGGTCTCTTCCTCAAGCTAGGATGACTAGGAATTGCTACGTGTATTAGTATTTGCTTATATGGGATTAAAAGTGTAGTTAGGCTGTATTGGGAGCATTCCGAAGAAATACCAGCTCTTAAATCAATGAGACAAGGAAGCGTATTGTCAACTTTGTATTATCTCGTGTACATAGATGAACTCTTTCATTCTTAGATACACTGGTAAATAGTAATCTAGGATGTTCCGTGTTTTCAACAAAGAGAGGTTATCCTTCATACGCTTATGACATTTCACTCGTCGATTTATGTCCCTTGAATTTGCAACGCATGCATGACAGTTATATAATTCAGCAAGAAGCAAAATGTTCCGCCAGTTCTATGGACTAGGTTATATAAAGTATCTTACCAGTGCACTTACTGTTCATAAGTTTGCGTGCATGATGGTTAAGAAATAAACCTGGTGCATGATGGCTGAACAACCGAGTGAATCAGGTGGAGGTTCCTCTGTGAGGTAGAAATGGGATTACGTCAACTTATTTGGTGATCCATGTAAAAAGATCATGTGCAGAAGTCTACACTCGGATTTCATGAAAATATCCTTCCCTTTTAACAGGAAATAAACACTATCTAATCGAAATGTTGTCTATTGAAACAAAGTACTACACGTAATCTATAAATTCATTCGAGTACTTAAGGTTATTTGAGGTTTGTATGTTAATAAAACATAAATAGTGAATACTAGGTTAGTGCCGTGAATAGAGAATGTTCATCCGGCAAGGCGGAGGAATATTTTCCATACCCGAGCCAGATGAACTTTCTCCCTCCACGGCACTAACCTAGTATTATTTTTATTTTGCTACTTTGTTTGATTTAATTCATGTCGATGTTAAAGGATAAAGTGTTTGATGTTCAGAACTGCACTTCCTGTTTTAAGTGAGATTTTGTCATTCCCTGAATACACTATAAAACCGCCTAAAGGAAACAACAACATCAATACTTTTCAATGGCATTATTTTGGAAGTCTCACTCAGAGAAGCAGTTGGGAAGCCGAAACATTTATACAACATGAACTTGCAACGTGAGCAAAGTATGTTTAGATAACAACATGCTTGACAAAAAATGGAGCTTACAGACGTGGTCGACTGACCTAGAAAAAAAACTGAGATAAAACCCTCCTTCTGGGGAAAACTCAGAAACCTCTGCCCATTTGTCATCCAGATTTACAGGATTTGTCTTGTACCACTAGATGTCGGGCCTCCTCACCCATAAGCTCCTTAACAAAGAAGTATAGAAAAAATATCATTTTCATTATTTATGTATACGTATTATGTAAAGTTATGCAAATGTATATTACTTTACTATGTTCTTTGGAGGAAAATGAAATGAAATTGACCACCCATTTGATGAGATTGCAAAGTAACAGAAAACTTTTGCAATAAAATTTTATACCGTAAATTTAACAATTTATTGACACGATGTGAACGTATCGGCTCCCCAAAGCCAAATACCTTTACATTCATATGCGCACGAAATAGTCGTGCTTATAATTCGCCACCTGGCGGTTATTTCATTTGAAACAAGGGGAAATATTTTTCTTCTTATGACGTATGAAATTATATTTCGTCACAGAAATGGAATTAACTATCGATGAATACTACACAGATTTCAGAATTTGCGGGTGGGGTAAGTTCACATGTAGATCTTCCGATTTGTGTGGCAGTGTCTTTATCATACGGTTCCTGCTGCATGCTCAATATTCCTTTTATTCTTTAAGACGAATAGTATTTTTATATAAAATAAATAACACATGAACATCACATTGTGTGTTCTTTTAAATTGCCGGATCTGTTGTTACATCAAAGTTGCAGCTTATGTGAACTTATTTAATCGTAAAACAAAACATACCAAAATGAATCGAAGTCCTACATAGAAAAGTCTTATAATTTTGAACCTTAACAAGTGCTAGGCAGATGCATGTATAAACTTTGGTTTGAAAAGATACGTTCAGTGATTTAGCAAATTAAACATAAAACTTCCTGAATGTGCATGCTTGAAATACATCAAGATTGTGAAGGACACTTTTACGGACGATTGAGAAGTTACCTAATTTGTCTGAGAGATAAATATTAACTCTTAAAGAACACTTACAAGATTTGAAGAGAATAAAGTGTGTCCGTGTTTTAAAGTGTCAAAATAGTTTTGTAGCACTCTGTTGTAAACGTTTTTTCTCAAGTAGTTTTAAAGCTGCACTCTCACAGATGGAAAGTTTTGACAACTTATTTATTTTTTATCTTTGAACGAGCCACTTTTGCGAAATTCCATGGAAACCAGTGATATAAGACTGCTGACAAAAAATCAGATCGCAGATTTTTATACTTATGTTCAAAAATTAATGTTTTTGTGCATTTTCCTTAAACGGTTAGTAACGGTTTAAGCCATAAAACATTAATCTTCGAACAGAAATATGCAAGTCTGCGATCTGATCTTTTGTCAGCAATCTTTCATTATTGGTTTGCAGATATCTGCGCAAAAATTTGCCCCTTCCAAGACAAAAAATATAATAGTTGTAAAAATGGTATATCTGTTAGATTGCAGCTTTAAACAAACTATGGTATTCGTACAAGTAGGTAATTTTCTTACTTCGAATATCAGGAAGTTTAGTTAAACATTTTTGTTTCGTGACATGACATGTAATCATTTGGATGAGGCACAACTATATTGATAATTCTTAAATGTTTACCATTTATGGTGTTAGATCGGGCTTACGGCTTTGACGTATGTCACAAATAGCCTTAATCAAATTGACCGCTGACGTAGATGTACACTTTAATGTTTATGCAGTTAAGTCTATATGTGTTAAAATCATACAGAGGGCTTTCACACTGATATTTTAAGGGGTAGCGTAATTTCGTTCATTCAATATTTCATTTGCATATTAGATACCATTTGATTGCTTGGATACTATTTAATACTTGTTTCTGTATGCTGCGTTCTTTTGTCTATTTGGACCACACGTAGTTAACTATTTGTCTTTTGATATTTGAGTTTCAAGATTATGATAGAGTTTTTTGTTATAATTTTGTCACTGGAATGATAAACTAAAACGCGAATAGCTCATAGACGGGATGATAAAATAATACTTTATTTATTGTCCAACCAACTTTTTGCGAGGTGTATCATCATTGTGCGTTGTTCGCTTAAAACAGAAACTTCAATTTCCTAACAGCTGTCCAAACCTCAGCCACATCTTCGTTCGAGATTGGGTTGTTACAACTAATTATCGGAATTTTATAAAACAAAATACATTTATACAAGTGTTAATGCACTAGTCAATTGTAACCACGGCCCCCCAGGTCCGGGGAATAGCCGGGACTTAAATTTTCGGTCAAGCCAACCCCGGGTTAAATCCCCGTATTGATGTTTAAACCCCGGCCAATTGCCCCCGCACCCCAGATACTCTATATAAGGCCCAATCTCGGCTTAATTTGGCGCTATGACAAAACCACCGCGGTCACCCGGCCCTCTGGGGCCACCTGAAAAGTAAAGTAAAACACGGCCCTTTTCCCCGGGTAACCCCGGTATACCCCCGGACCTGGGGAGGGGCGTGGTTATAACTGACTGGTGCATAATCAGATGTCGGATGATAAAAGTTCATTCTTTCTTACAAATGTATAATAGATGCTAGATTAAACATGTAAATTAAAAATCAAAACCAATCACATTGTAGTACCCACTGTTAAGCATGTACAAGTAAAAGGAGATTGTCAACACACTTCATGGGGACGTGATTATGAACAGTCTCAAGTCTAGACTCAGACTCAGAAAAGCATTTTGATAAAGAAATAAAAAATCATATTTATTTCATTTCTTTTACAAAAATGAATGTTAAAAATAATAAAACATTCAAATATTAAAATATTTCAGCAAATTTTACTATCAATGCTCTGATAAAAGTAAAATTACAATAAAATGAAGTTTTGCAATAATGAGTCTTGAGTTTAACTTCAGACTTGAGACTTTTCGTAATCTCTGCCCCTGATTCTTAAGTCTATTTCTTCTGACTTACCTTTTAATGGCAATGACTGGTCATTTTAAAAACATTGGATATTCCTTTTTCAAATAATGGAGAGTATGTAGAAATAAAGCATGAAACGCACTCTAATAAACGTTACAGAGTACAAAAAACAGTGGATGACAAACATGTTTTAATTACTGATATAAAACGGTTGAAAAAGCTTAACTCCCTAATAAATCTGTGAATCACACTACTTAACTTAACCATGATATAAGGGATTGCACATGTTTGGCTTTTTCAAAATGAATATCATAATTGAATATTTACGGCTAGTAAAAGTGAAAGCCGTATTTACGTTGCGATTGACTGCCAATAAGTACTGTCGTCTTTAACAATGAGTTGATCTGTTCAACTAAATGCTGCGAACACACTTCTATTGAAACACATCAGATATGTGTATGGAGAGATCACTAATCGCAACATATCGCAAATCTTACTCCTGCTGGACACTGACGACTCGATTGGATTATATAATGTGTCATTATTCATTGATAAAATATCATTATAACGTAATTGGTCGATTGGATGGTTGAATGAGTTGCAGCGTTTGGTTAACGAGTCTTAGGTCCACAATGATTATAATTATTAAAAATCACTGGTTTATAACTAGATAATTAATTAATAATTTAGTAAAGTTAATACATAAAATTAGGCGCAAGCTAATTTATAATACCAGTTTACTACTTACTTATAATTTTTATTTTTCAGGAGCGTTTAATACAAGGTCTAAACATCCGTCATTGACTAACTTCATGCATCAATTTTGGCGCTAAATGTGATGGCGACACTTCAAATACATTTCCTTAATAAAACGTTGCCTTCCACACTGTGGTAGCAGTGTATCGGAATGTGTAGTTAAGTTGCGGAGTTAAGATATATTTAACAGTTGTGTTTTCTAATGCCGTCGTGCAAGATTTGTTGTATTATTTGACTATTGAGTATAGCTGTGTAAATAAAAAAATATGAACACTGGAATGTGATCGCATGGACTATTTATGTTTAGACCATTTGTATATGTTTTCAAAATTAAATAAAACTATATCAAAAGCAAACAACAATGTGGAATTTTAAGTGATTCTGAACAGAACGATTCGTATCGAGTAAATAAATCTCTGTTAAAAATAAAGTAATATAAGATCTGATGGATGGAAATATCCGTCAATAACAATTGGTCGCAAGCAGTCTGTGAACTGAAGTTAATTAAATTTTGTGTTTTCTGTTGGAAGGTGCAACATGTCAAGTAACATTTTCAGAGTAGTTGTTTGTTACATGGCTGTAGTGTGCACATTTGATAGTATTGGCCCAAAGTTTGTACAGGGGGGATGGAGAGGAGAGTGTGTAAGACAACCTTGTGAATGGACACCTTGGAAACCGTGGTCGGAATGCTCTAGAACTTGTGGAGGTGGTACAAAGTCGAGAAGTCGCTCGTTTTGTTGCAGAACCGCTTTTGAAAATGCCAATGATGGATGTGTAAGATCCTGTGGAAAGAATCCAGACGGGTTTCACGAGCACAGTGATTGCAACGACTGGTGCTATAATGGGGGATGGGTTTCATCGAATGGGTGTAGCTGTCCTGATAATGCATATTATGGCTTCTGTTGCGACTCAGGTATTAAATGCGCAAAGGATTTTGTAGCATTTTTTAACGATTCTTACTATTTGGTCAACTTACAAATTCAACAATAACTATTACATGTGTATGTTCATTTGTATAAGTTGTTGTAAGAACACATTTGTCCTAAGCCGAATCTTTGCTTCCATAGTTTATTAACATTTTTATTGGTAAAACGATAAAAAGCGTCATTGATATATACAAGCTCGTTTGAGCGGTTATTCCGATGAATCGTTATCTGCTACATTTGTCTTCCATACTCTTTGAGCGTATCTGCTACATACAAATAATGTATATTTAATCATTTGGAAATACATCGAGTTAAGAGCTCCATGAAGGAAAATTTACAAATATTCACTGTGATATTTTAAGATGTAAAAATCAGTACATTACAGGATAAATAGGTGATACATACCATCGTTCCTTATCAAATACAAAAATATGTGGTAGAAAAAGGTATACATCTTCAATGATCTCGTTTAGATTTAAAGAGCAGTTTAATAAACAAAGTAAGAATAGTCAGTCTGAGAAAAATATTATCATTTGACTTTACCTCATCAAATCATGCAGAATTGTATTAAATAGTCAATTAAGGTGTTACAAATAGTATGAAACAGACAAACCTTTTCTCAACTGCTTCATAGATATTATTTTGCCTCTTCATTGATGGTTTTGTTTTCATGTTTAAATCTGCACTCTCGCAGATTGGTTGTTTTTACAATTTTGATTTTTTTTGTCTTGGAATAAACCGATTTTGGCGTGATTGTCTGGAAGTCAGTGATAAAAACTCCTGACAAAATAACATATCGCACTTTTCAAATTTCAGTTCGAAATTTGATGTATTTGGCTAAAGCGTTACTAAAGCTTTAGAAAATAAATGAAATTTTCGGTAGTCTTCCACACAACTATGATCTGTTCTATTGTGAGTTTTCTTATATAACTGAGTTTCAGTCATTGGTGCCAAAACATAGCTAAATCTGGGAAAAGAACAAAATATAAATGTCAAAACTTGCCATCTGTGAGAGTGAAACTTTAAGGTAAAGTATGTACTTCAAATATTAACCATTGAGTTACTTTAAAACGTAACACACGTACTTTTTAAATAATTTTATTACCACCAAAATTCTTAAGTTTGAAATGTAACTTTTTTCACAAAAAATTGATACTGGGCGGAACGTGTTTAAAAGTTCATCATAAACAATGTCCATAATACATGTATTGCGTTGTTAAATTGTCAACGTGTAACAATAACGTAGCATACTGGGGAATCCTATGGATAACTATAAAATCCTTCCAGGCCTTTTTCTACAGTACCCATGGGCATGGGTACCATTCCCAAAGCAAAATATAGGATTTTTTTCCAACTCTTGAGGAACGAAATCCCAATCAAAAGAATATATTCATTTTATGAAAGTCTCATTCAACATTCTTATAAATAATGTGATGTAATGTTTTGGTGATCATTGAATTCAGAAATCATTGAGAGATCAATTTGAAATAATATTTCTCATGACTTATTGCAATAGATATTAACACCCCAAGGATTTATATTTCAGCCGTTTCAGGTCTTTAGAAAGAAGAAAAAAAGCTTATATTTAATAAGTTCCTCATTCGCAGAAGAATAAAAAGCCTGTTCTTTTAACTGTAAAATTTCCCAATTTGGGCATATTTCGCGACGTTATTTTTCCCAAAATGTCAAGGGTCTTTTTTTCCAAAACGGGCAGAAAACATCCTCTCCTTACTTTTATAAGATAAAGGGCTTAACATTACGTTTAAGTTGATATCCATAAGTAAAATTTTATAAAACAAAGCTGTCCTGTATTTATTGGAAAGCTTAAACATTACGTTTATGGCTTGTTTTTTGAAAAACGAAAACTCCTTAGTTGTTTTTCACATTTCATTTTCTTATAAAATTTCTTTAAACGAGTAGTATATATTTGAAAATTATTCTTTATAGTACAACTCAATAAAAAAATAGTTTGATTAAAATAACAATAAGCGTTTGTCAGCAAATTAGCGTATATTCACAGAGAAAAAAATATATAGTTGCACTATTTACTGAATACCGTTTAATAACCTTTGATACATATCTTTTCATTACACTTACGTATCACACAATACATTAATAACCTTCAACGGTTTTACAACATCATTTAATTGTATCTTCAAGATAAAGAAAATGTAAACATATTAACTTGTTCATAATACAAAGAAAAAATATACTGACAAAAATATCATTTCTTACGAGACTGTCCTTTTAAAGAAATCAATTTTAATGAAGTGAACTCATCGGTCCCCCAAAGCTGAATGCCTTTCAAAAAATCTTAATCTACACAAATCACTTGTGCATATAACGCCCTCTAGCGGTTATCAAACAGAGAAAACAATGTTCTTCTTATTCGTAATACTGGAACGTAGGAAATTATATAAGTATGCACTAATGTATTAAAAGGAAAACTGTTATAACATAATTGACCCCTTTAAACGTTGGCAGAGTAATGCCATGTTTCCTGGTATCCTAGCTTCGAAACACCATCACGCAGGAACGCCACGGAATGATCGCCATTATGGCATTTAAGCGGGGTAACAATACGTCAAAACGAAGTATTTGAGGCGCCAACACTTATTTTATAACACGACACATTAAAATGGCACATTCAATTGTCGTGTTATTATTCTGGGGAGTATAAAAATGTCGTTTAGGCCACAAGTAGCTACTTATTCAGGGACTACGGGTTCTTTTTAAGTATGTCCATCAATCGCCGAGTGTAAATACAGAAGCTGCACAGCGTCCTACAACGTCTATTGCAAAGAGTGTAACGACGACAATGTTTTCTTCAAGCGTTACAACAGCGACAAAGAATGTCAGCGTAAGGATCTATTATTTGAAATCCAAATTAATTACTATGAAAATATATTTTTGTTTTTGATTTAGAAGAGTTGTTTTTTATTGCCATACGCCATCATTATTCTATAAAACATGAGGAATATATCAACTCATAAATCAATAATGAATATATAACAGTTACAAAAACCGTTGTCTTTTCACAGACTGAACCATATAAACAGGTACCTAACAAATGACTTAGGTTAAGAATCGAGTGAGTCATATTTGTATACGGATAATTCAAACATGTCTTGTAGGGATGTGTTCCTGGAACAACCACTACTGTTGGCCAGGGAGCTGCAGAAATGGTCTTACCAAGGACTGCTTGTGCGCAGCGGGGTTTAGCATTGTTTCAGATTCTTGGGAAACATCATGTCAACCAACTAAAAAACCATCTATCTTAACATGTGACACTGTGGTTATTGGACCAAACGGTGAAAAGAAGAGAGCAATGTCATCGAGCAGTTCAACCGCGTGTCAGTATTTACAAGATATGTATGGAAACTATCAGCCGACGACGGTGAAATTTGATTTGAGCTCTGAATACACAATTTACATTCCCTATTCGAGCCACCCTTCACATATTGCTGAAGAAAGGTTCGGAATAACGGACGCAACAGTATATATGCAACGCCAATCCGTATCAGGTATGTGTCTAAAATATTAGATGCAGAATTTAATTGCCATACATATATAGATTTTATTATTTATTATTTATTATTTCCTTCGTTATTTCACGTCAATAAAATAGAAGTGCACTGAAGTGTTTATTTCAAACTTGCGTATGAAAATATTTTGGTAAAGCTCAATTTTTCAGGTTCATGTTTTCAGCTGAATTACATAATATAACATAAGAAAATATGTAAACACTTTAATCCCATTGTGTATTCTTAGAACGATGCCAGACTGTCTATACGTGTACCATTATAAGGGCTTGATTACGCTGAAATAAAGTACAGCCAAATGTTTTTGTATCATTAATAAGGTAATGACATACTATTTGACTGTATTTGTTACAGGTTCGTTCACCACTTTATCAACAAACAGACGACTTACCTACTCGAGTCAGTCTGTTAAGAGTGTGCATCATGATAAAGATACTCTAACGACTTCCCACACATTCCAAAATGGCCAGGCGTAAGTTTATTTTTGTTTTTTACGTCATTATATTTATTGTCATCGACAACTTATTGAAAATGTCAAAAGTACGGAATTAAATTTTAGTATTCCCTAATTTGTTATACAATACATTTATGTTTGCTGCTTTGAATGAAGTTTATATTTTTCTTGGATTGATTATATCCCCGGTCAAACGTATGAAAAGTTTCCTTCACGCGCTATGACTTCATTTCAAAAATGTATTTATAGACGGCAACGAAAACAGAAATTGCCTTTTTTGATTCGATACACGTTTGATCAAGTAATTACACAGTTATTTCATGGTCTTTCTGCCTCGGGCAATAGTTCAGATGCCATCCCCTCCGCCTCGGGACAACAGTTTTGACTGTTACAAAAATAAACACCGATAACGGAATACTATCATTTGATATTTGTAAACAGGTTGTGTTTGCAATACGAGGTAAAAGGTGGTGGTTACTTGAAAGCCAAAGATACACACCACACTGTTTACAGCGCTAAACCTTACCGAAAAAATGTGGAGCAACGAACAGTGTGCTATCGCTATGACAGCCAGCCACCTGAACACTGTTCAAAACTATCGACATGTGACTCCGATCCTCTCTATTTTGACAAACGTATAACGCGGGCATATTTCCACAAGGTCGAGTTTGAAGGTTGGGTAGATCCCGTTCCTCAAGGAGGAGTTTTGCGCACCGCGTCATCCATTGAGAGCTACGAAATTCGGGTAAATGAGGTTTTGCCATCGAAGGGGACACTTAAGGTAGATTACACAACCAACGTTTTAAGCACAATGGTAAACCACACTGTCACAAACATGTATCTAAATCTTACTTCTGTCGCACCAAGGCTCTATTGTTTAACACTTGAGGTGAAGGATGTTGCAGACAATGTTCGACAGTGTCGCCGTTTTATTCTCTATGATAACACTTCGTCTATTCAAATTTGGAATGAAAAGCCTTTCAGATTTACATCATCGTCCCCTGATACAGATTACACATGGCAAACCCATCACAACGATGTTTGCATAAGCTGGAAAGATTACTTTTACAACGATTTCTACATACACAATGAACTACTGAATCCAATTGAACCCGACCCGCACGGTCTCATTACCGGCTCATATGAGCAAATAACTGGAGAAATACCTGCCTCGGGAACAACTAATGTATACGGTATTATTGCATACCATGTTTTTTGGAGCAAGAATCATGGCTCATTCTCTGTAGAAAAACCTGTCCCTTCATTCACGAATCAATCATTTTGCATTGATTTGAATGTTAAGGACGGAGAAACATACACACTGAAAGTAAAGGCTATTGATATAGTTGGAAATACCCTTAGCGATAACCTAACTGTATTTATTGATCGTTCAGTGCCACACCTCAACAACATTTGGCTTGAGAGAGATGGATACAAAATGCTGTATGTCCATAACAGCACGGACCTTTCCAAAATGAAGATGACGTTTGATGCACTTGATCCACATAGTGGCTTATCTAAAATACATTGGACATTTGGAATAGCGGACACAATGACCGAGCTACTCAGTGAGCACCTTGCTGTTTTTTCCATTAATGTAAGTATATGTATAAATTTTTATATATATTCTTTAATAATTAATATATCTAACTTGTCAGTAATTTTGTATTTGCATTTTACAATTTGTTTTAACGCACTGATTCATTCGTTTCAGGATTCATGCTCATCCGCACAGTGCTACTGTCCGGATATAGGTGAATGTGCATTCTTTAACTACACAATACCACTCAACCGTCTAAATGCAAAGGACATGCACATTGGCAATCACAACAGGAACTATTATTTTACCTTAAAAGTCACAAACAAGGCTGGACTTTCCACAACGGAACACATTGACGTGCTTGTTGATGATTCGCCTCCTTCAGTAGGTGTTGTTTACGAAGGTAAGTAAATAACACACTAAATATAATTAGCATAGTGTTTGTATTTTTTTTAAATCAAGCAACGTATGCCGTTCTATTATAGTTTTTATTGTGTAATTTTTATCTTATTATCTTTATCAGGTCCAGAAGATTCCCCTGATATTGACTATACAAGTGACGATTCCATTCTCGTGCACTGGCATGGTTTTATAGACCACGAAAGCGCCATCAAGCTGTACAGGGTTGGGTTGTCCAACAGATGTCTAAGTACACAAGATCTTTTTAATTTAACAGAAGTACGAAGTATATCAATTTTTAGGGAGCTTCCTTTCTACGAAGAATCGGTCCGAATCCCTACAACTTTTACCGGAAAGCGATTTGTGACTGTTATTGCACTAAATAATGCCATGGAACCTTCGAACCCTGTGTGTTCAGATGGCGTTACCCGTGATCTTTCACCGCCGGAATTTAGAAATATGACTTTACAGCATGGACAATTATCAGAAAGCCTAATATGTTTGCATGGCGAAGTATATGTAATGCAGACAAACATGCAAAGAGCAAAGCTTCATAATACGTCCGTTTGCCAGAGTGTTTGTGGTGATGATGTCGAGTCACACAAGATTACCGAAATCTTTCAGATAGATGAAATAAAAGAGAAGGATGAAGATATTTCTTCGTTTCTTTGCGAGCACTTACCCTTGTATACAAACGATATACTTATCTATCTTCCGAATGATAAAATATTTATCACTTGGGATGTTGAGGAAGTCGGAAGTCAAATTGATGATTTCTTCGTTGGATTAGGTGTAGGTCCTACCGAAAAAACGAGTCCGTCCATTGTAGCGTATCAGTCTACGCAAAAGAAAACATACTTCAAACGAAAACATGAAGGCCTAGGTTCTGACGAATTATTCTACATTTTCGTTAAAGTGATCAATAAAGCTGGTTTGGAGAGAATCGCAACAATAGGCCCTGTACTCATTGATCAAACTCCGCCTCTGAATAGAACCCTTCCTCAAGTTATTGTTGAATCGGAGCACATTGTATTTGGATGGGATAGCAACACATTCTATGACGAAGAGCAGACTGCACAAATCGATCAAATATATTTCCAGATTGGTAGGTAAACGTTTTGCTTAACTCTTGTATTAATCATTGATATGGGCAAATCAACATCGTATTTTGCTGCATTTGTATCTGATAATAATCGCAGCTATGTTTCTACACAACAGCATATAACGGTACTGCTACAACACCGTTTCTTGAATGGCGTCTGGATACATCTTCCCCGTGCCCTTCGTACTCTGGTGGATGCTTTCGATACCCCCTACGCAGTTTACAGTTACAAGATACGGACAATAACCTCGAGTTTTACATTAACATGCATGTGTATAACAATGCCGGTCATTATCTATCAGTAACGAGTCAACCCTTTCAGCTCTCATCAAGATATCCTCCCGGACAAACTGTTATATCTGATATAGATCCATCAGTGAAAAACAGTAATATGGACGTTGACGCTCATTTTACGAAGGAAGTGCTTTGTGCAAGTTGGCAAGGTTTCTTACACCAGGATAAATTAGCTTTGGAAGTAGGAGTAGGACTCTCAAATGCTACTGATGACGTATTGAATTTCCAACTCATAAGCAACAGCAACTCGTATTGCATACACTCAATTGATATCCGACCACATATCAAATACGTTTTCTTGTTAAGGTCATACGGCACCGGAGGAGTTTCAGTTTCTTTTTCTGATGGCATAATGGTTTTAGACAAAGACGAAATAACGCATTCACTGTCCGTCAGTATTGGGTATGACTGCACCAGTCAAATTGCAAATACATATCATTTTACCTTAGCAAACAACTCAGCGCGTGTGACCATTAATAAACCGCTGCATGTTGGCCAACGTTATATAATCAACACTCCATACAAAGCTGTTGTAACTTCAGACGATGGAATTGTCTCAGCAGATGGCAATGAAACATTCATTAGACCATTTGTGAACAGACCGGCATTGGTCATAGAAGTTGAAAACCAAACCATTGAGCGTGACGTTTTGGTTTTTTATCTCACTTTATGCCCAGTTCAGAACGTTCTTCCTCAGGCTAAACAATTAGTTGTTAGCTGGAAGTTTCTTCCTGAGCATCTGGCATCTCTTTATAAAAACGTTGAGCTAGCATACAACGTTGGCGTCAGCGAAAGGGATTCAATCCTAGGAGAGCAAAAGACGTTTATTGTACCTTTCCAACCGCAAATCAATAGCAGTTATGCAATTCTAAAAGAGCTTAACTTGATAAGCAGCCAGAAGTATATTGCTGAAGTACAGGTCTGTTTAAAACTGGAATGTGTAAAACCGGTACAATCAAATGAGTTTTCTTTTGAACGGCTTTTGAACCCCGTTTTGCGAATAAACGAAGCATCTCTATTGCTTGGAGGCACGTGCGTTCAGGTCAAGTTACATTGGTCAGTTGAGGATAATGATATTGTTACGGCATTCTATCAATGGACGTTAGCTCATGACGCAGAGGGTCGAAGAACTCTTTTCACATGGAAATCTATTACCAATGACTCTATCGATATAACGGTAAGAATATGGTTTGGTAATATTTGTGGACATATTGTAATACATATATTTTCTATAGTGCTTGTGTCAATGGTCATACATTTGGAGCACTACCTTAATAAACATGACATTATCCTGAAATAATTAACACTTTCTTACATGAGCATTTATATCTTAGGTTGAAGACTGTGTGGTACTGCCTGTCCATGGACATATTTCATCGTATGCTTGTATTAAAGCATACTCCATCAGCGGACAACTAATGAGTAGCTGCAAAAAGCTAACAAAGTTAGATTTTGGTACTTACGACGCAAATGTTGTTTACGACTTTGATACAAGATCGGGATCTTGGACGCAAATCCAATCGGTAACCCTCCAATTTCGAAATGCCCTTACACTTAAGAATTTGGTGTCGCTTAAACAAATCAAAGAAACCTCAATCGTTTTCATATTCGTATTGAGACTTATTTCTGTATCTTTATTAGATCATTCACAGTTCGGATGTTGGCGACATGTATACTATCCTACATGACAATGAACTTGACTTTGGAACGAGTAAATTAAGGCCAGCTGCAGCAGTTATGCATGCCAATGAACGTAACGTTATTTGGTATTTGATGACATCACGCCATGTACCCGATGAATGCGACACAGATGTAGATTGTTTAACGAAAAAGGTCACAACGGATGGTTTTGCTATTTTCAATGAAACCGATGTGTTCCTTGATACACCATTCTACTTGTGTGTTTCGTCGAACACGACTGTTGTTGAAAGGGAATGGTTTTCTGAAACATTGGGCGAAATTCGGTCTTGCAGTGACGGATTTATTTTAAGTAACACGGCTCCAATCCCTGGAAAAATTAATGTTCAAAACGTCAATGGGTATATACCTGACATCGATCATGTTGTTATAACATGGGAACCTTTTAATAAAGAAACAGGCGCAACTCTATTAGGATATCCAGATAACATACAACATTACGCAATCGGCGTTGGTGCGTATAAATTCCGAATGCATCGATACAACAAATAATTACTCGGTCATATAAACGATAATGCTACATGTTGTGCATTGACATTCTTATAATACGTTTCAGACTATTCTGCAAACTTGTATTCAATATGTAAGGAAGAATTAAATTATTTATTAACTTAAAATACTTCAAATCATTGAACAGAGATTCTATAACGATAAAGTTTTGCTTAGTCTATATGTTCTCGTTCGTTATTTACTCGTTATGCTGGTTTTACAGGCAACAGTCCTAAGAGAGACGATATTGTGTCTTTCCGTAACACAGGAGGAGAAACTGCTGCCGTGTTATCTCTACCTGCAATCGCTGATGGCACCTCTGTTTATTTTACTATCAACGGTAAGAATCAATATTCAAGTATCGAACTATATATTCATTTAACCAAAACTGCCATATATAAACAATCAAGTCATCTAGGTATTGCAATATACATCAAAACAAATACGAATTAGCGTTGCTATGTTATAGGTTGCTTCGTAGCATGTTGTAATATGTACAACTTAAAAGGATAAGGAAATCAGGACCATGCTTCACATAGACATTCATCAATATTTTTTCAGGATCAGACCATTTCGAACATTCGTCAGTGGCTGTTTCCACGGTGTTTGTAACGGACACATCACCACCAAAGGAGGGTATCATTCACTTTGACCAACAACATGCATATTACAGCAGTGACACAATTAACATAAGACTTGTTGGTTTTTATGACGATCACAGCGGAATTAGTTATTACAATGTCGGAATCGGATCAAGCGGCATCATGGTGGATACATTATCTATGGCGAAGTATTACTCAGATATCTTGGACATTGATCTTCGGGAATTAAATATTCTTGATGGCCATGAATACTTTATTTTGGTGCAGGTAACCTTTTGTCAAATTTTGAAAATGTAAAGAAAGAAATAGTATCAACCTATGAATGAAAGATGGAATTTGTGTACCAATGCAACAAAATGTAAGTATGTTAATATTGTAATTGAATTATTACAGGCGATAAACAATGCAGATATCCCGAGTGCAATCGTGTCAAAACAATTTATCGTAGACAGGTCACCACCCTATGGAGGTCACGTTTTGGATGGAAACTGGGAAAGCAAGGTGGATTTTTTGGAATGTTTGAATTTAATATATTATTGTCTTAATTGCTTAAGCTATATTTGATTGATATAATGATAAATTATACATGGTTGACAATGAACTTCGGTTCTTAATTGACCCAGTAGGAAGCATAATTGCCCGCGGGTAAGTACTTGTATGGGTCAATTATCAACTGAACGTCATTGTTACCCATGTCTTAATCTATATAATACATATGTTATGTCAGTTGTCAAATATTTAAACCGGTTTTGAAAATTAAAATGTATATTTACATATATTGTTTAATTAGAAGAAAGTCTTTAATGTTAAAACATGAGACATAAAAAATTGGCTTGAAAGTGCAAATGCTATTAAAAATAACGAGTAATTGGAAGTTAAAATAGCAATCCTTTTCACGCGTGCTTTGGTATTAGACGGCAAAATTACTTTAAATATTTATTTAACATCGGCTGATTTTGACGTTCATTTTAATATATGAGCACTGCTTGAGTCCACCAAGCCTAAGAGAAGTTTCATGAGTTTCTTGGCTTGAATGACCATAGCCATTTCACTGGAATTATTAACATTTCTCAGTAAAAAGGTAACAAAACATGTCTTTGTCTCACTGCTTTTTTACCTTCACCGGATGTAATCATCCGGTACGGTCCGGAATTACAGGATACTGAAACTTTGAAGGTGTCATGAACGGTGAAACTAATTTCACTTTCCTTGCACTGATAGTTCTGGTTAAATCCCTTAAAAGCTTTGCTTGTATTAATGTTTGCCTACCAGGTATTCGTCGGCCATTTTTATATTCGTGAAAATGACGTCATGATACAAGTGCTCGTCTTCGTTGGGCAATAATCGCTCTCATGTGCAGTGATAATCTTGCGGGTGGAAACGATTATCATTTTTGCGGGGTACTATATTTAGCAAAAATTGTATTATAAGGCGATAATCTACATCAATGCAGTTTGTATGTTTATCCGATCAATTTCTCCGCCTTGCCAGATACACTTCTTCCATCCACGGCACTTGTAATCAACCTAGTATTCTAGTTATCTGGTCACTTTCTTATAAAAGACGAATGCTTACCTTTTAATGGCACTTTTGTTTAGCCGATAACCGATTACAGTTTAGTGTCAGATATAAACAAAACGGCTCGTTTTTTGCATATATATCGTTCTTTAACAGTTTTAATTCTGAAATAGGTGATCAAATAATGTGGAAACAAAACTATAATATATAGAGTATATCATGTTTTTTATTGGATATACTTCATGTACATATATTAAATAAAATTTAGTCCGTTTGCGCGATTACTAGGTCACGTGACCATCTCATTGTGGATAATATATATTATCAAGAACACCAGCATGACAGTAAAATAAGTCAATGAAAAACACAGGGAAAGCATGCATTTCCATAAACAGTAACTGCGAAACACGCCACGTTTAACATTGCAGGTTGACCTTGACTATCAAGCCGACACATACACGATCCGTGCAAATTGGAAAGATTTCTCAGACATTGAAAGCGACATAGAATATTATAAAGTAGGGCTCGGAACAGACCCCCTCTCTACAGACGTTCGATCATTCATGGATGTTGGTTTGAAGCAAGGTGCACTAAAATGTGTATTCTTTATTTCGTGTGTATTAAGCTAGCTTTTTATGTTTCCTGTTGACGAGCACACAGCTTTACGCACGCTTAACGATATGACCTTTTGAATTTGTTTCCTTGGTTTTCAGATATAATGTGGAATGGTCCGTTTATCACAGGAGAAAAATATTACACAACAGTACAGAGCTGTAATAAAGCTGGCCTTTGTACACAAAAATCCTCAGATGGAATTATACTAGACAATTCGCCACCAATCATGGGCCGTGTACAAGCTGGGTCTGGTGTTCGACACAGCCGATATTTACCATTAAAGTTAGTATAAAATAAAAATATTCAACACGATTTTAATAAGCGGTTTTCATGCAAGTCCACACACTTTAACATTAAAACAATAATATTAAAGATATTTTCAAACGATCACTTAATTATAGTTTAATGTTATTTGCAGTACTTCACTGAGAATACAATGGGCTGGATTTGAGGATCCTCAGTCAGATATTAATCATTTTGAAGTGTGTTTAGGACGTCAGAAAAGCATGTGCGATATTGTTCCTACATCCAATGCCCTTCTTCAGTCTTATATGATTAAGTCGAATATATCTCTGCCAATAAATATGCCTATTTTTGCAACTGTTTGGGCCTTCAATGGAGTCGGAATGAACGTTTCAAGTGCATCTGATGCGATTCTCGTGGACATAACTGCACCTTACAACAGAATCAAGCCTTCAATAATGCTTGAGTATAACACAATAACGAACAACTCCGCTCAATGGGAAAAGTCAATTATAAGTGTGTTTTGGGAATTTTTAGATAACGAAAGCCCGATACTCAATCACGAATTATCTCTGTTTACCCATCATGAAGGACACACTCCTTTTGAAAGAGTACATATTGGATCAGAAAAACACTACACTATTAACTTAGATGGACGTAATTGGCTGCACAATGGCGACAATTATTTTATTGTTATTACTAGTTGTAACGCAGCAGGCCTATGCTCAACAGAGAGAACAAATGATATTCTTATCGACTCTACTCCCCCACATCAGGGTGGTCTAAAACCACAAATGCTTTGGGAAAATTATAGAGATACCAGTGGACTCCACTCCAATGTTTCCATAACTTGGTATGGTTTCTACGATCAAGAGTCTGGTATAGATAGATATTATGTTACTGTTTCAAGATATTTCAGCAAGCAGGAACTGTCCGGTGGTGTCCTTATCCAAAACCATGAAAACTCTTCTGTTGAACAACATGGCAATTTCACACTTCAAGAAGCTTTAAAACCTGATGATCTTATTATAGTTTCTGTCTGGACTACAAACAGTGTAGGATTAAACAGCTCGGTTGCACGTGTATCCCTATTTGCATTGTCAAGTATGCCATCTTCCGTTAATATTGAAAATCAGCGGGGAATACTCGAACTAGAGAAGCACTCTTGTGACGTTCATTTTTGCAACAAGGACTGCACATGCGCTGTAGTTGGAAAACCATGTATTGAAGCTGAAACAAATATGTCCTGCGTCGAGATTGATGCATTTAACTCGACTGATAGCGACTTGACACGGTTTGTAGTTTTTGGAGGCCTTCACTCCAAGCCTTTGACTTTAACGGCATCATCAGCTTGTCTTGCCGGGCACTGGACCAAGATCGAACACTCGAGAAAGGATCCAGACATTCATAGATTTGAGTGGAGTATTGGAATTCATAATCAGCCGCACGGAGAAGGGATTTTCGATTTACAAAAGGAGTTTCCCTGGGTTGATATAGGTTTACGACAAGAATTTGTTCACTGCTTGCCCATTAACAGATCTCTTATTCATGGCGAGCTCTACGACATTTACGTTAAAACATGGTATGGACCAAGTAAATTCGCCATATTTACGTCGGAATCTATTAAAATTGATCTTACTCCCCCAAATGTGCGTAGAGGACGATATATCATCGAAGGAATGGACGATTGTTCAACAGACCTTGACTTCATATATTGGACCGGTCAGATTTCGGCTTGTTGGTCCGGGGTCTTTAGTGAGCAGCAAAGCGATATACATCATTACTTGGTTGCTTTAGGAGCTTCACCGAATGGTACATAATAATAGCAGCTGTTGAAATCTTTAGCATTAATCATTGTTTACAAAATAAGCTAATTTCGTTTTAATAAGGTTTTGATAATGAGATTGTTGTTGTAAAATGTTACATTTGTTTCAGTTGATGACGTATTTAAATCAGAAAATATGGGATTGAAAACAAATATTTCCATCGGTAATCTGACTTTGGAGCACGCCGTTAGATACTATTTTACTGTCACTGCCGTGAATACTGCAGGACTTCACACTTCGGTTTCGTCGGACGGATTCATAATCGATACGACCCCACCATCAGATGGCGTTGTTTATAATACAAATGCGTATAAAAACGTTGCATACCAATCATCCGTCACATCTCTAGGAATTTCGTGGCATGGGTTTCAGGACCATTGTTCAGGAATAAAAAGTTACTATGTTGCTGTTGGGGAAAAACATGAGCCTCCTTATTCTAGTACGAATTTTACACAAGTTTATCTCAAGACGAGTGTTACGTTTAAGGATTTAAATTTATTGCCTGGAAGCGTTTATTACGGCGTGGTCAAGGCCATTGATGCCGCGGGACATGAAAGTGATGTCATTGTTTCCCCAGGAGTTATCATCGATTCTTCTCCACCAAAAGGCTACAACTGTGACCAATTTGAAGACACGGGTGTTACTGAGTTGTTGGACGATTCGAAGAATAATTGGACTAAAACAGTTGTTGCAAAATTAGACAAAGATGAAGTATACAAAATCGAAGGGTCCATTAAAAATACTTTTGTAGACTCAGTTATTCTTCAAATCAATCGTTTCATGACCAGAATCCAAACTGCGCTGAATCATAAACAAATTGCTGATTTTTCATATACGTTTGTGTCAATTGAAAAAGGGGCCCAGAATATTACCATAAGTGTTGAAAATAATATTAATAATTTCAAAAACATCCTAGAAACAATTCATTTACAAAGATGTGTGTCCTTTATTGAAAACAAAACAAAAGCTCTTCATGTTCAGCAAATAAGACATGATTCTGTAGATGTTACTGCTATGATTCAGGATAAAGAAAGTGATCTGAAAATGGTAGGAAATAGAAATTGTAGTCATTAAACTTAAAGCTAGTCATATAACCATATTAGATACGTTGAACATGATGATAACAACACTCACTAACATTGATAAATTAGTAAAATAGCGTAATGTTTTATTTAGGTATTTATTTATGTATTAGTTCATAATACAATGAGAAATACAGAGACAAGCCAAGTAGTCCAAATTCCTTAAAGAATAAACCCTGTTTATGGGCACCAGGCAAGGACCTTAACGTATGTTTGTATAACTGTCTATAAGGGAGGTTTATGCATGATGTATAGCTATATATATTTGGAATGTAATATAACTGTGTTATTTTTCATTTAAAGTGTTTTTGTATTTCATATACAAAACAGATGGTGATGAGCTTTATGCTATTTTATTATTTAATTCCAGGTACATATTGGTGCTGGTTCTACACCTGGAGGGTTTCAAATTCAGCCATTAACTGCCATTCATGCTAATATAATGAGTGTGATTGTTAAGGGCCACCTTGTGCATGCAATGAAAGTGTACACGACGGTTATTGCTGAGAACAATGCAGGACTGACATCTGTTTTCAAGTCAACAGAACCAATCATTATTGACCACACTTCTCCAATTATCACTGATCTGGAGGCTTTAGCAACGGTAGTCTATGTAAATGAGTCGGGTGAAATAGATTCAAGAGTTCAGATAAATGCAACCTGGAATGCGCTAGACGACGAGAGCGATATTAAACAGTGTACTTGTTCTATTGGTAAGTCTAAATGAAACATAAATGTTAGTATAAACAGTAATTTTGCTAGAGGAACTAGTGTATAGTTAAAACATGAACATAGCTTATAAAAACTAACCCCAATTTGTTTTATACAACAAGACGTATGCAATTCATACTCAATGTTCCATTTTGTTGCAGGAATGCTTCCAAACAATAACAATATACAAGAACAATGGTATGCAGATACTCTGTCATCGTGTGAGTCGAACCTCCTGCAGCTTCAACACGGCGATAAGGTGTGGGTCAATATCAACTGTGTCAATAATGTTGATCTAGCAACGACGAAAACTGTAGCTTCAAATACCGTATCCATTGATGTCATTTCTTCAAACCAAGCGACAGTTAACATTCTACCGGTAAACGAAGGTCTGATCAGCTCAATACCGCTTACTGTAGGCCCAACTAAAATACAATCAAATACATCCTTGGTTCAAATCAGTTGGTCAGGATTCGAAGATACATCCGGTATTGACTTTTACGAATATTGCATATCGGACGAAAGAAATGCCACTATTGTAGACTGGACAAATGTTCTCTTGAAGACAGTGGCAACTGCTCGCGGACTAACATTACACAATACAGAAACATTGAACGTAAGCGTCAGGGCCACAAACACTGGACATCATAGAAGTGAGGCCGTTCATGCTTCCTTTTTCACTATCAGTCAGCCTCCAGCTTTGTCAGGTAAGACCATATAGTACTTTACAACGACTTTAAATATTTCTGGCGTGTTACTCACGTATTCATAGTGAAAAGTGTATTCGAAATTAGGTTTAACATTGATAAAGGAATTTATAACTTTTTAAACAATCATAAAATTGATTTGTAATGCTCACAAAACAAAGCTTCGGAAATAGCATAATATCATAAGTTTGTCCACACTGTTTGTCTTAAAAAATTCAAAGCATTTGCGAGGAGACTTAAAATACAACGAGTATTATTCACAAACAATGTTCTTAAACGATAAATTCAAATTAGACTGACCGTTTTACACAGCAGTTCCGACATATCAAGTTGTTAAATAGTGACACGGACAGAATAATATGACTGCGCTACATTTTAACATTGTACTTGTTCTATTGGTAAGTCTAAATGAAACATAAATGTTGGTATAAACAGTAATTTCGCACTTGCCTACAGTGTGTCAATAACAACTTCGATAAACATATTTAGAAACATTATAAAGCTAAAACTAATGTCTGATTAGTTTTAACTTTGGATTTGTAGATATAGTAATTGTGTCCATATGTTATTTGACACTTGTGAACATGTAAAATAGACATACATATAATTTTGAGGAAGTAGTTTCAAAGGTAGCATTCATCTCTACAATGTATTGATCTTTGAAATATAATATACAAATTTAAAATAGGATTTGATCATACTGAAACACTGTGAGGCGACCACAATAACTCCTGGTATTTTTTTAAAGCTAATGTGTTTTGTGATAAGCGTTCTCTCAACTCAAATGAGTGTAGGACATATTAGACTAAATATCCATTGTTTGTCTAAATGATACTATGAAAACTTCAAGGGCAAGCAACTACTATAATTTCAGGAAGCCCTATGTTTGTAACTCGAAACGAGCATCTTATTCACATCGATTGGGAACAGGCCTTCGATACTCTTCCGGAAATTCCAGTTGTGTACAGCCTCGTTGTGGGATCCAGAGAAGGATTCACCGACATTCTGGATATCGCCTATTACTCTGGACATACATATGATATTGTGGCTCCATCGTCTACGCTTATTTCCCCGAAGATAACAGAATTGTTCTTTACTATAACATGTACTTATCCAACAGGGATGTCCAGCGTGTACAGGACAATATTCACATTGTAATAATTTACTTGCCAGTTGCAACGCTTGTTTTTTTTGCAAAGCTGGTGTTTGTGTTATTACATTTCATAAGGTTGCTTTTAGTATATTTACATGTATGCCTTAATGTTGTGTGAGGTCGTTACTCTTTTTTATTGTTATCTTAACCATTGTAATTCGATGCAGGCGGAAAACCGTGGACTAATTATTTCAACATAACGTCTAACTATATTGCTTTATAAAAATACTTTGTATTTATATACGTTTGCCGTGATTTATTTTCAATCTTTGCATGTTGTTTGGTATTAACATACTAAATTGAGTCGCGGTGTGTGTTGCTTCCGTTTCTATAGTTACATATATCATTGGCAATATAATCATTATATCTGAGGTATTCTGTTTTTCTACAATCTTAACCACAAACTCAATTTATTCGGTATTTAAGGTCATCGACACAATACACTACGTTAATAAAATAAATTAAAACATAATACATTCGATCAAAGTTCTGACAGTGTGCACACATACGCGGCATATGGAGCAAAACTATATGCAGAAAATCATATCATTATGCCGTATGCATAATTGTATTATTATGCTGAAGAAAATGAGATTTGATGAAAGCACTTTTTTTACAAAAACAGGGTAAATTGTACAGGACATTAGATAATAATTTACTAAAATTTATAAGTTTATTTTGACTTCGACTAGACATTACATGGAATATCTAAAAGTAATTACATTAAGATTATATCCTGAGCAGCCTGCTACCCTATTTTAAAGAATATAGAAATCGGTTTATATCTCCAACATCTTATGATCTTACTATCGAATTATTACCTACCTTGAACAATGTATTGAAGCAACAAAGCAAAGCTGTAAGTATTGAGATTGGTTAAATTTAAACACTTTATATTATCAAAAGGACAAGACTTGATCACAAATATCATTAACAATATATCACATTTCGGGGAAGAAGTAATTGATGATTCGAGGGATGCAATCACGTCTAAAATACTTAACGGGTTTTCAATCTATTATCTGACAAGATTAGACACTATGGGCAAGAAACTTGGTCAGTCAAGTTCCATCCAGTCCACTGTAAATGAATTAACAACACGTTTGGATAAAATGGAAAGAAAATCAATGATTTTGAGACAAGCTAAAAATTCATAAGTGAACAAAACGATACTTTCAATATATCTACAATTACAAATAAATCAAATATAAAAACATTGAAACAGGATGTTGCCTCTTTGAAATCGTCCAACAAAACACTGTCCGAAGCAAATATGTAGCTACCAATTGATGTTATAGATCTCAAATGTAGGTCAATGAGAGACAATATGCTATTCTTTGGTATACCTGAAAGCCAGTGATGGGAATTATGCACTCAATCCAGCCAAGCAGTCCTAAATACTGAACATCGCAATGACACCACCAATCCTGCAAATAATAGTACAACGACTCCGAACAATCAACCACCAACCTCTAGAGATGCGTTGTCTGTCTCTGAGAACTGCGGAGCAAAGGTTTGTACATTCTGTAAACTTGGGTTGAACATGCAGGGTCCTGAAACAACAATATCGATTGATCGCGCCCACCGAATAAGCAAATTTAAGCAAGGCAAAACTCAACCCGTAGATGCGAAGTTCAAGGAAACTGCGTCCAAACACTGTTGTAAACAAGCTCTTAAACAAGTCGATCTGAGAAAATCTATAACGTGTCGGATCAGTACCATACAGAAGTTAAAGAGCGCAGAAAAGAGCTTATACTTGCGATGCTTAAAGCCCGATCGGAGGGTAAACTTGGCAAAGAAAACATAAATTCACATTAAATGGCTATAATTCAATTTTGGTACCTAGAAAGAATAATTTATTAAAAAAATCCAAGCGAGGACATGGAGAAATATGTTCATATTTTTATGGACCACCTTAAAAATGATATCTCTGTTGAAGGTATTTATCAAAATGTTATTTTATGGTTAAAATAAACAAAAAAATATTAGAAAATACTCTGAAGTTGGTGTCGTTTCAGTTATTGATGAATTATTTGCAAGGTGTGGCAATAAAACGGATATTTTGTCCGATACAAGTTATTATGAACATTAACACGAATTTACAGGTTTTCGATAGAAAATACTATTAATTCATCGGTACTAAAACTGCTTGAGATGTGTTTAAATAACTAATGTAAAATAGTTATTGGTTGCTTGAGTGACGATGCAGGGGAAGGTAATCTCACATGTCAAGAAATGGTAGTAGCCTAATTGATTAAGCTATATGTTCGCATTGGTTATTCCCCTTTGTTGATAACTTTATTATACATGATTTTGAATCTTGTTCAACGCATACCCCTATACAATTTGATTTGCACACATGTATGTTTATTACCAAAGAACAAAGTAAGTATATTATTAAAAAGATCAACCATAAACTGATGAATTATTTACATAATTATCAGCATTTTCATCACTTTAAAATAGATATTACATAATTTGGAACAAAAATGTAGTACAAAATGTATTTATATGTAGCAATTTAAAAAATGTTCCAATCTTGTACATGAATTACTTATCAATTATCATGACATCATGTTGAAATGAATTTAATATTTTTCTAGCAAGATATAACATGGGGAAATGCTGAATAAAAAATCATATTTACTTTTTTTTTTTTTTATTTGATATAACAATGAAGATATTTTTTACTTTACAAAGGCCATTTCAGAGTTTGAGTCTGGAGTTTTACTCAGAAATGTTTATAATAATGGGCTAAATGTTAATAACTGGAACAACACTATAAACCTGAACATGGTTCTTTAAAAGAAATTAGGCGCCTATTTAGCTGTCTTTCAAAACAGGTGTGGCATACAGAATATCGACATGGGAGCTGACATTTTGAATAGGATGTTGCGAGACTTAGCTCCCCTGATTTTTAATTGCCGTATAACCCCGTATAAATCCGTACCGTTTCCCGTTTTAAAGAAAATCAGTACATACACAACACGGTTACTTCCCTTTGCCGTACATTAGTGATAATCGATTATGAAATAATGAAATCGATTATCGCCGACCTCGGACACAAATAATCGACTTTCGACAATACTCAATTATCGTTTTATCCCTATTTTTAAGGCAAAATGGGGTACTCACAAAATCCATAACCAGATTTAGTCCCTTTTACGCGACTTAACACAAGTGTCACATCATGTCACAAAATGTTATCCTCGGCATTCCCTACGTCCTCTCAACACCAGAACGTCCTTATACACGATGCTGCTATCCATATTTGGCCTAGCATACACGCGCTTCTAAAAAGATTCTATGTGATTTAAGGTTACAGCTGCAGACCACGAAACCTTCACAACCAGAAGTTATAAATAAACACTGAGGTATGTAAATGATTTCAGTAATATTTGACCGCCGACGGTATCGATCATTAATTTGACTTGTTCTGCGTTTATGTCTAGAAATGGGCCTTGTACTTGTGCTCAAATCAGATACGGAAAATGATCTGTTCTGGCTGTCCCAAAACAGGTTTAGAAATAGGGTGCGGCTCAAGCAGCTTGGAGTCGTTCACCGGTGAAAGGCGTACTGGCTGTACTTGGATCTGAGCAGTGGAGCTTCAGGACCTAATTACAGATGGTGAATACATCATCAACATCATTTTTTAATTTGCATTAAGAATACTGTACTCTTATAAAGTTTACTATGTGTGTTGTGCAGGCGGGTCGGGTCGTTCGTGATAGCTAGACCAGACTTTGTCATCTGTAGAACGCCTAATCTTGGGAGCCAGTATGCCTTCTTTGACCTCCATTTGTACGTACATACAAAAATCATGATGACACCACACTCAAAAAAAATATCAAGTTAACGTTCAGTTACACGAAGCGTTTCGGAATCTCGGAAATATAATTGCCGTACATGTATGTGTAGGCCCCTGGACGGTAGACGGTAACGACATCGTCACACCACGCGGATATCGTTTTTAATGGGAACCGGTCAGCCATACCGTACATGAAAGGGAGATTTTGCAAACGTTCGTTATGGCCAATTATAACCTTTCTGGTACGCGAAGCTACACGTTAACATTTAAGTAAAGTTTAACAGCTTCTCTCATAATAGCATTTTTACAGCTGTACACGTATTTCAAAAATGTGTAAGCATTCTAATTTTCATGCACACATTTATTAAGGTAGCAACCCTTAATGAAAGCTTTTACATGAAACTCTTCAATTTTAATACTTTAGCCTATGTTGTTAAGCACAGGAATACACATCTTTTGAGGGTTTCATGTTAGCGGTTCGAATCGATCCAGAGACATTTTTTTCTTCTCTTTTTTTTCTTTTCTTTTTTCATTAGCTAACATTTTTAACAACCGATTATTGAGTATTTTCATTTAAAAGTAAATATTTCATTTCCTACACATAAATATTAGCTTCTTTGAAGTCACGGCTGAAATAGGTTGCTAGGAATTTCAAATCCGTATTTTATTTTAAACAAGACGGTAATACATTCTGATTTTTTTGCATAATGTTCCAAAACGGTAAATGTTAAATTGTTAATTATCATTAGTATTTCTAGAACTTGTTGATTTTGCTTTAAACTTCAAGGTTCCAATTTAAATGCGTCAAAACAGTATTTTAAAATTGTAATACCATATTGCTATTTCAGTACAGTTTGAGTATTTTTGTTGATGATGTGATCAATTGCGTATTTTTTATTAAATGATAACCAAAATGTTGAAAAATAAATGAAATAAAGGATTTTTCCTATCTTGGGTGATGTAGATTTTTATCAAAATATCTGAAATGGTGGAAGGCTAGTTCAAATTTTAATAAAATTGTTATTTGATAGTAAATTTCTTTTAAATGTTATTTTTGAAACCAGAAAATGATACACATTAGAAATTATCAAGCTGGTCATAGTTTGAAATGATGCCCATTAGATGTGTGCTACCTTAACATGCCTTGTTAAAAATAGTTTATGCAAGAACCGAAACCCACATTGAAGAAGTAATCTATTTCTAATTTATGTTTTCAATCATTTTTCGTAACACTATTTTGAAGCGTATGTGTTCTGTTTGTGGTGTTTGTTTTTATGTGTGTGGTGTTGATACGTTTGTGTCTATTTGTAAGTGTCGATAGTGCCATTGTCGTGTGCCTTTAAACATTGTTTTTTAATGTTTGACAACTGGTCTTGTCCCTGTAGGTACTTTATTGATTTATCGTTTACAGTGTCATTACAATAATATTAGGGATGTATGTAAAGCGTTTTAACACAGAAGTTGGAATCCCATAATAGTTCATCTTGATAACATGGAACTGTACTAGTCAACAAAGGACGAGTTCTGTACTGAGACATCCGAAAGCCACTTCAACGTGAGCGTGGGTCTCCTTTGGAGTCTAACGTCGGTGGCCGCCACGGCAAAGCTGCCTTACCAAGACATCATACAGGATGCTTCCGTTAAGGGCATGTTGCACTAAGGGAGGTGACGATGATTAGTTTTGATATTACCATCTTTTTTATTTTTGAAACGAAACATGAAATGTTTACCATAAACATCTTAAAACCATTTTGTGTTGGTATAATATTTGCTTAACCTAGAACCCCAATTACTCACAATGACTTAACTATCTACAGCGTTGATACCAACGCTACATATTTAGATTACACCAGCAGTACACATGCAAATGATAACACTTGTGTTTGTGTTGATTTGGGCTGCAGTATCAATATAAATATGAGGTGACAGTTAAACAAAAACATGCTTTGCTCGTAACTACAGAAAAATTGTATCAAACAGTGTGATTACTAGTGAGAAATATTACCTTCTTCCTCAAGGATATAGGCCTTTCTGACAATGAGATTTATTTTTTTCTATTACTGACTGATCTACGAGGGGCGCTCATTTACGATGTGATCAAACCCACATGGCCATGTAGTGGAACCCTTTTTTGTATTTCTATTTATTCTCTCAATTTTATTTTACACTTGTGTCGGAAGTGTTCTTGATTCCTCGGTGAACCAAAATGTATGCCTTCTTCGATGGAAAAAATTTACAGTCGCAATCAATGCTTCTCTGTTGCATATTTGTTTCCATCAAGCATTTTCTTCAAGTCACTGAGAGCAAGGTCAAAACTGTAAGGAAAATGTTGACGAGTTGTTAACAAGTTGGTTTTCAACAAATTCTATGTTTCGGTGGCTATATATGCCTGCGCATTACATATCGTACAAATTGAACACATAACTTCTAAAGGCCGTGACCACATTTGCATTTAAATTTTGGGAAACTAACATCAGCATAGTATTTTTCGGTGACGGTGCGACCCAGTTATCGCAAAATAATTATGGCCATCACAGTTCCAGCTAAAGACAACCCATTGAACATCTTTGGGGGGAAGGAGAACCAGTGCAAAGACAAGCTCTTACCCAATGTTTAGACTGCATATTGGATTAAAACTCAAAATGATGATTACATATATCATATTGCCTCTTGATAACTGTTTAAGCACATATCTAGCACCAATCTTGTACATGCCCATTTTAAACCCTTGGAGATTCGAAATATATAAGCAACTTCTGGCAAAGTGACTTTAAAGTCATTCATGCTATGGGAACGTTTTTAGTTGGGTCACTATGGCTGTTTGACGCCCATTGCATATGTTTCTTATCTTAATGGTAATGATGTTAACTAAATATTCCAAGCGTCTTGTCTGCAATGTAAAGTGCGTGTTATTTTCTATAAATACATTGAAATCCAATACAACATTCCATATAATAATTCAACTATTTAACTAAGGGCTTTTCATTATAACAATTGATATACAGCTTTTGCGTTAAAAATAAACGCAATTGTACTTCCTGAATATTGCTTGTGAAAGATGCTACCATTTAAACGTACGCTTTTAACAGATGCTCATCAGTGTTCGCTGTGGAAAAATATAGCGTCATTATAAAGCAAAAAATAAAAACTATGATTCCTATCGTTTTGATTCTCTCTTTTCAATCAATCATTGATTGCGCATGGTGGTCTGGGGATGATAAATGCGAAGGTCTCGGCCAGTGTGATTGGTTTCAATGGGAAGCATGGACTCCGTGTTCTAAAACATGTGGTGGGGGTCGGAGATACCGTAAACGAAGTTTGTGTTGTGATCCTGACTGGAGTTATGATAAATGTTTAAGGGAATGTAAGTTAGAAAATAGAGGGTCAGAGGGATCAGAGTGCAACGCGATTTGTTACAACGGAGGCTCCTACTCTCAGTACCGATGTAGCTGTCCTGATCATATTTATGGCACATGTTGTGAAAACGGTAATACCTTTATTTCGTTTCAAAGATTACCGTAGCAAAAAAACTGTTATATGTATATAACAATGTTTGACATTAACAGATTCGTAGGTGGGTGCTATTATGCCAACAATAGTTATTTTCGAACGGATTAAACATTTAACATAAAACAGTCACAGTTTTAATGGGGGCCTTTCTGGAATGTCTGTCTTCATAACAATCCGATCTGATAAATAATTAGCATGAACAAGTGTTTGTTCCTCTCTCGTGTCACTGCACTATGGACAGAAAGAAAATTGTTTTCATTATTTTGCTTCATTAGGGAAAATACCTTTAAACAGATTAATATTAATTGCAATTATAACCATTTTTGAGATTTAAGATAAACCTTAAATGAAATCCAGACAGCCATTGTATTATTATATTGTACACATTTAATATTAATGAAATCTGAGGTATTTTTGTCATAACAGTTTCATGTGTATTTTGTGACTTTAATTTGCATTTCATAATAATAAAATAATTAAATAAATAGCAGTATCATCCTGTTTTAATATAAAATGATTACAATGATTAAACTCCTAGTATGTTTTAGAAATGTTAGTGGCACTAGGACTGTTAATGTTATATTTGTTTCATATGTGTTTACTCTTGCACCAAGGTTAATTGTGAAATTGTATAATATTCCTCGTGTTAATGCGTTTCAAGTTAATAAGTGCTTGCGATTCTCCTGCAAACAAATTTAAATATTAAATTATTATAGCAATTAATTAAAAAATGACAATCAGTAGATCTGACAATAATTTAGGAATTACCCACTAAGAAAACAAATCAGAACACATTGTCGAACGGCATGGGTACCGGTTTTTAACCAGTTTATCTCTTATGGCGCAAACAAAATTGTTTGAGTATTTTATTTCTTACATAGTTATTATGGCTTTCGGATAGGCATTAATGAATATCAATCAAATTGATACTACCAATTAACCGAAGTCGGCGATCTGCATTCGAAATAATCGATTTCTTACGTGAGTACATAGATAACCCGCTTCGGAAACCAGCATACATGCTGTATGCATGACTTGGCATTTTTATTAGTGTGATTAAAGGGGCTGTACTCCGTATGATGAAATAGCGAAAAAAAAAATGTCGAAAACAGACATAAACTTGGTATCGATGTGTACAATGCATAGAAACTTACTAACTGAAGTACCACATAGTTTACAATAAATTTATCTTTCGCAGTTATTTCGTATTTTGCCATTAAAAAATACTAGGTATGTCTTCCTAGTAGAATTCATTCCTTATGAGTCGATGTTATCACGTGATAATACCAAGTTAGGTATATAGCTTAAATATTACAACTCTTCAAAGAAGCCTTCGTAGCACAGTGGATACAACAATGGACTGCAATTTAGGCGACACCGGTTCGAACCCGGTCTCCGACTCGATTTTTTGTATATTTTTGGTATATTTTTTACAATTATGATATCAAACAGTAAAACATTTTATTAAATAATTGTCCTGAGATTCAAGTCTCTGTAGGGAGTTTGATCACACATATTTGGTTTTACAATATCACACCATCCATCAAATACAAAATCCTTCTGCGTTCTAAACTTTTGTTCAATATTTTAAGTTAACCTGTCAACTTGCTCTAATGTTGCATGGTCAAGCATAAAGCCTGCTGGTATGGATTTTCTGATTACTTGTTTAAGCAGAAATTAAAACATTGAAGCTGATAAAACCTTTTCTTTTTCTCATTTTTATCTAACGTATATTTTATTTGCGAGTGTAAAAAGTACATTCATTCCCTTGTTTAAATTTTAACTATTTATTGTTTTATTTAGAAGATTTTCTCAGTTACTGTTCTATGTTATTTCAGATATTGCTGGTAAAAATACCATTTAATGATATATCCAAAAACATTTACATGCAAACACAACTATCGAGCACTTCTGTAAATCTTCGAGTAAATCTGATATGCGGTCATATATAAATATGAATTAAATTGACCACAGGGAATTAAGTGTAATAGTATTAATTTGCATTTTCCCTACCTACGTTCAGTCGGGTTGTTCGGTGACGCGATGTGTTTCTATTTATACAAACAAACATACCTTAAAGTATCTCATATTACTTTTAAAGAACTTCTAATAATATATTGTAAAAAAGATATATATTGTTATGTAGGCTTTAATGCAATGTCATGCATTTCAACTTTTCAAATTATTAATATTTACTAGAAGTAAAATAGTTTACATTTTTGTCTATATACACTAGAAGTTAAATACTTTACATTTTTGTCTATATACAATGAATAACAAACTCTACTTATTATATTTTGTGTTTGTTTGTTTTTTCTTAAATAATTTGAAGCCTGCGTATTTAAACCAGATATTGACTATCCACACGTAATCAGCTTGCTATGCTAGGTGTTACAACTCCTCGGACGCTTGCTTTTTCCATTCCAAACAAGGCAGTTTATTATAAATTCCATTCATATTTGGCAGCAGTGTATTGGATTTGAATCTCGTCTCTGTCAAAAACGAAGAATCTTGGCTAACATGACATAAATAAAGAATGGTTTCGCATTGAAATTTTCAAAACTGTTTACTTTAAGCCTTTTCAAGCAGCGGAAGTAACACAATAAACACTGTTGTTAAATTTCACCGTCATTTCTTTAGGCAATTTTCATTTACCACATCCATTCGGATCTTTTTTTAGTCAAAGCTTAGCAATTATTTCACCAACTGAAATTTGTTCATTTAGTCAATGAATAATCGAAACAGAAATGATAATGATGTGTTGTTTGGATTTTAACTATTGATTTATTTATAATATTAATGAGTGACATTTTTCTAATCAATAGGTAAAAGATAAATACATTAATGTCCTATATTACGCACAATCAGGTACATTTTTTGTAGGTCCACGGTAAAAAATGCATAGTGATGAGAAGTTTACAGATAAGGTATGCGTATTCTTCATGGCAAGCCATATTTGCAGAAATACAACAAACAATTCAAAACACATAGAGTTCTTTGATGGATTACCAACCAATGGAGATCTAGAATCGCGGGCTATAAATGGGACTCATCGGATGCCAGTGTAAGTTGATATCTTGTTAGGAGAGCACAAACACATCAGATGCTTTTATCATGAAATCGCTGTTGCTACATCGCGAAAAGGGTATAGTGCGGCCACACCCAGACGAAACCATCCACCAGTTTTCAATTTTATGGTGCATTGTCTGTATTGATACATATTTGTGTTGTGTTAGTTTGCTTTTGCAAATGATCGAAAATATTATGCTCCCGAGATATATTTTCGTACGTAACGAATTACAATAAATTTGGCATGAACAGTGTTCTCTCCTCCTCCTCGTGCTGTTTCCTCCTCCTCCATCATTTTTAAATGTATGGATGATGTTGAACAGTAAAACAATAGGAAGTGTCTGTTTGCGAACAATGTGTTCGCTACATATGACAAATGACAGGCGGGATAATGAAACGTTATAGTGTTACTGTCCTCCAATTGTGTAAGTGTGTTTGGTTCTTTCTCTCAATCTTTATCTTATTGTGTTTGCTTTATTAGTTTTTCATCCTTTCTTTTGTCTAAGACAGGCACTTGCAGTGTGACCCTTTTTCTTGCAATGTTTGCAAATACTATCCATATAAAACACTCACTTGGTAAAGGCACCTGTTTCGTCACATCTAAATCACTTATTCTTCTGCTGTTATTTTTTTGTTTTCGAGCTTATTGCCTATGCAAGATATTACTAGGCTAACCCACTCACACAATGCACTTTATTCTTCAAAACTACGATTTTATACCGTGCAAATTTCATCGATACCTTGTTTTTGACAATGAAAGGTAATTTTATTGTTTTCCGACTACAGATCGCCAGTTTTGAAGATAAATCGGCACATTTAAGCAAATGCTTACCGGTTCATACTGGGCATTTTCAGAAACGATGTTCATCTCGAATCTAGTAAATATATGGCACACGTAAATAGCGATTGATAGGCGTCAATTGTTTTTCTAAATGCATGTATGTGTACTATAACACATACAAGAAGGTTCACTTTAATAAGTACCTCAACTCTCTCTGCTAAAAGTAGGACTGTCATTATATTCTGGTGTTTATATAGTAAGTCGATACACGGTTAAGTCTTTAATTGAAATAGCGTTTACTTAAGTCTGGAAGAACTACATTTAAGACGTTAAATTATTGACTGTTTCCTGAACGTTTTTCCAATTTTTATTTTTTGATAATCAATTTTTAACATATTGCTTAAAGACATCCGCATATTCTGGACAGTAAACTATTTGTTCTTTTTATTGTTTTTTTTCAAAACAGGCAATTTTAAATAGTCCACGATGATACCAGTAGTAGTTGGAATTTAGTCTACATTAACTTGATTGATGAACACGTAGAGCAATAGAATACAATATACTGTATTTTAACAGTCCCAAAACACATTTCTCTTATTAAGTCTGAACTTATGACGGTATAATCTGTTTTAACTTAAGACACAAATATCAGCAAAATCATTAACTTTTCTTCTTGAACTCCCTGTTTTGATGTGGTGTCCGCTAGTTTTAAAGTAAAAATGACAAACGAAAATATGTACAATGCATTGCCTTTCTTCTAAATTAGCTGTGTTTGTTATTCACATTTTTAGTCTAAATGATTTAACTGCATTTTTTTGAAGCGCAGCATTATTAACACAATGGAGTTAAAATCAATTATTTGTGAGTGATTACATTCAAATCCCAAATTTGTGGGAATGAAAATTGAAATTTAGCTCCACCGATTTAACTAATGTAACTCTTACGACAAGTAGTTTTCCTTGATAGTTCTAGTAAGATTTAGTGTTATTAGTAATATAATAACAATGTATATTTGTGCGTAAAATGACATATTTTGGCTTGCTCCGTAGGATCTCTTATATCCCTTTTCAATTAGCTATGTTTTCGTTATTATTGTGAATATTTTAACATGATAATGCTTCGTCATTTTATTGACACAAAATATGCATCAAACATGGAAAATATTAAAAATAAGAGCAATGCATTAACAATTTATTACGAAAGTATTTTGTTGATCACCTAATAATTGCTTTTTGTTGTTAAACTGTGTAAAATGCTGTGATTGTCATTTAAAACTAACTCATATTTTACAAAAATGCTATAATTAACACAGGTACAGAACGTTTTCCATGAGCTAGAAATTTGTATGACAGCCTTATGTCAATTTTGCGTTTTTTGTGTATCTGGCAATCAGCCATATGAGAAAGGAAATACCTTAATATTGAACTTCTGAGGAAGATGATATAAATATATATGCAAAGAGCTACTGAAACATGCTCAGTAGCAAAAAGTTAAAACATAAACCCGGTTTAGTGGCAATGGGCAAACGCCAAAGACATAGAACACAAAATCACAAACAAGAAACATAGAACAGCACAAAACTCTACTTTCACCAAACACTCAATGCCCTAAGCAGTCCGTACAAACTTCTTTTGAAATGGATGTATATATATGTGTAAGCATTAAACATTTTTCCCGACATGAATACATAGCTTAACAGTGTTGTAAGTATTGACTTGTGGTATAGAATATATTGTTGTATTGTTGACATAAGCTCAAAATTCAGACTATCTCGAAAAGCGTTACACATATACACACATATTTTCCTCATTATACTTTTTTATAGAAATTAATTTTATATAAATGCAATCAGCAATAAATGCGCATTCGCCAATGTATTTCAAATTTACTAATTTGATTTACCCTACTTACAAACCGTTAAAATGAATATGCCATAAAAAAACATGACGTGTAGCATAAACATGCGACAAAAAAAGAAGAACAAAAAACGCCGTAAAAATAGCAACATTTTACCTGGAAGTTTTAAGTCTATTTTCTTGACGTACGTCAAAAGCCATAGTTTCGGTGATGAACATACAAATTGGTATTATTAATAAATAGAAAAGTATAATTGATGACGTTGAGTTTGAGTTTAGTGTTTTATTTTCGTTTGTCAAACCATTGGACCTCATAATTCTAATTGCTTTAGTGTAATTCCATTGTTCTTTTGATAAAGAAAATATGTTTTTCTAATAGATAAGCGGGTATAGTTTTCATTTCGATGTATAAGATTAACAGTTTTTTTTTAAATACCACTGGCAATCGTTGTGTTATCATTAAAGCAACTTTGTATGGTCTAGATAACCAGAATTATGGGTATCACACGCAAATGAAAACTATATGTCTAAAAATATACGTTTTTTTTATAAAAGCCACACGGCAAACATTAGAGGTTTGAAAACAAAAACATGAGAAATATATTTTATTTCATATGTGTTAAAAAGTCCAATAACGGATTGTCTCAAGTAACTTCGTCAAACTGTAATGCTCTATGTTGCCTCTATATTAAAACTCACAATAATCCTTTAGAATTATAAAATGTATTGCAGGTTCAACATTTCGCAAAAAAATGAACGTTAGCTTTAAAATTAATGCGCAAATTCCTGAGTATTTTCTTTATTAGCAAACTGAAGTATAGATTCGAACAACTTTTCAAATTTGCCATATATATTCAATTATTTTACTAATGTAACTTGTAAGTAATGGACATAAAGTGTATAATATAATTATAATATAAATAAATATAGTAATAAACAAACATAACTTTAATATTCTTTAATCTGTGTTAACGTCATAAGAGCTGTCGTAGGACAACACGCTCGACTTTACGCCGCTTTGTCTTATAAATGAACATGATGTAATGATGTAATATATGCCAGTCAAAAATAATGAAAATGGTCAAATAATAATTTAAATATGAAACACTGCAATGCAACGAACACAAATTTTCAATAATTGACAACTTCAGCCCTCGTTTCAGTTCGTTATGAGATTCAGTTTCAACTGTAATGTTTTTGTTATTTTAAAACCAACATACCCAGTTTGATTACAATATGTCAACACTATCTTATTTTATTCAGTACAAATTGTTTTTTTGTTTTATAGTGACAGTGACCTTGACCGTAGGGGCCCCAAACGCAATCTCATGAAAGGTCTCTATAAACTCTTCCTATATACCAAGTTCGGTCAAAATATGTCAAACCTAACAATAGTAATTTAGAACTTTCCATTTTGTCCATTTGTAGTAACAGTGACATTGACAATGACTTACGACCCCAAACACAATCCAATGAAATATCTCCATAAACTCTTCCTATATACCAAATGAGATCGTAATATGTCAACCCTAGCTCAAGTTTTTTAGAATCAACCATTTTAATTTTTGGTAAAAGTGTACTATGCCTTGACCTTTGGGGCCCCAAACGTAATCTAATAAAATATCTCGATAACCTCTTCATTGATACCAAGATTAGTCACTATATGTCAAACTTCATTTTTATTATTTAATATTATAGGTAAGTTTAACGCCGCCCTCTCCCCTGTCCGAACAATGATGTACGTTATTTTACCAAACCAGGCTTCACTTTGTAAATACATGGTTAAAATATAAAAATGTGCCTTTCAATAGCAAAGAAATAAAATAGTAAATCAAGGACCATACATTGTATTTAGGGTTGATAGAGAGTTATGCAGTCTAATTGTGTGATGGCCTTTGTGTAAAGTATGAAGGCCATTGAATGACCAGTATTTGAGATATAGTTGTTTTTTTATATCGAATAAGGGCCATACTCAGTATTTAGGATAATATGGAGTAAAGTTACCTAATTCGGTGGTGGCCGTTTACAACTGTATGAAGTAATAAGTGAATTGTATGAAGGGTATAGAAGTAATTAGTGAAAATCCAAAATTGCCCTTTAACCTGGCACAATGTGACCTTAAACTTTAACGTAAGTGCTTAAGTCAATCAGGGGCAATTATTTGTATTTACGATGGTATGGATTTATGTAAATTCATTGTGTGATAATCTTGAACAACTGTGTTAAAGTATTAAGTGCATTGAATGAAGGTTATTGGAGTTATATGTGAAAATGGCAGTTTTTACATTATGTCTTGCATTAGCTTCATATCCTTCTATCATTACGAATTCGTTCAGGATGTTTTTGAAATGTATTGCCAGATCGAGAATGAATATAATATACATATATTTAGAATTGCACTAAGTTCACGAAGTGATTTACTAAATCGAATAAAACCGTTTATATATGCTTCAGAATATTCATTTCTGTTCGTAACAAGTCATTTATATTTGCACATCGAGTTAAATAGCAATTTCATTATGGTGCACTTATTTTTTTAAAGCGAACATGTGGTAAAAGACATGTAATAAAAAAGCAGAAAAAAGTGTTTACCCTACCATTTAAACAGTAACGTTCAATGAACACAAAACACAATTTTTAACCATGTTTTAAACATATCAAGTCAGTGACGGGCATGTCTATGCATGTTTTCTAAAACGTCTACGAAATAAATATGAACACTCAAAGAATACTTAAGTTTTGAAGAAGATAAAGTGTATTTTTATTTAAGGATTCCCCTTTCAGTAGTTTTTAAATGATTTGTTTTAAAAAGTAGTTTACTCGAGTGGGTTTCAAGAGGCTATAATGTTTGTTCTAATAGGAAATTTTTATTAACGAAAGTAAGCTAAACATTCTTGTCACATGACTTGACAAGTACTCACTTAGATTATGTGCAAATATACTGGAGCCTCTTAAATGTTTTCCATTTCTGGTGTTAAATGTTTTTAAAGTGTCGCTTTTATCAATGTTATTAATAAACAGTCTCAATGAAATTTATTGCTGGCGTAGCACTTTATGTTTACATTTGCTAGAATGCATATGCAATGTGCACTGATATCATTCTAATAATACCTCAGTTTAGTTAAGTATATTGGCATCAATGTAATTTGGAGTGACGAACCAGATTACATTCGGTATTCTTACATTTGGTACTTCAATAGTAGCGCATTTTTTATAATAGCATGTCATTTAAAATAATAATCTTACACTCAAACAAACAATTCTCCTTTTAATATGTAACTAAAATTGTAACAAAAACCAATAATTTACACATTTTTAGGAAAACCGCCAATTTGTATGCACACTTGACGTCAATTTTGTTAAAATTGTGCCGAAGCCATATGTGATCTGACGTTTGGTTTGGAACCGAGAAATTAAAATTCCAAAACTGTTAAAGCTTTTAAAGGGATATTTTGACTTTTTTAAACAGTGAAACATCAAGTGAATTTAATATCAATTGTATTTCACTGATAAATCTCTATAAACCACCGGAAAAATATAATAAATTGATAAACACAGTATGACGAAATGAACAATAATTTACGATGTGAAGACAACAATTATAAACTAGACTCTGGTTACCATGGTAACTGTTTAAATAATGACATATGTTGGCATTGAAACTACAAATTTAACTGCACACTAGTTTTACTGTTGAACTATCAAAACAGAACACGGAACAACAATAATATGTTGCAATTTTTGTTTCAGTTTTTAACCAATACAGTTCAATTTCACTTAGTAAATACTATTGCATTTGAAAAATAGAATCAAACTGATTAAGTAATTACACATTGCATGAGGAGCCTTTCAAATCGAAAGCCCATTCTTGTAGGTAGTGATACAAGATATGACTGACATACATCTACGTATAAAAATATTTTGACATGTGCTTTTACACCCTGGACAGCCATGGAAAACGAGGAATGTTAAGCTGTCTAATGCCCAAGTGGTTTACATTGTTTGCTTGTTCTATATATATATATCATTCCTGCAACTGGTATAGACCTCTTGTTAATAAAAGCCTCAACATTTGATTTGGATACGTTTATTGATTACTTGCCCTGACTGACATGTCTGTGCTACCGTAGTTACGGTTCTCTTTTGTGACGAGTAGTAGATTTGTGTACACTAAAAAACAAAATGTTGACAATACTCGTCCCTGCCGAGTGTTTAAATGTGAAGCGATTCTGTGCCCAGAGTGTCCAAAGTGGTCGGGTATTTTCGCTTTCTGTTTCTTAAACACATTAAAGGTCACATTTAAGGTAACATTGTATTGCATTTTAACAATGTCCGAACTGATCGCTAGAACACTCGTCCCACGCAATGCATCCTTTATGTTTCATTTTTGAGTTTAATATATATCATAAAATGAAATACTAAGTGAAAGATGGCCTGACTTTGTTATTGCTTTCCTTTTAACTATGTTTAATGAGTTTACATGTCTTTGAATGTTTGCTTGAGTAATATATACTACAATAGAGAACTAGTTGGCTCGCATGTATAAGCAGTTTCCAGATTGCAGTGCAATAAATTGTTTGCACGGATTAAATGTGTAAGATTCTGTGAAATACTACCGATATGAGGAAACTGGCCATGTAAGTCCCCTGCGGGCAATATCACTTACAACTTGGTCAAAATGACAAATGAATAATTCTAAATAAACTGATTGGTAAACATCTAACATTTGTTCTAATGGTTACACGCTGGTAGGTGAGTGTACAGAATATTTACCAAAGCGATGAGTTTAAACACTTAACTACAGGACGTATGATTCTTTCACTTGAAGTATTCTCAAACAACCCGATACAGTTATATGATGAATAGTTTTGTACATAATTACTACGTCCGATTTGTCGCATTCTTTCTGTCCATATTGGCCCAAACCGTTTCCAATAGTAAGAAATTAACAATAGTCTTGACGTATAAACTCGAAAAAGGTCGCAGATCGTTGTAACAACTTATGCTTATTAATTTAACAAATACCAATATTTTGATTGTCCACGATTTCAGAACGGATAAGACGACGACATGATGCCACAACAATTCCAACATACTAAACTAAGCGTCACAAAAACTAGTTGCGAAATATTGCGCATAATGATCATTGGCAACATAATAAGTGCACAAATGTATCAGATTACTATATTAAAAACAGTTTTATAGCTCAGTATCGTTTCTTCTCACTACCCAAGTTGCTCGTGTATTTTTCAATTAATCGTAACTAGGGTCGTATTCACGAAAAGGTCCGACTACGCCTTCCTGATCGTGGTTTCTATAGGGTTTATACACCTTTTTGAGGTAAAATAAAATACACACCGTGAGAAACGTTTGTGTTTAAAAAAAGCTGTTAAATGTCACGAAAGTGCAAAAATAGTTAGTTCAAAATAACCTGCATAACAGGTGCTTATGTGACGTCATGAGTGATGTCATTGATTTTTTTTTACATTAAGCTCGATTAGGGCCGCAACATAACTCGACAGTTTTTTTTATTTCGACGTTATTTTTTGCGGTGTTCATTCGTTTGGAAAGTGTTGTTTTTTTGGAAATTGACTGGATTACTGGGATAATTTACACACAATACCTATTGGTTAATCGATTAATTACCGATATAGTCCTATTTTAACCATATTTGTTTTGACAACTAATTTAAGCCTGAATAAATTGTTAACATGTTCTTGATAAAATGTACAGCATCTTCAACATCAGATAAAATATTTGAAATTCTTTGTTCATTGCATACGACGTAACGGAATCATGTCCATATAAGTCGTGTGTTCTGAATAAAATCGACAAAAATAACTAATGTTCGGAAGAGTTGAACGTTTTAGAATTAATTTAGTGCTTTTAAAGCAAACAAATAGTCAAAAAAACTGCAGAAAGTACTATCTAGTAAACACACATCAGCTTGCCAGGAAAAGACAACTCTAATAGGTTTCTATTGCATCGTGTCTTCAAGCATTTTTTTTTCGGAAATACACTTATTTTCACATGCAGACCATCTGGACGCGTATGCGCATCATAGTTTCATTCGTCAAGCGGTTGGAAAGCGTTTTTCAGTTGACAACATATTCCTGCTTGAAACCAGCTTTTCCATAGCCGAGCTACCGGAAGCATGTTTTTTCTCGAGCTGCTGAATGCTCTTTTGTTTCGGCCATTGTAACGTCAGCGTAGAATTCGACTCACCATCCGGTTTGATTTAAACATATTTCATTCAGGATATACAAACTTAGTACACAGAATATGCGCACACACACAAGATGTCTATAATATTGAAATGAATTAGAACGAAAGCAAAGCTTATAGAGTTTCTCTCCCTTATAGAACTCTTCATCCGGTTTAGTAAGTGCGATAGTTTCAGGCATCCAACACTTCAAACAGTTCCGTTAATAACTTGGTGGTTGACTGCTAACTGTGCCATTTCCGGCTGAATTGTAGATGAGCACCGAGTCATTTGCTTGTTGTGGAGATATATTGTCAGTAATTCTTAATGGAAAAAAGAGAGAAAATAAACCGGGCTTAGTTAATATAATAATCGTTTGTCGACAAACAGTCTTTTGCGCATTTATTATCCAAGGTAGCATGTCAAGTGTTTCGGCGGTTCACAAGGTTTGTGGGCGGGCAATCCGGAAGTGTGCGTGCTCGATTCTCCAGTCTTTGTCGATATTCGGCAAACCTAAATAAGTCTTTTCCACAGAGCTATAATTTTAGTTAAATAGAAAATTTGCCAAGTTCCTATAATTAACAGCTCAATGACGTTAAATGCCGCTTGCCTCATTAGCAAAAAACATCTTCAAAAGACAGGTGAATGATGATAGTTTTAATAACCATTGTTTTAGAATTTAAATAAACCTTAAATGAACTTCAAAAGCCATATTATTTAAATATTATATATATTCATCATTACAGTTTCATTTGTGTTTTGTGGCTTTGTTGAGCATTTTATATTAATTAAAATATTTGAATACATAGCAGTATCATCCTTTTTTAACATAAAATATTAAAGGTTTATTTCATGCATATGGGTTAAAGAGTGGGGAATATTGGTGAATTTAACCTCAAGCTCGAGTAAATCGTATTTTTAAACTTGTTTGAGATCATTTCTTAACAAAAGGTGGTTGCAGTTTAAACTGATCATAACGATGTTGTATCTGCGTAAATGTTTTAAGTCATTTAATGATATTATGATTAAAAGCATTCAAATTTTTATACAGCGTTATTATTAAAGCTTATAGCCCTCTTTCATTCAGACAAAGCTCATACAATAAAATATAAGTTCTAAAATAGTACTTTACTTAAGGCAATATATTCTGCTGTCTAATGTTGTGTTAGATACAAACAGTCAAGATCAGACTGGTTCGAATCTGGCACTGGCCTGAAACAGGGCTGGTCGAATTCAAGTTTATTATTTCTATTCTTCCTGAATGACGTCATGTCTAATATAAACAGTAAACGCTAGGTATTTCTCCTTATGTTTGCGGATGACGCAGCTTTATTTTCACATAACCCAAACTCTCTACAATGCATGTTTAATGATCTCCAAGAATATTGCAACAGCTGGGGGTGAAAATTAATGCTAACAAAACGAAAGGTATGATTATTGAAAAGGGCCGTCACACAACCTACCAATTTTATCTTTACGACGCCGAAATAGAAAAAGTTACTTCCTTTAAATATCTTGGGGCACATTTATATAAGAACAATAACTGGAACAGAACACAAATGCTTAAAAATAAAACTCCCTTTAATGCTTAAAAGGTATCATGGTTTTGAAGGGCACTAATAAGGAAGATTAAGAAATTACTCAAATAGTCTAAGAGATAAACACTTACGCTTAAAGAAAACCATTAAGATTTGAAGATGATAAAGTTTTTCTTTATTTAAAGATTCCCCTTAAAAAAGTGTTCTTACAAATTGCTTGTTTTCGTTATTTCCTCAAATAGCTTTAAATAAACTATGGTGTTCGATCAAATCAGGAATTTTCTTACTGCGCATATCAGGAAAGTAGGTTTAGCATTCTTTGTTACATGACATGTCATGTACTTTAGATGAGGTTCAAATTCTTAAGCGCTTGTTAAATGTGGACCATTTATGGTGTTAGATAGTTTTTACAGTGTCGTTTTTACTAATGTTATAAATAAACGGCCTTTATCAAATTTACCGCTGGCGTTAATGTGCACTTTATGTACATGCAGTTTAGTAAATATGTATGAAAATCATGCAGATTGATGAACCATATTACAGCGAATGCTTCCACGTTTATAGTGTTGGGGCAGCGTCAATTATTTGATACTAACATGTCATTTGGATAATTTAAAGACTTCATTTGATCGCGTGGATACTAATTCATGACACTTAAATTTGAACGATGCGATCTGTAGTTTTGTAGTATCACCCATAACATCTTTATTTCCATTTGGTTAGTATTCATATCAAAATCTAATGTACATCTGATATCAATCACTATAAAAGATCTGAGACATAATATATATTTGTAACAATCATTTCTATCATACATCATTACTTCTTTATCTACATAAAGTAAATTAATTAATTAACTGTTTAAATGGTGAATCTTCCGTGGCGACATACCTTACGGGATTAGCAATTCATGTATCGACACAATATGTTGACATATTTCTGCCATGTTTTTTCTGGCATATTCGCGCCGAAACACCAATACGTTTGTCATAATGGCGTTTAAGCGGAGTACCAGCGAATAAAACAAACACTTAATTTATGGCATACCAGAACGACACAGCAAACGTTTGTTACTTATAACGGGTTTATTTTTAAGTATGTCCAACAATCACCATGTGTGAACAGAGACACTGCACATCAGCCTCCAACGTCTACTGCAAGAAATGCTACGACTTCTTCAAGCGATACAACGGCGCCAAAGAATGTCAGCGTAAGGATTTATCAATTGAAGTCAACATATGATGACAAAATAATTACTTATGTTCAGATATATATATAATGACGGAGACTGGCACTAAAGAACCACTCTCCTGAATTCAAAACATCAAAACACACATATGTTTATATCTATATTCTATAAAACATGAGAAATATACGAACTTATAAATCGGTAATGAATATATAACAATATATGTGTAACAGAAACCGTTTTCTTTCACAGATTGTATCGTATAAACAGGTAATAACCAAATAACTTGAGTTAAGAATCGAATGAGTCATATCTGTATCAGTATAATTTCAACATGTCGTTTAGGGATGTGTTCTTGGAACAACCATTATTGTTGGCCAGGGAGCTGCAGAGATGGTCTCACCAAGTACTGCTCGTGCGAAGCGGAGTTTATCAGAGTTTCAAGTTCTAGTGAAACGTCGTGTCAACCAACTAAGAAACCATCTATCACAACATGTGACACTGTGGCTTTTGGACCAAATGGTGAAAAGAAAAGAGCAAATTCCTCGAGCAGTTCAACTGAGTGTCGGTATTTACAAGATATGTATGGAAATTATCAGCCGACGATGGTGCAGTTTGACTTGAGCACTGACTACACAATTAGCATTCCCAGCTATTCCCGCCCTTCATTTATTCTTGAGCATAACTTTGGAATAACGGACGCAACAGTATATATGCAACGCCAAAGAGTATCGGGTATGGATCAAATTTCCATGTATGAATTTTAATATTTCCGTTCGGAAAATCTAATCAATATAAGTTTATTGTAGTGTATATTTGAAATGTGCGTAAATGATGTTACAGTAATTTCAACTGACTTACATTTGATACCATCAGGAAAAATTTTTAATCCCGGTATGCGAGGCAGAACAAAGTCAGACTGGTTTTACATGTACCATAACGGCTGGTTAACACAGAAATTACGTTTACAAAAATGTTTCAAATACGTCGTTAGCGTATGTAAGGACATACTCGTAGTTTATTATCAAATATGACTGTGTTTGTGACAGGTTCGCTTACTACTTTATCAACAAACAGACGACTTACAGATATTAATTCGAGCCAGGATGTTAGGAGGGTTTTTCATAATTCACATAAGCTTACGACTACATACACACTCGCAAATGGACAGGCGTAAGCTAATTTATGTTTTAATACACATTGATCTTTATTCACATCGAAAACAATTATTTTAAAAATGTCACAGTACGGATATTTAAAAAAACATATTCCCTGGTTTGTTATATAAATACAATTCTGTATTTAACATGGTATTTTAAATGACAGTTATATTCATTTTCTTGGATAAGACTATTACCCAGACAATAATTGGCGCTTTGACGTCATTAGAGTTTCCAAACTGCATTTTTAGACGGCATATTTTAAATTTTTCTAAGGTTTTTAACACTTGATCAGGTAAAAACAGTTTTGTTTTTTTGTTTCGATACACTTTTATTCAAGTATTAAAACAGTTATTTTATAGCTATGGATGTAACAGTACAAACTGCTGTCCTTTGGTGTAAGCGATGAAATTCTGAACTGTTCACCCGGCCTATCGGCCTAGGACAACAGTTCAGATGGCATTCTCTCCACCTCTGGACAAACATTTGACTGTTACATCAATAACCTTGAAAATAACTGTATAATATTATTTGATATTTGTGAACAGGTTGTGTTTGAAATACGAAGTTAAAGGTGGTGGTTACTTGAAAGCAATCGATACGAGAAAAAAAACCCGCAAAGTTGTCAAGGCTAAGCCTTACCACAAAACTGTAGAACAACAAACAGTTTGCTATCGATTTGACAGCCACCCACCTGAACACTGTTCAAAATTATCGAGATGTGGCATTGAACCTCTCCATCTCGACAAACAAATAACGCGATCATATCTCCACAACGTCCAGTTTCACGGTTGGGTGGATCCTGTTCCTCCTTGGGGAGCCTCGCGCACAGCTTCATCCATAGAGAGCTACGAAATTCGGGTAAATGAGGTTTTGCCTTCGAAAGGGACATTAATGGTAGGTTACTTAAAAACCATAAAACATTCAAAGGTTAAACACACAGTTAAAAACATGGATCTAAATCTTATTTCGGACAAACCTAGGCTCTATTGTTTTACATTGGAGGTTAAGGATGTTGCGGACAATGTTCAACAGTGTCGACGCTTTGTTCTATTTGATAACACTTCGTCCATTCAAATTTGGAAAGGAAAGCCATTTAGATTTACATCTGCCTCACCTGAAACGGATTACACATGGCAAACCCATCACAACGATATCTGCATAAGCTGGAAAGATTACTTTTACAACGATTTCTACATACATAATGAACTTCTGAATCCTATTGAGACTGCCCCGCATGGTCTCATTGCCGGCTCATACGAGCATTTAAATGGAGAAATATCTGTCTTTGGGACATCGAATGTGTATGGTATTATTTCATACCATATATCGTGGAGCCTGAATCATGGTCCATTCTCAGCAGATAAACCTGTCCCTTCATTAAAAAATCAATCCTTTTGCAAGGATTTGAATGTTGAAGACGGCGATACATACACACTGAACATAAAGGCTATTGATATAGCTGGAAATACCCTTAGCGATTACCGAACTGTATATATTGATCGCTCAACGCCACATCTTAATAACATTTGGCTTGAGAAAGATGGATACGAAATGCTTTATGTACATAATAGCACGGACCTGTCCAAAATGAAGATGATGTTTGATGCTCTTGATCCACATAGTGGGTTATCTAAAATACACTGGACATTTGGAATATCCGACGCAATGACCGAGCTTATAAGTGAGCACCTAGCTATTAGGACCATAAATGTAAGTATATGTATGAGTATATTATACAGGGGTTGTTCGAAACGTTCGCGGAAAAGTGCTCTCATTTAATTGTATTTCAAATCTCATTTTCATGAATATTGCTGTTATAATACATGAAACATTTCTAACATAAAATTGATAAAAAAAAACAATTAAACAAAAGATCGAATAATTTAAATTGTATAATAATGTGATTTTTAAAGACCCTTCGTCATTGACACGTCATGAACACAACAACATAGATTTTCAGTTGTTTACTTCTGTCGTTTTCAAAATACTCTCCACTGACCACGAGGCATTTATACACCGTTCAACTTATCCATAGTAACTATTTGTGTACGAGTCAGGCGAAGGGAAGATATCGCGGACTGAACTGAACTCGTCAATGGCATTGAATTGCTGTCCTCTCAGGAATCTTTAAGCACAGGAAAAGGGACGAAATCGCATGGTCCTAAATCAGGGTTGTACGAAGGGTGTTCTTTGACTTCCACGGAAGGCGAACATTTCCTGAGATGCCCATATGAAATCCCAATTAGGCCACACCAAATTAATAACTTGTTCATCGGATTTCCTGCACCTATTTCTTCAGAAAAAATAAATATTTTTATTGTTTTTATCACTTGCGCCCGCACCATCTAAAAAAATAGTTATTTTTTACGAGCGCTAATTTATTTAGTAGAATGTAGCCTTTTCCCTTATCACCGCGTTTTTCGATCGTAACAATTATCAATGCACCGGCTCAATCATGCAGCCGCTCTAATTAGAGTCTATGAACGATATAGACCCAGATACAAGCGTCTAGATGACCGAGACTAAAACACTTCCTGATTCTTGAAAATTACGTCAACAAATGACAATTCTACCACCATTTTAAGTTTGATTAAATTTTGGACAAATGTGTTTGTTTTAATTTGGCTCCCGCTAAAAGTAAACGTATATATACTGGGCAAGAGTTGCTGAATTTTATCGTGAATGACAGTGAATTTGGTTCGGACATGTTTGACGGAAATTCGGATGACCGTTACAGTGAAAAGACAGTTTCCAATCGGTCATCTATACCTACTACACCTGTCCAGGTAAATCTTCATGTGTGTATTTTAACTTCTTTGTTGTTTTGCTGTTAATATTGCAAATATGATGTATTTTTTGTATTATTTATTTCCTTCAAAAATATACATTTTATGATCTATGCATGTTTGTTTTTATTTGCTTCAGATCAGAGTATATTGTTTATTTAACTCATATGCAATGCATGTACATTAATAGAAAAATAAAGTTTGGCCAAGAAACGAGCACCACCTTTCTTGTGTTATCATCAAACTGTTTCAGTAATGCATACTACATTATACTACAATAAACATTTATGTATAATATTGCCTATTAAAATTTCAGATTCCTCCGACGCAGCGGATCATAAATTCCTGTCCCCATGAGGCAACGAGGGCATGCTTGGGGTGGAGGCCTTGGTCGCCGATGAGTCAATGTTCGTGGACAGTAGGATGACGCTAAAAATTAACCTGACTGACATTCATGTGTGCTTCATGCAATCCCATGAGTTTTACCATTCACACAAAAACATCAAACAAGCCGGATTGTGTATATTTTGTTAAAATTAGTCAAAAAGGATAAAAAAAGGTGTCAGACTGTGTGATTGGAAAAGGTATTAATCACACTTTGTGTTGCGAATAAATGTTTGTAGATTTTTTAGATGTTCATGTGTATATTTAAACTATATATGGAAATCATTCAAGTGTTAAATATTGCTGATTGTTTTTGTCTATGAAAAAATATTGCATATTCTTGTATTTTCTTCAAATATTGTTTGCTATATATATGGAAATTGACACAATCAGTATTTGCAGTACAACATAAGTAAAAGTGTCTATTGTATACATGTTTATGTTTTCTATTTTTGTCTAAATTTGAACAAGATCTAAAAAATAAGGAAAATTTGCAAGTTTAAAAAAGATAGGCGTTAGATTCTGAGAAAGCCTAAAATCAATCTGGGGCTGGCTGGTATTTTCTGCGACATATATTCAGCTGAAATGGATTACAATACGGTGTAGGTTTTTTGTAAATTCTTTTCTTCGAACTTAGATGGCTACCAATGCCAATCATGTAGTCAAAGCAAGAGTGATAGCTGTAGTTTATATTTGATTGCAAATGACTATAATAATTTTGTGAGTTATTTTTCAAGTCACCTTGTCTAGACTCATGGCATGAGATACGACAATGTATTTTAATTATTTTTAACCAAGTTTTCCTAAGGAAAAGTGGAAACCTAGTTTATAGATTTAGATATGCCATTGGGCAGGCAGGTGGCTGTGACCACTGACGCTTGTGTCCAGGCTTTAACTTAGCCATGCATAGGGTATTTTGAAAAAAAAAATCAAAAAGGTTTAAAAAACTGGAAAACTGTGGTTTGAGTTCTCTCATTTATGAAATAGTTTAAAGAAATACATTTGCTTGATCTCAAATAGCATTTGTTTGATCTCAAAACTAATATTTGTATATAATTATCTTTAAGTGTTATCATTCTTTCACTGGATGTTATCCTTGTACTGTTTGCAATATCTTTGTTTAGTTAATAAGTGAATAAAATGTGAGCAAAAGTGAGTTTAATGACTATATATATTTGTTCGCTCTTCGCTCGCTCCTCTTTTTTGCTAAATGCAAAACAAATATTTTTATTATTATTTCACTCGCTCGCCCCATTATTTTTTGGAAAAAATCCGATGAACAAGTTATCAATTTGGTGTGGCCTTAAGGACCAGTGAATAATTATTGTTTGTTTATTCTATATGTTTGTTTCTGACTCGTTAAGACTGAATCCCGTCAACGGCAACTATACGCCCGAAAAGCGCCTCTCATTCCCGCTTAAAATACTCGACTTTCGGTTCTTTTTCAATCTCCGAAAAACATGGGATCAGACTGAGCTTATTCTGTAGTTTTTCGCATAAATATTGCACTTAATCTTCTTATATTAAGTTCATCATGAATGATATTTAAAACAGTCCTAACACTACCGTTAACTCTGTCGATAATTTCTTCAATTGTGATACAGCGGACCTTTTAAAGCAGCTCCTTGATCTTTTCAATAGCACGTGACGTTTTCGACTTCAGGCAAATGTTCAATGGATGGTCGGTAAAATTGTCCTATCTGTCTTGATACTGTGCAAACCACTTGAACATTTTCGTTTTCTTCTTAGCGTTATTTCCATTGACCTTAATCGGCATATCCTTAAATTATGTTTTGGATTTTCTATTCAGCACACAACATTTAATGGTCGATCTTTGTTCAAGGCTTTTTTACGCACTGTTTAAACGAGTATGGCCGCCATGCAGTAAAATGACGTCATGAAAATCACGTAGGGTTATGGCGCCACAATGCAGCAAATTTGACACGGATAGCTTAGCAAACAACGCAGTTTTTCAAACGAAATTGCAGATAACACTTTGAACGTTGGGATGACTTTATTGCGTTGTAATAAAGACTGCTATTTTCTTATTAATACATGTTTAGATATACATTTTGTAAAATAAATTAAATATATATCAATTTACAAAATGGATAAGTGCCATTTCGTTCAGATTAAAAAAATGAGATCAGTTTCCTTATATTGAACTTTTTACCAGTACGGTATTTAACCTGTCACTAGTGTCTGAATGTGCGTAAATAAATTTATTTTACGATTTGTTGTAACGCACTGTGTCTCACGTTTCAGGATTCATGCACAACCACACAGTGCTACTGTCCGGACATTGGTGAATGTGCATTTTTCAACTACACAATACCACTCAACAAACTAAACGTTAAGGACTTACACATTGGCAATCACAATAGAAACTATTATTTCACCATAAAAGTAACAAACATGGCCGGGCTTTCAACAACGGAACACATTGATGTGCTTGTTGATGAGTCGCCTCCTTCAAAGGGTGTTGTTAACGAAGGTAATTAAAACAAACTTTTACGTAATAAACACGGTGTTTGTTTTTCTCAAACTACTAAAACTAAATTGATGTCAATAATGAGCAGTTATCGTATTATTATGGTAATACTATTCGAATGTGTTCATCAGGTCCAGAAGATTCTCCTGATATTGACTATACAAGTGGCGATTCCATTCTCGTGCACTGGCATGGTTTTATTGACCACGAAAGCGGCATCAAACTGTACAGAGTTGGATTGTCCGACAGATGTCTGAGTACACAAGACTTGTACAACTTAACAGAAGTACAAAGTACTAAGATTTTCAAGGAGCTTCCTTTCACGGAAAAGTCAGTCCGAGTACCAACGACTTTTACCGGAAAGCGATTTGTGACTGTGATTGCCCTAAATAATGCGATGGAACCCTCAAAACCTGCGTGTTCCGATGGAATAACCCGTGACCTTTCGCCGCCAGAATTTAGAAATATGACCTTAAAGCATGGTTCATTGCAAGAAAGCCTACTATGTTTACACGGCAAAGTATATTTAATGCAGGAAAACATGCACAGCGAAATACTGCACAACACATCCAATTGCCGTAGTATTTGTGCTGCCAATGTGGAATCGCATAAGGTTGCCGAAATATATCCGATACATGAAACTAAAGGAAAGGATGAAGATATGTCTTCGTTTCTTTGTGGACAAAAACCCATGTACACAAACGAAACAGTCATCTATCTTCCCAATGATAATATATATACCACTTGGGATATTGAGGAATACGAAAGCCAAATTGATGATTTCTTCGTTGGATTAGGATTGAGTTCTACTGAAACTCAGAGCCCGTCCATTGTAGATTATCAGTCTACACAAAGGAAAACTTTTTTCAAACGTAGACATGAAGGCATAAGTTCCGACGAGTTATTCTACATTTTCGTGAAAGTAATCAATAAAGCTGGTTTGGAGAGAATCGCAACAATAGGTCCGCTACTCATTGATCAAACTCCGCCTTTGAATGGAACCCTTCCTCAAGTTATTGTTGAATCTGAGCACATTGTATTTGGATGGGATAGCAAAACTTTCTATGATGAAGAGCAGACTGCACAAATCGATCAAATATATTTCCAAGTTGGTAGGTATAAAAGATATTCTACTTAGTCATTGATGTGTACAAATCAGCATCGTATTAAGTCGCATTTTTAGCAGATAATTAATCTTAACCCTGTTTCTGCTTTACAGCACATGACGCTATTGCTGTTACACCGTATCTGGAATGGCGTCTAGACACATCACCCCCGTGCCCTTCGTACTCTGGTGGATGCTTTAGATATTCCCTACGCCGTTTACAGTTACAAGATACGGACAATAACCTCGAGTTTTACATTAACATGCATGTGTACAACAATGCCGGTCATTATCTTTCTCTAGAAAGTCAACCCTTTCAGCTCCCATCAAGATATCCTCCCGGACAAACTGTTATATCTGATATAGATCCCTCAGTAAATAACAGTGATATGGACGTTGATGCTCATTTTACGACGAAAGTGTTATGTGCAAGATGGAAAGATTTTTTACATCACGAGAATTTAACTTTAGAAGTAGGAGTAGGACTATCAAATGCTATTGATGACGTGATAAACTTTCAACTCATAAGCAACAGCAACTCGTTTTGCATACACTCAATTGATATCCGATCAAATATCAAATACGTTTTTTTGCTAAGGTCATCCAGCACCGGAGGAATCTCGGTTTCTTTTTCTGATGGCATAATGGTTTTAGATAAAGATGAAATAACGCATTCACTGTCCGTCAGAATTGGGTATGACTGTTCCATTGAAGTTGCAAATACATACGATGTTACCTTAGCAAACAACCCAGCGCGTTTGACAATTCTAAAACCGCTGCTTGTCGGACAACGTTATATCATCAACATTCCAAACAAAGCAGTTGTAACTTCAGAAGATGGAATTGTTTCAACAGAGGGCAAGGACACTTTCATTAGACCATTTGTAAACAGACCGACTTTGTTTATAGAAGTTGAACATTCATTAATTGTGGGTGACATTTTAGGTTTCAAATTAACATTATGCCCAGTTAATCACGTTCTACTTCCAACTAAACAACTTGTCGTAAGCTGGAAGTTTGCCGATCAACATCTTGCTTCTCTCTACAAAAACGCTAAACTAGCATTCAGTGTTGGCGTCAGTGAAAACGAAGGTCAAAACAGGACGTATGTTGTACCTTTCCAAACACGTATCGATTGCAACTATTCAATTTTAGAAGAATATTACTTTCTAGCAAACAAGAAGTATGTTGCTGAAGTACAGGTATGTTCAAAACTGGAATGCATAAAACCGGTACATTCGAATGAATTCTCTATTGAGCGGCTGAAACCAGTTTTGCAGATAAACGAAGCATCTTTATTGCTTGGGGATACGTGTATCCGTATCAAATTACATTGGTCAATTGAGGACAAAGATATTAGTATGGCATTCTATCAATGGACTTTAGCTCAGGACGAAGAGGGTCGGAAAACACTTCTCACTTGGAGATCAATTGCTAATGACTCTATCGATTTAACGGTAATGAGGTGGTTTGGTTATATTCATAAACAGTTAAACCCTATCGTTGTATAATTCCTAAGCGCTGTTTTGGATGGTTATACATTTGGAGCACAACTTAAATAATCATTTCATTTATCCCGAACTTGTAAAAACTGGGTTTTAATTTTATATAATGTTTTTCTATCTTAGGTTGAGGACTGTGTTGTTCTGCCAGTCCATGGACTTATTTCTTCATATGCTTGTATAAAAGCATTCTCAGTCAGCGGACAATTATTGAGTAGATGCAAAAGGCTAGCAAAGTTGGACTTTGGAACTTACGATGCAAATGTTGTTTACGACTTTGATACAAGATCGGAATCCTGGACGAAAATTAAATCGGTAAAGCTGTTAATTTCTGAATGTTTAAAACACCCGTAATACTTAGGTGACGTTTCAACAATTTACAGTTAACTCAGTTATCTTCATATTTCTATTTTAAGAACATAGTGTCGTTTTAACAAGTTACATGAAACTCATTAATTTTCTTACTTGTATTTGGATTATTTTATCTTTATTAGATAATTCACAGTTCGGATGTTGGCGACATGTATACGTTCTTACATGACAACGAACTTGACTTTGGAACTCGTAAATTTAGGCCAGCCGCAGCAGTTATGCACGCGAATGAGCGTAACGTATCTTGGTATTTGATGACATCAAGACATGTACCCGATAGTTGCGACACAGATGTATCATGTTTAAAAGAAAAGGTCACATCGGATGGTTTTGCTATTTTCGAAGAAACCGATGTGTTTCTTGACGCAACATTCTATATGTGTGTTTCCTCGAACGCGACGGTTGTTGAAAGGGAGTGGTATACAGAATCACTTGACGAAATTAGGTCTTGCAGTGACGGATTTATTTTAGACAACACTGCCCCCATCCCTGGTAATATTGATATTCAAAACGTCAATAGGTATATAACTGACATTGAACATGCTGTTATCACATGGGATTCGTTTCATAAAGAAACAGGGGCCACTCTTCTAGGATATCCAGAGGACATACAACATTACTCCATCGGCGTCGGTACGTATACTTCTCGGATTTGTTGGACCCTCATATGAACAATCTTTCTACAGTTTGTTTTGAAATTGTATTTCTAAAATAAGTTTCATACACAAATTCTTTAACTATTTTTTTAACAAAATTACTTTTACTGTTAATGCAAACACTTCATAATACTCTCAATACTGTTTTGTACAGGCTCCAGTCCGAATCGAGACGATATTTTTTCGTTTCGTAACACAGGACGAGAAAGGGCTGTCATGTTATCTCTAACTGGCGTTGTTGATGGCACTGCTGTTTATTTTACTGTAAACGGTAATATTCAAGATTCAAGACAGTATAATAAAATAACGAAAACATTAAATTGTTTATCGATAAGTGATAAAACAGTCAAATATACATGTTCATACAATCAACAGTATTATCGAGTTTGCATGATACAGACTAAAATAATGATCCAAGCAAAGACGAATAAGTATTACTTTAAACTAATGTCATAAATTACAAATGACCATCATAATAGAAATTACGACTTTGTATTGAGCGGCGTTTCCTTAGAAAGTAAGAAATATGGTAACACACGGATCCCTTAAAAGCCATTTTAGCTAGTGTTTACATATTTCAAAATCATTTGGTAAGGTGAAGAATAAAAACAAAAGACAAGTTTATTTATTTTTTATTGCAGGATCTGACCATTTTGGACTTTCTTCAGTGGTTGTTTCCACAGAGTTGGTCACGGACACATCGCCACCAACGGAGGGAATTATTCACTTTGACCAACACCATGCATATTACACCAGTGACACAATAAGCATAAGACTTGTTGGGTTTCATGACGATCACAGCGGTATTAGTTATTACAACGTCGGAATCGGATCGAGCAGCATCATGGTCGATACCTTATCTATGACAAAGTATTATACAGATCATTTCAATATTGATCTTCATTATTCGAATATCCTAGAAGGCCATGAATACTTTATTTTGGTGCAGGTAAGCTGCTTTCAGCTTTTGGAAAGAAATGTAAAAGTATCAAATTGATCAAACGTGTAAATGATATATCGTAACAATGTATTCATGTGACAGTATAATTATTATAACTGAACTGAACTTTTACAGGCGATCAACAGGGCAGATATTCCGAGTGCAATCGTGTCAAAACGATTTGTCTTAGATAGAACACCACCTCATGGAGGACACGTTTTGGATGGAAACTGGGAAAGCAAGGTTGATGTTTTTCGATATTTAACTTCAACCAATGTTGATATGTTCACTCCTTAATTAGGTTGCAGTGAAAATCAAATCACGGTTGTTATTTCACTGATAAAACTCCTTATTTCATCGAAAAGCATGAAAAGAAGTGTAATAAACATGGACAGCATGTATATTTCCACATAATAACATTATAATAGCCAACGTATATAACTGTACACATACATAAGCACATACGATAAATTATACATAATGAAAAGTGTCCGCGCTTTGCATTTCAGATAGACCTTGACTATCAATCAGACATATACACGATCCATGCCAACTGGAAAGGTTTCTCAGACATTGTAAGCGACATAGACTATTTCAGTGCAGGACTTGGAACAACCCACTTCGCTACGGACGTGCGGTCGTTTACAAACGTTGGGTTGAAGCAAGGTATATTTAAATGTGTCTTTATAGTTTTATGCGTATTTTGTCAGCTGTTTGGGTTGTATATTGATAAGCATGCTTCGATTTGTATGTGTCTGTTTGGTTTTCAGATATTTTTTGGAATGGTCCGTTTATTCCGGGAGATAAATATTATACAACAGTAGAAAGCTGTAATAAAGCTGGCCTTTGTACACAAAGATCGTCAGATGGAATAATACTGGACAATTCCCCACCAATTATGGGCCGTGTACAAGCAGGGTCTGGTATCCATCACAGCAGATATGTGCCATTAAAGTCAGTATAAAACACAATGTTTACCACAGTTTGTATAACCGGTATCCATGCAATTCTACACACTATAAAAATTAAACAATACTTTTCAAAACGATCTTCTAATTATGATAGATTAATATTTACAGCACCTCACTGAGACTACAGTGGGCTGGATTTCAGGACCCTCAGTCAGATATCGATCATTTTGAAGTGTGTTTAGGACGACAGAAAAACATGTGTGACATTGTTCCGTCATCCAATGCCCTTCTACACTCTTATATGATAAAGTCTAGTATAGCTCTGCCCATAAATCAGCCATTTTTTGCAACTGTTTGGGCCTTCAATGGAGTCGGAATGAAGGTTTCAAGTGCATCCGATGCGATTTTCGTGGACATTACAGCTCCGTACAACAAAATAAAACCTTCGATATTGCTTGATTATAACACTGTAAAGGATAAAAGCGCTCAATGGGAAAAGTCAATTATTAGAGTTACTTGGGAATTTTTAGACGACGAAAGCCCGATACTTAACCACGAGTTATCACTCTTTACCCATCATGAAGGACACACACCAGTTGAAAAAATACATCTCGGGTCGGAAAAACACTTCACTATTAACTTAGATGGAAGGAAATGGCTGCATAATGGTGACACATATTTTGTTGTCATTACTAGTTGTAACGCAGCAGGGCTTTGCTCAACAGAGAGAACAAATGATATTCTTATCGACTCTACTCCACCTCACCAGGGTGGTCTGAAACCACAAATGCTTTGGGAAAATTATAGAGATACCAGTGGAATCCACTCCAAAATCTCATTGACTTGGTATGGTTTCTACGATCAGGAATCTGGTATTGATAGATATTTTATTACTGTTTCAAGATATTTCAGTAAGCAGGAACTCTCTGGTGGTGTCCTCATCCAAAAACATGATAAAACTTCTGATAAACAACATGGAAATTTCACACTTCAAGAAGCTTTAAAACCTGATAATCTTATAATTGTTTCTGTCTGGACTGCAAACGGTGTAGGATTAAACAGCTCGGTTGCACGTGTATCCCTATTTGCATTGTCAAGTGTGACATCGGCCGTTATTATTGAAAATCAGCGGGGAATACTCGAACTAGAGAAGCACTCTTGTGGCGTTCATTTTTGCAACAAGGACTGCACATGCGCTGTAGTTGGAAAGCCATGTATTGAAGTTGAAACAAATATGTCGTGCGTCGAGATTGATGCATTTAACACGACTGATAACGAAGTGGCACGGTTTGCAGTTTTTGGAGGCCTTCAGTTTCAGCCTTTGACTTTAACAGCATCATCAGCTTGTCTTGCCGGGCACTGGACTCAGATCGAACACTCGAGAAAGGATCCAGACATTCATAGATTTGAGTGGAGTATTGGAATTCACAATCAGCCGCATGGAGAAGGGATTTTCGATTTACAAAAGGAGTTTCCCTGGGTTGATATAGGTTTGCGACAAGAATTTGTTCACTGCTTGCCTATCAATAGATCTCTTATTCATGGCGAGCTCTATGACATATACGTTAAAACTTGGTATGGACCAAATAAATCCGCCATATTTACGTCGGAATCTATTAAAATTGATCAAACTCCCCCAAGTGTGCGTAGAGGACGATATATTATCGAAGGCATAGATGATTGTGCAACAGATCTTCAGACTTCATAGACTGGACGGATGAGATTTCGGCGTGTTGGTCCGGGGTCTTTAGTGAGCAACAGAGCCATATACAACATTACTCAGTTGCCTTAGGAACTTCACCAAACGGTACCTAAATAGAGAACCATGTTAAAAAGTTTTCGATTGAATTAATTAGTTATGGTAAACAATATAAGCTCCTGTTGTTATTTTTTGAATTTGATAGGTAACAAGATTTTGGTAATGATACTGTTATTGTTAAAAAGTTGTAATTGTTTCAGTTGATGATGTATTTGCATCAGCGAATATGGGATTGAAAACAAATATTTCCATCGGTAATCTGACTTTGGAGCACGCCGTTAGATACTATTTTACTGTCACTGCCGTGAATACTGCAGGGCTTCACACTTCGGTTTCGTCGGACGGATTTATAATCGATACGACCCCACCATCAGATGGCGTTGTTTATAATACAAATGCGTATAAAAACGTTGCATACCAATCATCCGTTACATCTCTAGGACTTTCGTGGCATGGGTTTCAGGACCATTGTTCAGGAATAAACAGTTACTATGTTGCTGTTGTGGAAAATCAAGTGCCTCCTTATTCTATTACGAATTTTACACAAGTTTATCTCATGACGAGTTTTACCATCAAGGATTTAGATATGATTCCTGGCAGCGTTTATTACGGTGTGGTCAAGGCCATTGATGCCGCGGAACATGAAAGTCATCTTATTGTATCACCAGGTGTCATCATCGATCCTTCTCCACCCAAAGGCTACTATTGTAACCAGTTTGAACTTACGGATGTCATTGAATTGTTGGACGATTCGAAGGTTAATGGGACGAAGACAATTGTTGCAAAATTAGACAAAGATACCGTATACAGAATTGAAGGGTCTATTAAAAATACTTTTGTAGACTCAGTTATTCTTCAAATCAATCGTTTCATGACCAGACTCCAAACTGCTCTGAATCATAAACAAATTGCTGAATTTTCATATACGTTTGAGTCAATGGAAAAGGGGGCCCAGAATATTACCATTAGTGTTGAAAAAAATAATAATAATTTCACTAACATCTTAGAAACAACTCATTTACAAAGATGTGCGTCTATTATTGAAAACAACGCAAAAGCTCTTCATGTTCGGCAAATAAGACATGATTCTGTAGCTGTTACTGCTATGATTCAGGATAAAGAAAGTGATCTGAAAATGGTATGCAATAGTTCTTATCTTATAGTTAGTTTGCATTACCTTTTCTGAAACACGTTTTACTTGATTTATAACACTAGTAAAAAAGGGTTAGTATTTAATGTTTCGTTTAGGTAGTATTGTATGTTTAAGTCGTATGTATGTATGTATACCTGTTTTGACTATATTGGAGGTTAATGCACAATGCATAGCTTTATATATGTGTAGTATAATTATGATATTTATCATTTAAAGTTCTTTTATATCTCATATACAAAAAAATAATGGTGATGATCTTCATGCCGTTATGGTTTAATTCCAGGTACAAATTGGTGCAGGTACCACACCTGGAGGGCTTCAAATTCAGCCATTAACACATATTCATGTTGATATAATGAGTGTGGTTATTAAAGGTCACCTTGTGCATGCGATGAAAGTATATACGACGATTATTGCTGAGAATCATGCAGGCCTGAGATCAGTTTTCCAGTCAACAGAACCAATTATTATTGACCATACTTCTCCGATTATCACTGATCTGGAGGCTTTAGCAACGGTAGTCTATGTCAATGAGTCGGGTGAAATAGATTCAAGAGTTCAGATCAATGCAACCTGGAATGCGCAAGACGATGAGAGCGATATTATACATTGTACTTGTTCTGTTGGTAAGTCTAAATCAAACGTTATACTTAGTATACATAGTTTTCAAGTTCGCTAGAGGGACTAGAATTCAGTTTATACTTCTACAAGAAAATCACTTACACAAAATATTACCAATTTGATTCATATAACACTACGTATGCTATTTATACTAGATGTTGCATTATGTTGCAGGAATGTTTCCAAACAAAGACGATGTACAAGACAAATGGTTTGCGGATACTCTGTCAGCGTGTGAGTCGAACCTTCTACAACTTAAACACGGCGATAAGGTGTACGTCAATATCAACTGTGTCAACAATGTTGAACTAGCAACGACGAAAACTGTAGCTTCTAATACCGTATCCATGGATTTCATTACTTCAAACCAAGTGACAGTTAACATATTACCAGTTAACGAAGGTCTGTTCAGCTCAATGCTGCTTACTGTAGGCCCGGTTAAATTACAATCAAACACATCCTTGGTGCAAATCAGTTGGTCAGGATTCGAAGATACATCCGGTATTGACTTTTACGAATATTGCATATCGGACGAAAGAAATGCCACTATTGTAGACTGGACAAATGTTCACTTGAAGACGGTGGCAAGTGCTCGCGGGCTAACATTACACAATACAGAAACATTGAACGTAAGCGTCAGGGCTACAAACACCGGACAGCATAGAAGTGAGGCCGTTCATGCTTCCATATCCATTATCAGTCAGCCTCCAGCTTTGTCAGGTAAGACCATATAGTACCCTACAACGACTTTAAAGATTATTTGGCGTGTAACTCACGTATTCATAGCGAAAAGAGTATTCTAAATTAACTTTAACATTGATAAAGCAATTTATAAGTTTTTAACACTGATAAAATTGAATTGTCATGCTCACAAAACGTAGCTTCGGAAATAGCATAAGTTTGTTCACACCGTTTGTCTGAAAGGTTCAAATTTTTGCGAAGAGATTTAAAATACAGCGAGTATTTTTCACAAACAATGTTCGTACACGATAAGTTCAAATACGACTGGTACACAGCGGTTCGGGCATATCAAGTGGTTAAATAGTGACACGGACAGAACAATATGTTTAAGTGACTGCGCTACATTTTATTGCACATTTAATCAACATAAATCCGATTTATCTACAGTGTGTCAATAACTACTTAGATAAACATATTAAGAAAAATTATACTGCTGAAACTCATGTCTGGTTAGTTTTAACTTTGGATATATCTATATAAAAATTGTGTCTATATGTTATTTTACACTTGTAAACATGTGAAATAGACATACATATAATTTTGAGGAAGCAGTTTTAAAGGCAGCATTCATCTTTAATGTAATTAATGTATCGATCTTTAAAATATAATATACAGATAAGAAATAGGATTTGTGTAAGATGTATTAGACTATATATCCATTGTTTGTCTAAATAATACTTTGACAACTTCAGAGGCAATCAATTACTATAATTTCAGGAAGCCCTATACTTGTAACTCGAAACGAGCATCTTATTCACATCGACTGGGAACAGGCCTTCGATACTCTTCCGGAAATTCCAGTTGTTTGCAGCCTCGTTGTGGGATCCGGAGAAGGATTCACCGACATTTTGGATATCAACTATTACACCGGACATACATATGATATTGTGGCTCCATCGTCTACGCTGATTTCCCCGAAGATAACAGAGTTGTTCTTTACTATAGCATGTACTTATCCAACAGGGATGTCCAGCGTGTACAGGACAATATTCACATTGTAATAATTTACTTGCTAGTTGCAACGCTTGGTTTTTGCAAAGCTAGTGTTTTTGTTATTACATTTCATAGTGTTGCTTTCAGTATATTTATATAAATGCCTTAATATTGTGTGGGGTCGTTACTCTTCTTCATTGTTATCTTAACCATTGTTGTTCGATGCAGGCGGAAAACCGTGGACTAGTTACTTTTACACTATTACGTCTAACTATATTGGTTTATAAAAATACGTTGTATTTGTACACGTTTGCCGTGATTTACTTTCAATCTTTACATGCTGTTCGGTATTTACATACTAAATTGAGTCGCGGTTTGTGTTGCTTCCGTTTCTATAGTTACAAATATATTTGAAAATATAAGCATTATGTCTGATGTATTCTGTTTTTCTACAATCTTAACCACAAACTCAATTTATTCGGTGTTTAAGTGTATTGACACAATACACTATGTTAATAAAATAAATTAAAACATAATACATTTGATCAAAATTCTGACCAAGTGCACACATATGGAGCAAAATTACATGCAGAAAAACATATCATTAGGCCATCTGCATAATGGTATTATTATGCTGGAGAAAATGAGATGTGATGAAAGCACTTGTTTACAAAATTATTTGCGAAGAGATTTAAAATAGAGCGAAATTTTCTCTCTACTTTGACGGTAAATATAGCGGTGGATGTATATTGGTTCATTAATGTAACATTTCTTGTCAAGTTGTATAGAGACCATCCCCTTTTCGATCGAATTTTGAAGACAAGAACGTCATTTTCTTAGCGTTGAAATTTACTTCTGTGTTTAGGAATCCATCGATGACAAACTGTTTGGAAAATACCTGAAACAAAATATTAAGTTTATTCGGGGAGTGGGGGGACTTCTTCAAATTTTAAATACTTTATAAATCCAACAGTTAGGTATTTCTATCTTATGAGATGATAGTAGATCACAGTAAATCTTTAAGCACTCACCAATCATTTAGATGTCGCGCAAGATCATGGCGTCAATTACGAAATACGTCGATCTTCACAGTTCCACCAACATTACAGATATATCGAGTGTGCACGAAATATTAATATACGATATCATAATAACGGTCTTGACATTTCCTGTCCGATGATACTATAAAGGTTTTCAAATAAATCAGCGTTTTTAAGTTTTTAATAGCAATATTTCATAGTGTCACCCTAAAAGAGGATGTCCCACGTTACACCTCATCTTCCATTCCTTCGGACTCCACACACTTTGACAAGCCCAATTGCGTTCATATTCCGATAATGACATCAATCCCGCAATTCATTCCTTAAATGTTTGACAGTGTTTGTGTAAACAATTCTGATAAAACAATCTTTCGCGAGAATATCATAAAGTTTCTGTCGCAGACGTCAAACGACGTCATATCCTGTTATTCATTAAAAATCATATTCAAAATGCATATGTAGAACTTTGCGTGTAGAATTTGCCCAGGTGCAGATTTGAGACTTAGTAGAAAGCAATACCTGTATTTGGCATATATTTGTGGGCCAATGACATTCGATGATTACCCATATACTGTAGTTCCATATCATGTAGAGCAGATATGACTGTGAATACAAACATGTATTTTCGTTGAGAGTATCGATCTACATGATTTGGTAAAGTCGTCTGTTTTTCATAGATCGCTCTGCCATCTGCGCATGCGCGAAGTAACAGATACATCTGCCGTTTTCTGGGGGCAGTTGAATACTACGTAATGATCCCGAATACCAATATGTCTACTAATCTTTTGTTGATCATTATGAATAAAACACTTAACGAGGTCATCCAAGTAAAGTTTTGTGCGTTGAAAAAATACCTATTTGGTAATTCTATGGCACTCATTTAATAAAACTATTACCTGGGCTGTTTAACGTTCGCTCCAAAACAACACGTGACTACACAAAGGGCGGAGCTAGTGGGTCAACTTTGTTCGAACACCAAATAAGTTAGAGTTGATTTTTGCCACTGGCACCGGATTTTCAAACTCAAACATTTTTTTAAAAAATCAAAAAAAAAATCTTTTTTTTCAAATATGCACTTTGTACTGTATAATATTATACAGTACAAAGTGCATATTTGAAAAAAAAAAAATTCAATATTTTTTTACATATTCGCTATTATAATTTTTAGTAAGCAATTATAAGATTTTTTTTTTATTTTTAAAAAAAATGTTTGAGTTTGAAAATCCGGTGCCAGTGATTTTGGCTATCTACAGAATATTTTACGAGCTTTCTCTGCCAGCGGTGTGGCTGCGTTCACTCAAGTTTCTGTAATTGCCAAAATGAACTCTAACATATACGTGAAATACAGTCAAACTATTCTAAATAAATTCGTGTGAGGATCTTAAGTTAAGAATATTTGCAAGGATCCTATTGAGATTAAAAAAAGCATATTGGCAAATTAAATTCAGCCTGATCGATCATAGTTCAATCGAGGTATAGTGGTTTCATGAATAAATGTATTGTAACCATTACCAACATGATATAATTATGTATCCACCGCATAATAGATTTCGTCCATGCCTTTTAAAACCCAGATCACGATATCACTTAGTTGTGTTGACTTACGCTCACCCATTACTTCTTATTTTTCAGAATAGTTAGGTGATTTAAGTGAGCTTTGTTTACCAACGGTCAATGGATACAATCATATGTTCACAGAAACGCCGCCAGCCGGTATAGCTCAGTGTACACCTGCAGTCTGTCTTCACACAAACATATTTGCAAAAGACGCATACATTTTCATGCAATGGTTATTATGGAATAATCATAGCATATACAGAAAGCGTAAAACATAGATTGGTGAAAGTTAACACACATGGATATGTTTGCTACATAAAAACTAGCACAAACAAATTCAATTTTCTCAAGCTACCACATTTGTTTACAACAGGGTTTAATTTACGAAACAATGTGATCAAATGTCTACTAAATACTGAAATATAGTGTAAAACCTCAATGAAATAGAGCTACAATGATAAATTGAGTAAACAAATCGTTAACATGAAAAAAGCTCAATTATGATTAAAACCCCACACTTGTTGTACTACTTCTATACGGTTCTAAATATACGGCAGGACATAAATACCAATTGTGTGGTGCGGAATCCGAAGACAACACAACACAATAGGGCCTAAATACTTCAACAAGTATAATACGCTTATATGCTTAGGATCACAACAAGTATAATACGCTTATATGCTTAGGATCACAACAAGTATAATACGCTTATATGCTTAGGATCACATGCGACTCTTTTCGGCTAGGGTTATTTTGTTTCTCTCGGTGGTTTTTATTTACCACAGCGCAGGTACTGGATATATTCACAAAATACCCTAATAGTAAATGTAATACCCAAGCAGATAAAACGATCGTTTGGTTTGGGTTACAGTATGCATTGTCTAAAATCTATGTAAACGTAACCTAATGCAATAACGAGCTAAATAATAATAATAAAAACGTCAGAAGATCGACATTTCTTTTCAACTCTAATAATCGAAACATTTAATACACACTTCGTCCGTGAGTCAGAAAACTATTGCGACTATGTGAATTAACACTAACATGTGAGAACTCGAGAGAAAACAAGAATTTAACACTTGTTGAACCTCCAGTCGTTAGGAATGCATCAAAGTAGAAGTATTTGATCGTCATCGACAATTTCCGGTTCTTCTTCAGGTAAATCCTGGTCCTGTAACGGAGAAGGTTGTTTCCCAGCCAATTCAAGTATTGATTTACAAAGAACGCTCCAGTCGGGTACCAACTTAGACTCGTCCCCATCCTTAATCAACGAAGCATGAACGAATGTCGCAAAGAACTGGTTGATAACTGGCGACATTTGATTCCTATCTACCTTTTCAAGCATGAGAAGTATGATCGGTTTGCCAGTGTTGAACGCGTGAAGTAATTCCCGTTCACACCAATGCCGTTGACAAAACGTCCTGGACACTGCTGCCACTACCACAGAACATTTGTTCAAGCACCTCTCTGTCTCCACCAATATCGGATATCCAGGGCGGAAATTAAAGTCTCCTTTGCAAGTGAACTCCTTATCAACACCAGTGATGTCCTCAAAATTCGAATTTAAGTGTGGATAAATATCTTGATCAATGAGTTCCATGTCATCACTAGCAAAACAAAGAAAAACCAAAAACTCGTTTCGAAACTCGCCTTTTCTTATTTGTTTAATAACTTTCAATATTGCCTCTCTTTTCATGCGGTGCCTACGAACCAATACCGCCGTAACCACGAATACAGCTACTAAGACAACCCCGGTTGGAATGGATACTGCAAGTGCAGTCTTTAACAGCCTTAAGGCACAGTCGTTTTCTATATCTTCTTTTGTGGAGTGTCGTACAATATCAAATCGCTTCCCGTCATAATCACAGTAGTAACCACTCTTTGCGTGCTGCTTTGCATGTATTCTTATCCAATCGACTAGTTTCGTATCTGTGTCTTTACAGCCACATTCCAATGGATTGTTACGAAGATCCACGAACAATGAACTTGAACTTTGAAACATAATAAATGTGTGAGCATCTATGCCGTGAAAGTCGTTGCCAGATAAGTTTAAAACTTTCAACATGTCCAAATTATTTATTTTAAAACTCACTACCCTTAATTTGTTGTAAGACAAATCTATACGCTTCAAATTCGGATTGCCAGAGAAAAAATCGGCAGGCAAGTCCTCTAATTGGTTCCTTGACATTCCTATCTCTTCCAAATGTTTAAGTGGTAGGAGTAATCGCTTAAATTGTCCTGGTAACCTATGATTCATTGTTTGTAGTTTGTTGTTAGAGATATTGAGTGAAAGTAAGTTCACAGATGGCGATAACAAGTCGGGAGAAAGGTACTCTATAACATTGTTTGACAAGTCCAGATAATGTATAGTCTTGGCAGTTGTAGGATGAAGAAGGACACTTACATTTAAGTACTTTAACTGATTGTAAGCGAAAACTATTCTTCTAAATTGAAAAGGGCATCCAGACAGGTTTGCCACAAACTGCAAATCTGTGTGACCAATGAGCATTTCAATCTTGAAAATATCGTTCAAGTTTAGCGTGTCTATAGTATAATAAAACACAAGATCGGTGCACTGAAATTCTGAAAGTAATGAAATATAGTTAAGAATTCCACTGGCAAATAACGATCCTTGCAACTCAAGCGTTTTGAGATTTGAGCACTGTTTACCAGGAATATAGCAATAACTGACGGATGAAATAACACTCGACTTCATAACGAGGCTCTCCAGTCCGTTGTCACAAAGTGGGTAAAAGTTCCGTATGTCTAACACGCCAAGATTTATATGTGATATATCGAGATGTTTCAACTGTCTACCATTTGCCAAGTCGGCGAAGAATTCCTCAGTCATGTCCACAGGTGTAAAGCTTTTCATTCCGATCCATGAAATATTTAGCGTCTTGAGGTTTTGAAGAACGCAGGTTCCATTAACTGTAAATGTAAGAGCCATACCAACTGACTCAAAGGACAAAGCGCCATTATTAGAAAGATCCAGAGTTTTTAATTCAACCAGGCCAGCGAAGGCAGACTTATGGATATATCTAAATTGATCTCCTTTGATTTTTAGATATGCTAGGTTATTTAAGTTCTCAAACATTCTCGAACGTATGTCCTTACTGGATGTTGATTCCAATGTCAAGCGATCTATGGCTGACCATTCCTGTGAGCGAGAATGTATGTGAAACGCCAAGTCCTCAAAATTCACATCCTGGAAGAAAATCTCTGTGATATTCCGCGGAATATGGCGTGGAATATTTGAGTCAGTGCACGTCATCGTATCACCATGACAAATGCAGTAATCTCCGCATGTGACATTTTGTGTTCCAGAAGTAAAACCAAGGTACACGTATAGGAAAAGTAACAAAATCATGACTTTCACGAAAACCGACAAGATTGCTTCTAAGTCGTCGTCGTTCACAGTATTAAAGGTTTTACGGGTAAAGCCCCTTTTATGTATACAGAAGTAATTTTAGATTTCAATTGCAACTACGGTGTAAGGATTAGAAATGAGGAAGTGCTAAAACACTTCGTATTTTTAAAGAGGAAGTAGCGTATCTAGTATAATAGGGAGGTTACTGCTCACTATTATCAATGTTAAGAGGTCTTTAAATTTAAATTCAATCGTTTTGATGTATTTATACACTGAAGTTTATTCAAGCACAAGGTCAAAGAAATAGGCATCATTTATTGTGAAGAAATATATATGGACAAAGCCCCATTATTAGAAAAATGAAGAGGTTTTTTTTATTTAACATGTTACAAGCCCAACTACACACAACTGTCTATTATGAACAAGTTTAAATTTGTGCTTAAATCACATGCAAAAACAACCTTTTGGGTCAGTGTTAATAAAAGTATTAAAGTATCTGACAATGAAATATAAATTATTCATTACCCCAAAAGTTTCGGAAGATTATTTAATAATTGTATCTAAAGGTCACCACGACCTTGACCTTCGACCTTATGACCTCGAAGACAATAGGGTTTAACCCGGATACAAACATGGATAAACTGTCACAAATATGGTTTCTAATAGAGTAGAGCTGATGAATAAATGATCCCCATTCTCGTTCACCAGGGTGATGATGCTATGCGTACCACGTTAGATTTATCACGATCGAACCTCTGATGAATGAGAATGATGACCTCAGGATTATTATCTGTTTCCATCTGCGCAATGGTTTAACTCAACTACATAACATTTTGCACTTTTTCATAAAACGCTACAGTTTTAGTTCATAGCGGTATATTTTCTTTTGTTAAAATAATTTCGGGTGATATAGTATTTTTAAAAGCTGCTATAGACAAGATTTGGATGAAGTTTATGTATTTTATTGTAAGTATGGTAGCATAAATGTTGTCCGGTTAGCGTAGTGGTTAAGCGCACTTGCTTCTCACCAAGGCGACCCGAGTTCGATTCCCGGCTTGAGCGCATGCATGTTGGTTAGTGGTCAACAAACCGGACAAGTGGGTTTTCTCCGGGTACTCATGTTTCCCCTACAACACAAGACCACACTCTCGCGCAACAACGAGAGTGACTTAGTATAAGCTATCATAGCTTTGTTCAAAATCGTTGTAAAATACATACTGGTTATTTCAAATTCGAGAATTTCAATTGCGGTTATGCATTACAAAATCTTCATTACATGTGCCGTTATGTAAATAATTTTGAGAGTTTAGTTTCTTTAAGTTGCACTCTCACAGATTGAACGTTTTGACTTTTTATTTTTTGTCTTGAAACAAGCCAGTTTTTGCGAAAATGCATTGGTTTGCAGATATTTACACAAAAAAGTTGTAAAACTGTGAGAGTGCAGCTTTAAAACACGTCGACAAACCTTTTCACAAAACTGCCACCTGATGGAGCACTGTCACAAAGTTATTTTGGAAACAGGTTTGTCGACGTGTTTGAGGACATTAATTACCAAATCAAACCCCGGTAATAAACCGAAGGCTGAGCGGTTTAAGCGGTATAGATTGCCCTTTATTTCGTTTCAAATGGTGAAGAAAAAGAAATGTTTGAAGTCTTCATTTGAGGCCAAATGTTGCCTTTCGTCGTAGCATTTATGACGTTATTTATCACGTGGTATACACACACTGATAAATTGGAACTGGGGTGGCAGGAGAGGCGGCCGCCACTTCCAATATTTCGAGTAGCGGCGATAAGATAGGTTTTTCATTTTATGTAAAACGTTACAATTTGACTGTTGCAGTCCTTGATAGAATAAATGTTCACCATTTACGGCCATATAACATAGTCTGGTGTAAGTCACCTTGGTAACAGAATACTGTACACCATCGATAATCCGTAACGCCGCCGGACAGTTCTCAAATTTATGACCAGACGTACAGACGTTCTTCATAACACATGCTCTTTAACACTTAACGATGCAATCTTACTCACAAATAAGATTTACCACATTAAATATTATTGTTTTATTATTCCAAAAAGGATGAATAAATGTCAAAAACGAATGTTCTTATGAAGGTTACCAATTTCAATTTGAAAGAAATAAGGATAAAACAAGGTATTTCTACCTCATGATACTATAGTAGACCACAGTAAATCTTTTAGCATTCACCAATCATTTAATATTGTTGCGCTTTCTGCTATTAAATACACGGTTACAATCTTGTTATCAGTAATTAATATTTTCCATCAATGTAATATTTAGTAAGTAGTTAAAGGTTTATCAGTCAAAATTGATGTTTGTTATACATGTGTATGTATTGATGTCACTTTAATATCTCCAAATACACATACAATACACCTAGAACTTGTTTGTGGGGTTGAAATACTAAGAATTTTAAACACAGAAAAACATACATGAAAAAAATTCAGTGATCATTTAAAAGTAAAATTGTGGGAGTCGGATATGTCGTCCATTTTCTAGTGCTGGGTGATAATGACACAGAATGACCCTGGACATAGTAATTTCCAAGTCTGCCATGCTTAGCATGCGACAAAACGCCCTTTTACATAGCAATCATTACTAAATGTTATAAATGAGCTTTTGACTCAAGGCCAAAATTTATTTTCATAATAACATGAAAATGCAAAATCACTGTATATGGAATAATGATACTTAAAAGTCAGTTATCCAATAAATATTACATTAATGACTATTCCCATTTTTCAATAACACCATTCAATCTACAATGAATATGTTTAAGTCTCTGTATGTATGTTTGTCTTGAATCACTGCTAGTAAATGTCTCATCCTGCACGAGTTTTTCAAGCACTTTAACTGCATTGTCAAGGCCATCAATAGCTGTAGTCGCTTCCTGTAATATATGGAACAATCCATTTTAGTTTTATGGAGAAACAAATTTATCTAAATGTTTATTTACAAAAGCAGCATATAAATGCCTTATATATATAGTTAAAGATATTATTGTAAAGTGTTCAACAAAATATGATATTATTCTCATCTTATATGATATTTCAAGAGCAACATTTAAGATGCACTCTTACTCCCACATAAGATTTACCACAATTAATACTATTGTTTTAATATTCCAAAAAGGATGAATAAATGTCGAAAGCAATGGTTGTTATGTAGGATACTGAGTTTAATTTGAAAGAAATGTGCATAAAACATGGCATTTCTACCTTATTAGACTATAGTAGATCACAGTAAATCTTTTAGCATTCACCAATCATTTAATATTTTTGTGTTTTCAGCTATTATATACACAGTTACAATCTTGTTATCAGTAATTAAGATTTTCCATAAATGCATTATTTAGTTAGTTTATCACTCAAAAATTATGTTTGTTATACATGTACATGTATGTATTGATTTTGAATAAGAGTGTGACTTTAACATTTCATATTGACTCTTGCAATATCCGTATATCGATCAGTTTCAATTGATAATTTATGTGCAAATACTCTTAAACAAGACATAATATTATATGTCTCATTAAAATATCCTCATGGATTTGCCATTTTAATTTTCAGTTTGTTTATAAGATAACAGTACAATGACAATTTAGGCATACTATAAATGGAACAAGGGGCAAGCGGAACTCGGCATTACGGCCTGATTTTTTATTTAAACATTTTATTTTTCAGTTTTTTGCAAGAATGTATGGTAAGCTGGCAGTTATTATACATTGCTTTTTTGTACCATTGATTGTTTGGTTGGGAGCCAAACTATAGGTAAAAAAATATGTCAGATTCAAATATTCCTACCAAGTTTTATAATAATTGGATTAAAGCTTTTGAATTTATGACAAGGAATTTGTTTTTGAACTATTACCACTAGTGATCTTGTTTTTGACCTGAGGTGACCCATATAAATAATAATTCCAAACAACATGCAGACAAGTATTCAGACCAAGTTTCATAACAATTGGATAAAAACTAATGAACTTCTGACAGGGATTTTTTCTCCCTCAGATCTCACCTAATTTTTCATCTGTGGTGACACATATTCATAATTATTTAATAAAACATACAGACAAGTATTCTGACTCAGTTTCATAACAATTGGATGAAAACTTTTAAATTCATGACATGAAATAAAATCTTTAACCCAGTCAATGACATACGCATGCAAAACAATGGTTCTTTTGAAGGATACTGAGTTTAATTTGAAAGAAAGGTGCAGAAAACACGGTATTGATAGTACATGTAGATCACAGTAAATCTTTTAGCATTCACCAATCATTTAGTATTTTTGCGTTTTCAGGTATTAAATACACGGTTACAATCTTGTTATCAGATATTAATATTTTCCATAAATGCAGTATTTAGTATGTAGTTAAAGGTTTATCACTCAAAATTTATGTTTGTTATACATGTGTATGTATTGATTTTGAATAAGAGTGTCACTTTAACATCGAAGTTTTGTCTTCTTATCATTACATCAAAATGATCATCAAAGAGATAACTGGATTTGCCCAATATGAGCTATTTATATTAACACATAGATCATGGTATAACATGCTCATTTGTGAATTCACATGATTTTTAACCTGCATTTGAGACACTCTTATAAAACAGATACTACGCTACCTGCCGTGTTCTCAATACACAGCACAGTCAGGGGTTTGGGTTTTAATCCTAAGATTATTATTGTAACCACGCCCCCCCCTCCCCCCAGCTCCAGGGAATAGTGAAGACTTTGACTTCAGGTACACCTTAGCCCGGCTAAAATCTCCGCCAAGCGGGGACAAACTGCTGGTAAAATCCCAGCCAAATGCCCCAGCACCCAAGGGACCCTAGGTAAGTCCCATTCCCCGCTATTTTTGGCGCGAAGACAAAACCACTGCATTCACCTGGCACTGGGGACCACCTGGAAGGTTACGTTTGACTGGTGCATAACCTTACATTTGAATAGATCCAAGATCTCATTCTCCATACACAGCCCAGTCAGGGGGTTATGGTTTTATTCCCAAGATATTAGTCAGAACCTAATATCAACTTCCTTGTTATTATAGACACTCAACACTTCATAACCTTACAATTGAAAAGGTAACAACCAAGATATCTAGCAAATATCATTTAGTTTTGACATTGAAATTAACATTGTCAAATAAAGATAACAATTGTACTTTGTAGTAACATGGGTTCTTATAGCCGAATACTGTCAATCCTCATTGTGGGAGGTCTGTTTGAGTTTGAGGATTCATGCCAAAAGCATGATAAAGGGGCTAAGACCCTTTTGAAATTGTTCCCAAAGTCATTTACATACATGCCATATTTCTGAGAGGCTTCCCAGGGGATTTTGGTCTGAATTCCAGGTGATTTTGATATTACACCAGGGGACTTTTACACGGCAAAATTTTGCGCAATATCAACATTTATAATAAAAGAATAAATATAGAAATACACACTAATTACAATAATTTTAGGTCTGTTTTTTAATTCCAGGGGATATGGATCCCCCGGCGGGGGACCAGGGGATTGGTCGGAATTCCGAGGGATTTCCCCCCCCCCCCCCCACCGGGGGATATGGCATGTATGCATTTATATTAACTTTAAGGTACTTCTATTGTTTTTGATGCAAATGTTCAAGCAAGCAAAAAGAACTATACAATAGTTGTTATATAAAATAGCGAGTTCTTAGCTTGCTTTCTTTTATAAAAGATGCAAATATTACTTTTATTTACCCGGTATATATATTGAAATTAACAAACCAATCTTCAGTGTTAGGTTATTTTGCTTATTTTTCAGTTAGAATAAACTTTTATTTCTATGGAAATGTGTATAATAGAAGACTTTTAAAATGATGGATGCATTTAATATTTTATTCAAAACATTTTTTTTGGTCACAAGAGTGACTAATACCCTAACACACCACCTGGACACAGGTATGATGTACTATTTCTTTGAAAAGTGGTCATAACTCCATGACACATTGGTTAATTGTCACCAAATCAGCCTTGATCTCTGTTTGATAGTGTTAAAGATTAGTACCAAAATTCATTTAAATCCATTTAACTGGTCATAAATTATTGCCCGGACACCAAATCTGAAAATTCTAAGTTATAACCGGATCATATAGTTCAATTAAAAGTTGGTAGTTTGCAAACAAAGTCTAACTTGACCTTTATTTCATGGTGTTAAACATGTGTACTAAAAGTCATATGAATCCCGTAAACCCTTCATGAGCTTTTGTCCACACACCATACTTTTTGGCAAATTCTAATTTGAAAAGGGGTCAATAACTCTGTCAAAAGTTAGTGGACTGTAACCAAAGTTGAACTAAAACTTTCAGCTATAGTTATTTAGAGAAACCCCCTTTACATAAGTTTTAATTTATTTAGTTTACATCTGTTTTAAACAAGGAATCAAAACATTATGTCAAGCAATCACAACTCAGGTTTATAATAAGTTTATAGTGAGAAGACGGTTAAAATATTTATATTAAGAAAAGGCAAAGGGCTTCTTACATCATCTACTGGTGTTTCCTCACACCGTTTCCGTTTAGAGGAAGGCTGCAAAACAAATACAGAATACGTAGTTGTGGTTTATATTAACAGGATATAATTAGATTGCTATATTTCTTTGTTTCTTTCATACAGCTTTTTTTTTCCCACTTGAAATTAATTAACGTTGTTTTTTAACCAAAAGAATCTTTTGATTCAAAGTCCATGTGCATTTTATCAGAGCACCTTGGTGGCGTTTCAATTACATGTGTATGTTGCAGTTATGGTTAAATTATACAGCAGGAATATTGCAAACTTATTGCATAATGCGTATTTATAGGTCACTTTAGTCATCTTATTTTCAAAGCCTTGTTACCTGTTCATTCAGAAGATTGCTTGAAATATCATCCAACATGTCACGGGTAGAACTTTGAACATTTTTCCTAGAAGCAACTTCGGTCTCCTCAATGGTGATAGATCTGTTACTTAGTTGGTCTAATGTATATTGTTGAAGTTGTAGAAAATCCCTTTCTGTGTATGATGATGGAATGTTGTTTGTCTGTAAAAGAAAAGGAGAATATTAGTGACATTCCAAATCAGTGGACATAATACTGTAAAATCATTTATATTCGTTGGCATGAAATTTCGTGGTTTGCCGAAAAAATACAATTTCGTTGGTACTTGAATTCGTGGTTTGAATATGCCATCGTCCCAGATCGTTTGCATAATCTCCACACGCTGGCCCGTGATTTCCGTCTTCTACGTCACACGGTGTATGACACTCGCTAAAGTGGTACGAGATGCCAATTAGTGCATATACCTCATTATCGATTTAATTGGGAATTAAGGTCATAAAAGAAGATGTATCCTGATAATAAATACAGATAGGGGAAGCCATTTAATACCAATTAAGAAATTTGCAAACTGTGAAAACACTGAAAAGGCGCATATATTTGAGTAAACAAGATCATTTAAATATTTATTCATATGTTTTTGTTTTATAAACATATTGAACTCATTGTTTTGTACTTTGTCACGTTGGGTGCTCAGTAACAAATGTAATCAATTAATTATTTCATTAAATAAAAAAAAATGAGTACCGATACTCATCACGCACAGGTAAACTTGGAGATTTTCATTAACAGCACACATTTAAACACGTGCTTCTGTCATTCGGTTCATAAAAACACATTAAATTGATTTGGTTTATTATTTGCTAAAGGCAGATAATATATTAACAAATTAATGATCATAGTAAAATATACAGTGAGACAGGTATAAACGCTGTATACTGCGACTTCTGTAACGAATAAATTAGTATGTACATAACATGGCAGTTAAAAAAGTGAATAAAGGGTCTATATTTTGTGGGATCTTAAATTCGTGGATCACCCTACCCACGAAAACCACGAACATTAATGCCCCACGAACATTAATGATTTCACAGTAATTAAGATCCAATCTCATAAAAATTCTATCCTCAGTAGAAATAGTCAAATAGAGGCCTACTTATGTAATTGAATCATTGAAAGTGAACCTAAATATTTATCCAATATTTAGCTGGGAAACATTTTGGAGATTAAGGATTAAATAGGTGGACCACTGAGCACAAGCTGAGCTCACAAGGACAACTAAAAATCTTACAAATATCATTGAAAAAAATATTTCGTCAGTCAGTGTTTGTACTTCTGTTAAATTGATAAAATGTGTAACATGGTTGCCAAATAGTTAATACAAGTTGTGAGTTTTATATAAATATCTTCAACATATTTTAAGTTATGGCCAATGCTGAAGTGTTTGCTTGCCAACAGCATAAAATTCTAAAGAAGTGTGCAGCAAATTACAGTGCGTGAAAATAAAGCTACATATTAATGAAATAAATGATATAAAACTGATAACTTAAACACACTCAAACCTGTTTTATTATCATGGAAGGATAGCAGAAAACAATGTCTCTTTCTTTACTGAATATTGTTCAGTAATAAATATTAATAAATAAAAAAATAATTAATAAATATATATATAAATATTGTTTCACTTCATAATAAGCAGAATATAAACACCACCAAGACCTAATTTAACCTCTCACCTTGCTAAGAAATGCCACAACGTTGTCCTGTAAGGCCTGTTCATCCGCCAAACATTCCGGTACCAGGCCTTCATGGGGAGTGGTCTCAGCAAACTGTGTAAAGGCTTGTAGGGCTAGATACTTGATGGCAGGGTCGTTATCAGTCAGCAGGGAGTGGAACAGGTTTGCCAGCAGGCTGAGTACTTGTGGCTGCTGAATAAATTTAACAAGAAGTTATTGAGTAAGACTTTTTATAAAGCGTATAAATAAATAACAATCATGGGAAATTAAAATAAGGCATGAGGAGCCAAGTGTCCGAGGGCAGAGAGTGAAACAGGGCTGGTAGGTGGCTGATAATCTGTGCCTTGAAGAATATTCAATAACCTTGTTGAGTATCTAAAAATGATTGCTGGCTTACCAATTTTGGCTGCTGAATATATACAAAATGTGTTGTTTAGTATTCATGCAGTTCATATACATTCAGAATTGATGACCCCTGACTGGAGGTAAAATAGAGCAAGGCACCCAGCAATCTGGATACAGTTTATGAATTGATAAGCTAATGGGTTGGGGTTGTTCAGTCTTCTTACACATTTTTTACACAGCAACACCAATCTTTTACACAGTAACACCAAACTGAACATATTCATATTTGCTGTAAATAAAGACTTTTGCATGTTTTGTTCATATGACTCACCAACATATTTTCAACAAGTTTTTGTCTATTGCAATAAATTCAAAACTTCACTTATAAATCTGACCTTAGAATCTGGTTCAAATGTTTTCTTCCTACATGACTGCAGAAATCTACATGTGTGGGCTTTCATTTTCACATGGCCTTCTTTGGTACATGCAGTCAGCAACTCTAGGATCTGAAGAAAAGAGAAAAATAGATAATGAACCAGGTAGGGCAGGTGTTATAACTTATATTAATAACTTTATAATAACTTAGTTTCAGGAATGAAGCATGAAATACATTCCTTTTCAGCATTTCTTTTAAAATGTTTTGTCTTTATGGTACTTAGATGTAATACTTTTAGAAGTTATCTGTTGAGTCTTTTTCACTTTTAAATATGTATACTGTTCAACTCTATGCCTTATAAATCACAAATTTGTTATAACTTATTCCATTCTATTGTTTTGCTAAAACAAGTCAAAGGGCGAAAATACCGTTGAGCAGACATTTAGAATGTATATATGAAGCGGGTAGTGCCTGATTCATATTCTTAAGAGACAAAACTCACCTTCAAAATAACACTGTTTTCTAGGATTACAACAACTGAAGCAGCTGACTCTGTCATCTTTATCAAACACTGAATGCAAACTGCCTCCTGTATCATTTCAGGTTCCCATGACAACCAGAGATGACTGACAGTTTCGATGGTGACTGGTAAATGCACCTTTTCATTGCAATGAGCAAGAAGTTTGGACAAGAGATTCAATTGAGTGTGCTGAAAAATAATTCACTTAAATTTGTTTTTGTTACATCTTGTGTAAAACTTATTTCAGATTTTTTTATTTTGAGTTTTGTATAAAACAATTTTAATGTTTACTATGTTAAGCTGACTTACCGATATTTTACTTATCTAATCATCTTGTTTTACATCAATCATTGATTGTTTAAACAAAAGGAACAATTAACTTGCTACACACAGTAGCCATGTTATAGTTACGGCCCAGGTGTATAATTTTAAACAAAAGGGTTGCGGGTGACAAAACTGTAATGTACCATGTTTCCATGGACAAAGTTCAGTAAAAAGCATGCGGTATAAGTGGATAGGGCTGTAAATTATATGCACGGCAGTTACAGAATGATTACGACCATTATAATTGTTACAATAGCGATATGGAAGTTAGATCTGAAACAAAACATGGTACAAACCTTTTAACAAACACCATTTTTGTGAAAGATGTGATAGGGCTTCATTGTTCACTTACCAGCAATAGAAGATCACTGTACGTGTTCTGGCCCTTGTCCAAAAAACCTGAGATCCCCTGGCAGGCTGAATGAATGGCAGAATCCAGCATATTTTTGTCAGCATGGTTGTGAAGAATGGGGATGAAAACATTGCACCACAATTGAGGAAATCCATCCATGGGAAATTGGCCAAGCAGCTTCGTCTGAAAGTATGAATATGCAATAAGAAACCTTTAACTATAATTTTGAGATTTGAACAATGTTGTTTCGTTGGAACAATTAACATTCAATAAACACAAGAATAAATACAAACATAAGTAAATTCAATACTAACCTGAATGGATAAAGGATAAATATACTCCAAAAATATATTTACTTAGACTGATATGAATGTAATGAAAATTGCAAGTGCAATGAATCATTGCATTAGCCTATGAAGAAAGGTTAGTTGATTTACATGCATATACTTATATTGTTAATAAGTAAAGAAATTTGACTAGTAGTCACAATAGGGTATTAAAAAGGAAGTTACCTGTTCAGGTAATAAGTTGTATAATTTAACATTTAATTCAAAATTAAGGATGTGTACAAAAATCCAAAAATTCAATCCTATGTCATACATTATAATAATAAAGTGATACTGTACCTGATGGTCTGGTGCGAGAAACTTAATAAGCCTCCTTGTAAGACTGACAACATTGCTCCAGTACTTTGAAAGATCTGCATGTTCTGGTACCGATGACAATAGATTCATCAAGAAAGTTGTGTGTTGATAGCATAGGTCTGCTGAGCCGTACCTGCAGTGGATATAATGAAGTGTGAGAAACTAACTCAATATACTGATATCATGAGTGTGGAACAAAACCACATTCCCCTCAAACAGTTTTTCAAAAGTTGGATTTTGAAATCATGCTGTTTCCTAGTAGTTTTTTTTAAATGTTGTAAAATGTACAAAAATGTGGTTTGTGGTAAATAACCTTTGAAAAGCACAGAACAGTTATACACATAAATATGAGATATGTCAGACTATGTGAAAATTGGAAAGAGTTTTGTCTTGTCTTGTCTCAAATTACCACATGACAAGCTAGAATACTAAGACAATAACAATTATTTACATGTAGCATATGGTATGTCTGTATATAAACAATGATTGTAAACCATAGGATACTAAGTCAAGTTCTCTAGAATAACTGCTTGTTTTTCACTAGATCCTTGTTCAATATAGAGTATAAAAACATTCTCTTTAACTCAATTACCGTAAATGACTGGGTATAAGACGATAGGGGGTATTAGACGCAGGCAAAAAATTCCGTGAAAAATCTGAGAAAAAACTTTTAATCTATGTTTTGGGCTAAAGGACAAATAGAAAATATGTCAAAATCATCTGCCAATCTTGGCCACCATGTTTGTTGACAGTGACGAAAAAAAATTACATGCTTTTAAGTGACCAATAACCAAAAACTATGAATAAAAAAATGAGGTTTAATTATTTTCAACAAGGAATTTAAAGGGGAAAAAGAAGGGATAGGAGCACTTTTTACTGTCCAAGAAGAAGTAGGAGCCATTATAAACTAGTAGGGAACCAAAGGCCCACTTGAAGGACTGCAATCTATAAAATAATTACATGTACAACTTTCAAGAATACCAACTTGGAACAAAGACAATATGAATATAAAGACAATATGAAGCTGAGAGGTCAAGTTTCACAGACCTAGCTAGGAAGCACCATACATCCACTGCAAGTCTTGCTATTTGAGGAAAGCCAGAAAATAGATGATCCAAAAGGCACTCCTCCTGAAAACGTATTGCTTCATGATAAAAGGGTTAGCATTCCCAATAACCTAGTTTCATATCCATATCCTACATCTTTAACATCTCAAGAGCTCAAACACTTAATAAAGCACACTAAAATATTGTTTTCTAGCATTGTCTACAACAAAGTTCACGATCAAATTCAATAAAGGGACAGAGCAGTTACATCTGTCAAACTACTCTTGCAAGTTCTCTACATAAGTCTGATAGGCTGAACGACTTTAAGTGACAAACATGCATAAGGCAGTTTATAAAATTGTCGGATATGTCCATTTTTTAAATTTGCATTAAAATGCATTAAGCTTACCAGAACTGGGAAAAACCTGGCAGGCAAACTTCCCACAAATCCACATACATGTGTACATATGAACTCGTACAGGGGCAAATCCCTATTGCCTGGTACGCTAAGCCCTGTACTCAGCTCAACATGGCCTGAAACACCAAACAAGCTTAGTTTAAACTTCAGTGGCAGAATGTAACGTCTAGCATGTCACTTTACATTCAAAATGAGATAAGCTATTCAAACACAAAACTAGGCTTCTTTGCCAATGTGATATATAGAAAATCACTTGTTTGTCTGGTGGGTGTGAAACCCACTTGAGGAATTGAGTCAGAAACACCTTGATGTACGCAATACACCGTGACACTCCCAAAGAACCATTTGTACTAATAATGTTTTCTCACATTTTTCCAATTCTGTGAATAAGACCTGGACAACATTGGTGGTCTCCTCCTTAACTGAATAAAGCTTCATCCAGCCACTGTATTCCCCATCTGAAAAAAAACAACACATCATTCCAACAGGTGAACAGATGACAAAAAACAATGGTCTGAAGTCATAATAATGAACAGACAAAGTCTGAGTTCAGACTCAGTGGCTTAATACAATGGTCTGGAGCCATGATTATGAACAGTCTGAAGTCTGAGTTCAGACTCAGTGGCAAAATACAATGGTCTGGGGCCATGATTATGAACAGTCTAAAGTCTGAGTTCAGACTCAGTGGCAAAATACAATGGTCTGGGGCCATGATTATGAACAGTCTGAAGTCTGAGTTCAGACTCAGTGGCAAAATACAATGGTCTGGGGCCATGATTATGAACTGTCTGAAGTCTGAGTTCAGACTCAGTGGCAAAATACAATGGTCTGGGGCCATGATTATGAATAGTCTGAAGTCTGAGTTCAGACTCAGTGGCAAAATACAATGGTCTGGGGCCATGATTATGAACTGTCTGAAGTCTGAGTTCACACTCAGTGGCAAAATACAATGGTCTGGGGCCATGATTATGAATAGTCTGAAGTCTGAGTTCAGACTCAGTGGCAAAATACAATGGTCTGGGGCCATGATTATGAACAGTCTGAAGTCTGAGTTCAGACTCAGTGGCAAAATACAATGGTCTGGACAATGATTATGCACAGTCTCAAGTCTGAGTTCAGACTCAGTGGTAAAATACAATGGTCTGGGGTCATGGTAATGAATAGTCTGAAGTCTGAGTTCAGACTCAGTGGCAAAATACAATGGTCTGGGGCCATGATTATGAACAGTCTCAAGTCTGAGTTCAGACTCAGTGGCATAATACAATGGTCTGGGGCCATGATTATGAACAGTCTGAAGTCTGAGTTCAGACTCAGTGGCAAAATACAATGGTCTGGACCATGATTATGAATAGTCTCAAGTCTGAGTTCAGACTCAGTGGCAAAATACAATGGTCTGGGGCCATGATTATGAACAGTCTGAAGTCTGAGTTCAGACTCAGTGGCAAAATACAATGGTCTGGGGCCATGATTATGAATAGTCTGAAGTCTGAGTTCAGACTCAGTGGCAAAATACAATGGTCTGGGGCCATGATTATGAACTGTCTGAAGTCTGAGTTCAGACTCAGTGGCAAAATACAATGGTCTGGGGCCATGATTATGAATAGTCTGAAGTCTGAGTTCAGACTCAGTGGCAAAATACAATGGTCTGGGACCATGATTATGCACAGTCTCAAGTCTGAGTTCAGACTCAGTTGCAAAATACAATGGTCTGGACCATGATTATGCACAGTCTCAAGTCTGAGTTCAGACTCAGTGGTAAAAAACAATGGTCTGGGGTCATGGTAATGAACAGTCTCAAGTGTGAGTTCAGACTCAGTGGCAAAATACAATGGTCTGGGGCCATGATTATGAACAGTCTCAAGTCTGAGTTCAGACTCAGTGGCAAAATACAATGGTCTGGGGCCATGATTATGAATAGTCTGAAGTCTGAGTTCAGACTCAGTGGCAAAATACAATGGTCTGGGGTCATGGTAATGAACAGTCTCAAGTGTGAGTTCAGACTCAGTGGCAAAATACAATGGTCTGGGGCCATGATTATGAACAGTCTCAAGTCTGAGTTCAGACTCAGTGGCAAAATACAATGGTCTGGGGCCATGATTATGAATATTCTGAAGTCTGAGTTCAGACTCAGTGGCAAAATGCAATGGTCTGGGGCCATGATTATGAACAGTCTCAAGTCTGAGTTCAGACTCAGTGGCAAAATACAATGGTCTGGACCATGATTATGAATAGTCTCAAGTCTGAGTTCAGACTCAGTGGCAAAATACAATGGTATGGGGCCATGATTATGAATAGTCTGAAGTCTGAGTTCAGACTCAGTGGCAAAATACAATGGTCTGGACCATGATTATGAATAGTCTCAAGTCTGAGTTCAGACTCAGTGGCAAAATACAATGGTCTGGGGCCATGATTATGAACAGTCTGAAGTCTGAGTTCAGACTCAGTGGCAAAATACAATGGTCTGGACCATGATTATGCACAGTCTCAAGTCTGAGTTCAGACTCAGTGGTAAAATACAATGGTCTGGGGTCATGGTAATGAACAGTCTCAAGTGTGAGTTCAGACTCAGTGGCAAAATACAATGGTCTGGGCCATGATTATAAACAGATTTAAGTCTAAGTTCAGACGCAGTAGTAAAAAACAATGGTCTGGACCATGGTTATGAACTTTCTTAAGTCTGAGTCAAGACTTATTGGCAAAATAGAATGGTGTGGGGCTATGATTATGAACAGTCTCAAGTGTGAGTTCACTCTCAAAACTGCAAATCTTCATTTCAGTTAAACTTCCTTCTAGATGAGTAATGATCATGAAATTTGCAGAAATGTATAACTTTTTGAAATTGTACATTACGACAATGATATACATTTGTTTTGTAAAACCAACGCAATAAAGATGATTCTTTGTAATTTAATGAAAAGTGCTTTTCTGAATCTGAGGGTACGCAGACTGTTCGTTATCATGGGTCCAAATTCCCTCAGATTATTTCAATGAAAGATGAATTATATGTTATATACCCCCCAATCCTACCTAATAGTATAAAACTGGTTATATCACTGGTTTGTTTAATGATAAATTGTTTATTGATTAGTAAATAATTTTTCCATTGATTAATATAAATCAATCACATCATTAAAAAACCATGTGCAAAGCAGCCTAAAGATAATCTCCGACTCACTGAATAACTTAGCAAAGTGTCAGACAATTGGACTCAGCCTACTTATTAACTTTTAAACTCAATTAACTGTCAGAAATCAAATGCTAAACGAAAGAACAAGTCAATGAATAAAAGAAGGTACCTCCATGTTTAGGCAAACTGTCAAGGACTTTCACCAACAGCAAAGTGTAAGGCATTGAATCATCCGTAACCGAATCTGAAAATAAGAAAAAAATAATAATTATACTTCGTCCGATTGCGGGTATTTTCTTTAAGATGATCATGAGTGCAATGATATCACAAAATTGTTTGATGTTCCACAATCCAGTCCATGCACCAATCTATGACAACCATGAAATTAAGACTGTCTGAAAACAAAGGTAACATATGAAGATTCCTCAATACATTCATTTCTTTTTAAGAAAATCAGGGGGCAAAACTTAAATAATTATTAATTATTCACTAGCTTCACATATATTTATATCATCACTGTTAACATGCAAAACAAGTTCAAAATGATGATATTTTCATTTGGTTACATGCATCATTTTCGTATATCCTATATTATTTAGCTTTTACTTTAACAAGCCTAAACTATGATGCCGAAACTAATAAAACAGTTGCCGAATTTTAATAAAATCCCTTTTAGAAGCACAAGACTAGGTCCTACACTAAATAAGAGACACACACTAAAGGGACAAGCTCAGTCGCAAAACATTTTACAAATTGCTTTTAAGAGCACAAGACTCAGGCACTTAACGAGATTCATATAATGTCACAAAGTAGCAAAGACAGACTAACATCCATCAAAATATCTGTATTTACCGTATATAAGTTTGGGTGACCACCTTGGAATGTGTCGCCAAAACAGGGGTTCTCTGGGCATTTGCAAGCCGATGGAAATACATGTACCTGAACATTACCTTTAAACCCAGATATTCTTTCCTTTTAATTTAAAGAATATCTGTGTTTAATGAAAATGTTAAGGTTTAAATCTTATGTTTCAATAAATGTAAGAGTGCCATGTCCTATCAAAGCAAACATTGGCAAAATTTAACACCATCTCTCCTATAACCTTCAAAAATACCTTCTTTCCATTTCAGCACACAGTTGACAAATGTCCTGTTGGTCACTAGTAGATTGACCAGAGGCTCTATTCCATTGACCAGGTGTCTCTTGAGGTCATCTTTACAGCCTTCCGATATGCTCAATGGATCAAGGGTTGGATGGAGGCCTCTAGATGAAAATTGAGTGAATAAATGTGAATTTTCGCACAAAAAATGCATTTAAACAGTTGAATAAAAACAATTCTGAGGACATAATAAGAAGCACAATTTTGGCACAAGTCAGTTAGTCAGAGGTGCTATTCAAATGTCACCTTTGGTCTCTCAGTCAGCCCTCTAAAGGTACCAACATGGACATACCCTTGAGTAGGTGTCAAATCAAGAACACTCTGAGCTAGTCTGATACAGTAAGATTTTGTTTGGATACTTTCAGAAACTTCAACAAAAATTTTCTATTAGATGCATGTTCATGTGAGAATTCTGGTTGTTATTGAAAGATTGGAAGCCAATCTGCATGTAGGCTACATGTTTTTGTTTCAATTTTTTGCTTCGGTACTTTTCTTGGCATGTTTTTCGTACCCAAAACTTTTCGATCAAACAGAAGTTTACCGGAACCGAAATCCGCGGAATTCCGCAGATTCACGGATAATTCTCATACCTGCTGTTTTATGCTAGATCGTTAGTTAGTATATCTGAAGAATTTTTTTTATTTTAGGTTAGATGTTAGAAAACATTTACAGGTCATATGACACCAGAGCATGAGTTCATTCCCATCAAACTACTGCAGATTTTGATTATGAACCTTGCTTTATATTACCTGCAGATGTTCATAATAAGCCTTACTTTGTATTGCCCGCGGATGTTTATAATAAGCCTCGCTTTGTATTACCTGCAGATGTTGATAATGAGCCTTCCTTTGTATTACCTGCAGATGTTGATAATGAGCCTTCCTTTGTATTACCTGCAGATGTTCATAATAAGCCTTGCTTTGTATTACCTGCAGATGTTGATAATGAGCCTTCCTTTGTATTACCTGCAGATGTTCATAATAAGCCTTGCTTTGTATTACCTGCAGATGTTCATAATAAGCCTTGCTTTGTATTACCTGCAGATGTTGATAATGAGCCTTCCTTTGTATTACCTGCAGATGTTCATAATAAGCCTTGCTTTGTATTACCTGCAGATGTTGATAATGAGCCTTCCTTTGTATTACCTGCAGATGTTGATAATGAGCCTTCCTTTGTATTACCTGCAGATGTTGATAATGAGCCTTCCTTTGTATTACCTGCAGATGTTCATAATAAGCCTTGCTTTGTACTACCTGAAGATGTTTATAATAAGCCTTGCTTTGTATTACCTGCAGATATTTATAATAAGCCTTGTAATACCTGCAGATGTTTATAATAAGCCTTACTTTGCATTACCTGCAGATGTTGATAATGAGCCTTACTTTGCATTATCTGCAGATGTTGATAATGAGCCTTACTTTGTATTACCTGCAGATGTTGATAATAAGCCTTGCTTTGCATTACCTGCAGATGTTGATAATAAGCCTTGCTTTTATTACCTGCAGATGTTCATAATAAGCCTTACTTTGCATTACCTGCAGATGTTTATAATAAGCCTTACTTTGTATAACCTGCAGATGTTGATAATAAGTCTTGCTTTGCATTACCTGCAGATGTTCATAATAAGCCTTACTTTACATTACCTGCAGATGTTGATAATAAGCCTTACTTTGGATAACCTGCAGATGTTGATAATAAGCCTTGCTTTTATTACCTGCAGATGTTGATAATAAGCCTTACTTTGTATTACCTGCAGATGTTGATAATAAGCCTTGCTTTTATTACCTGCAGATGTTCATAATAAGCTTTACTTTGTATTACCTGCAGATGTTTATAATAAGCCTTACTTTGTATAACCTGCAGATGTTGATAATAAGCCTTGCTTTGCATTACCTGCAGATGTTGATAATAAGCCTTGCTTTGCATTACCTGCAGATGTTCATAATAAGCCTTACTTTGCATAACCTGCAGATGTTCATAATAAGCCTTACTTTGCATAACCTGCAGATGTTGATAATAAGCCTTGCTTTGCATTACCTGCAGATGTTCATAATAAGCCTTGCTTTGCATTACCTGCAGATGTTCATAATAAGCCTTGCTTTGCATTACCGGCAGATGTTCATAATAAGCCTTGCTTTGTATTACCTGCAGATGTTGATAATAAGCCTTGCTTTGTATTACCTGCAGATGTTGATAATAAGCCTTGCTTTGTATTACCTGCAGATGTTCATAATAAGCCTTACTTTATATTACCTGCAGATGTTCATAATAAGCCTTACTTTGCATTACCTGCAGATGTTCATAATAAGCCTTGATTTGTATTACCTGCAGATGTTTATAATAAGCCTTACTTTATATTACCTGCAGATGTTCATAATAAGCCTTGCTTTGTATTACCTGCAGATGTTCATAATAAGCCTTGTTTTGTATTACCTGCAGATGTTCATAATAAGCCCTGCTATGTATTACCAGCAGGTGTTCATAGTGAGCCCTGCTTTGTATTACCTGCAGATGTTTATAATAAGCCTTGTTTTGTATTACCTGCAGATGTTCATAATAAGCCTTACTTTATATTACCTGCAGATGTTCATAATAAGCCTTGCTTTGTATTACCTGCAAATGTTCATAATAAGCCTTGTTTTGTATTACCTGCAGATGTTCATAATAAGCCCTGCTATGTATTACCAGCAGGTGTTCATAGTGAGCCCTGCTTTGTATTACCTGCAGATGTTTATAATAAGCCTTGTTTTGTATTGCCTGCAGATGTTTATAATAAGCCTTGTTTTGTATTACCTGCAGATGTTCATAATAAGCCTTGTTTTGTATTACCTGCAGATGTTCATAATAAGCCCTGGTATGTATTACCTGCAGGTGTTCATAGTGAGCCCTGCTTTGTATTACCTGCAGATGTTTATAATAAGCCTTGTTTTGTATTACCTGCAGATGTTGATAATGAGCCTTATTTTGTAATACCAGCAGATGTTGATAATAAGCCTTACTTTGTATTGCCTGCGGATGTTGATATTAAGCCTTACTTTGTATTGCCTGCGGATGTTGATATTAAGCCTTGCTTTGTATTACCTGCAGATGTTCATAATCAGCCCTGCTTTGTATTACATGCAGATGTTGAAAATCAGCCTTGCTTTGTATTACATGCAGATGTTGATAATCAGCCTTGCTTTGTATTACATGCAGATGTTGATAATCAGCCTTGCTTTGTATTACATGCAGATGTTGATAATGAGCCTTATTTTGTATTACCAGCAGGTGTTCATAATAAGCTTTACTTTGTATTACCTGCGGATGTTGATATTAAGCCTTTCTTTGTATTACATGCAGATGTTCATAATCAGCCCTGCTTTGTATTACATGCAGATGTTGAAAATCAGCCTTGCTTTGTATTACATGCAGATGTTGATAATCAGCCTTGCTTTGTATTACCTGCAGATGTTGATAGTGAGCCTTTCTTTGTATTACATGCAGATGTTGAAAATCAGCCTTGCTTTGTATTACCTGCAGATATTGATAATAATAGGTCCTGCTTTGTATTACCTGCAGATGTTGATAATGTTTTACCTGCAGATGTTGATTATGAGCCTAACTACATGGGGTACACAAGTGGACAGATGGTTAACATAGTTGTCCAGTAGGGAGATGACCACACGTAGATGATAGCCAACAACCTTCAACGACTTCTGAAATCCTGCACTGTCACACTGGCTTAGACTCTGTGGATACAAGATGAGTGTGAGCTATCTTCTTTGCAGAAATAAGGGTAGATTTATAGCTCTTGAAAACATATGATCAATAAAATCTACATCCGTCTTACTTTTCCTGTCAAGCATAAAGGTGTTTTTTTTTTAAATAAATGGCTTCTGCATTTATATATTGTATGAAAAATATGAAATAAATCTAAATTTTAAGTTTTAACGCCATTCATACCAGTGCCCCTCTGTTCTGAGCGGGTGGGGCTAGCTGAAGCATGTTGACGTGGCCTTTCCCAATCTCAACACAGAGATGTGTTACCATGACATCAACATCCAACCTGTCTCCAAGTACCTGTGGTCAAATGCAAATCAAGTATTTGCATTGTTATGTTAATGAAGTATCTGTATTTAAAAGTCAATCAAGTACCTGTATTGTTACGTTAATGAAGTACCTGTATTTAAAAGTCAATCAAGTATTTGCATTGTTATGTTAATGAAGTACCTGTTTTTAAAAGTCAATCAAGTACCTGCGTTATTATGTTAATGAAGTACCTGTATTGAAAAGTCAATCAAGTACCTGTATTGTTATGTTAATGAAGTACCTGTTTTTAAAAGTCAATCAAGTACCTGCGTTATTATGTTAATGAAGTACCTGTATTGAAAAGTCATTCAAGTACCTGTATTGTTATGTTAATGAAGTACCTGTTTTTAAAAGTCAATCAAGTACCTGCGTTATTATGTTAATGAAGTACCTGTATTGAAAAGTCAATCAAGTACCTGTATTGTTATGTTAATCAAGTCCCTACAATATGCAAATCAAGTATCTGCAGTGTGATGTAAATCAATAACCTACAAGTACCTGCATTGATGTGTAAGTACAAGCATGGATATGTAATTCAAGTACCTGTATATTTTGTTCATGTTAGAAAGAACTTGAAGCAAGCCATTTCAGCAGTAACCTAACATAAACTAATTGATCTATGGGAATAAAATTTTGACCAGCATTCACCTGTCCGTGTTTCCGTGACAATGAGACTGACATCCAGGCTGGTCAAAGCTAGGGGAAACTTCGACAGTCCACAGGACACTGATCAAGATTGGCCATTTTTTTTAACAATACCTACCTTTTATGATTCACAAACATTCCATAGACTGAACAGTAGCTTAAACAATTTTCAGTAATTTCAAACTCCTTAGAATAGCTCACAAGACTCCCAAGCTACTAAATCAAAAACTACTTTTCAAGTCTTATTGACAGCTTATCTTTCAAGTAACAGGCAGGCCAAATGGTGCATTACAATTGTACTACAATTAGGAAATCAAGTGCTCTTAAAACATAATACTTGGAGTAAAACAAACACTTAGCAGTTGTTCCTTCACCATTCAACGTTAGCCAGACATCTTTAAAATCTTACAGAAAAATAAAAAGCATTGTTCAGCAGACAACGGGAAAAATGTTTCCTTCACAGGACAGTGCAACAGGTAAACACTAAATTTTTACCTGTCACAATTTATCAACCAGTATTAGTAACATCAAACCTAAATCTTGATTTTAAGCCTCTTATTTAAATAAGTTTTGTGATTTTCCACTATATTACTACATATTACTATTACATATTACTACTGTTATAAATCAAACAATCAAGACAAAAAATTAAATATCTAAAAAAAAAATCAAAAATTCTTAGTCATCTTTTTTTCCTCCCTTGCCTACTAAAAAACTCTTACAAAAAGTCCTCTGCTGGTTTGTCCCACCCTGGAGCAGCTAGATCTAACTATTTTAATTCATCTTCAAGTTAAAGATATTGGTATAAAATATAATGAAAAGTTCTACAAGTCAAAATCAGACACAACATTTACACAAAACAAAAATGAAGTTCTAGTTATTGACAAGGTTAAACAGAGCAGAAAAAGTGTCAGCACGGTTTGTTTATAATCATATTTAAATTGACATAATTGCTGGGAACCACCATATGTATGGAATTTTGTAATTTCCGAACATTTCCCTAAAATTCCAATGAGAATAAGAAATGGAAATGGATCCTTATGTGTATTTTCTGCTTTATCAAGAACATCTGCAAAACGGGGTTTACAAATAGTGATACACAGATAAACACGCTGAATTGTCATGATATTATAGTTCAAAATATCCTCTTTACATTCATTAAAAAATATCAAATAGAAACTGAGTCAATTTTCCGAAATATAAAAGGGTGCCAACTGTAATTTTTCACTGGACATTGTGACTGGCCAAAAACAGAAGTTTCGTCCGTCAAAATGGAAATATGCCGGACAGTAATATTCAAAAACCTGTTCATCGAATGTTAAGGAGGAGAGCAATCTGCCAATGAAAACACTTGTTATATTCTCATTTGGTTATGAGGAAGTATATTCCCTGGCGCTTGAAGTATGTTTCAAGGATCATGGGGAGAGCATTTTTGGGGTCAATTTTCTCATTATTTTGATCTGAGTAAATCTCAGGAGCGGCCCTTGGTGCCTCAAAACAAGAAATATGGCTCAGGCCCTAAAGATGCCAGAACAGACCACTGACCCTGGTCACAAATTGTCAATAAAACAGTCAAGTCTGGACATACACTAACAAGCACTCACCTGTTTATGTTTCCCAGACAGCCTGGAGATGGACTTCCATAGGCTGACCACTAACTTAACATCCAGGCTGGTCACTACTTGACAAACTTCAAACAATCCACTGACCACTGTTGACAAAGAGGGAGAAAAACATGTATATGCAAACATAACTAAGGGATGATAAATCCCAATCCTGAAAATTGAGTCCGAGTATGAGCGATTATTAATAAGGCATTAACCGAAATAGGGTTAAGACCACTTCTTTAAAACCACTTTTATCCAATAAGGTATTTTCACGACTTCATACTGCAATGGCCATAAAAAAAACAACAGTTTTTACAAAAATGCCTGAAATTAAAGGCTCTCAATCCTGAGTTCAAGATAAATCCCCAAACTCTAAAAGTACCAAAGTCCCTTATAACAGGATTAAGCTAAGCTCATTATTTTTGTTTTTCTTTTGGGTAATATTTACTTCCTTTTGAAATGGTAACATCCCTGAAATGAGCTGTTAACGAACTACAACAATTTAAGTATGCAGAGAACACAGACATTCTCAATAAATTGGAACATGAGCTAAACAAATTAATATTGTCACTTGTGCAATCGTACATAATTACCTCAAGGCTGTTCCATAATTGCTTCAAGGCTGTTCCATAATTGTCTCAAGGCCATTCTGTTAGCAATGAGCAGCAACAAATGACGACCAACCCTCCCTTGCATATCAGGCTTAACATGCCTACCCCCTCATCAGTGTGGGACCAACATTTTCATTCTTTATCATTTATATTTAGATGAAAAAAAACAACAATAATTTATACTTATTGTCAACATAGCATATAATTCTGCTCCACTATTTAGATAAAGTGCATAAGGAAAAAAACAGATGAGACATGGCATATATGTTGGGATTCTTAAACATTTCCAATAAAAATTAACCCGTGCAGAAATTCCCTAGACATTCTTGAGAATTTCCTGGGAATTTCCTGAGAAAGAATCCTGAGAAAATCCCAGGAAATTCCTGGTTTCCTGGGACCTTGGTGCAGTATTGGAACAGGATTTTTTCAGGAACTCCAGGATTGAATAAATGAAACTACTGGGACCAGCCCAGTAGCTTAAAATAAGTAAGTTTGAAGAATGACAGTCACTAACAGTTACAAGTATAATTACTTGAGTGCTTTTAGGCATATGATAAAATAATAATTCAAGGATTGCCCATACCAAATGCCACATCCTGTACATCCTGTTCTGAGGAGCCACTGTCCACCACAACATTCTCCATCAGCCCAATAAACCCCTGAAAAAATAACAACGCTCATGGGTTACAAAACTCCAATTACACATTGCAGCCCAAACATCATATTGCTCATTGTGGGATACCCTTCATACACACTATGCTATCCTTTTTGTGTACTGTGAGCAATTTGGCTAGGAAAATCTCGTATTGATGAATAAATAGGCAATTTGTTCAGCAACGTACCAGATGCTTTACGGTTGAAAAATATTCTGGCAAACGCCAGAGTTAAACCGGGTCTGCCTTCTCAGTACAATAATATTTGGCAGTATTCAAGACCACACGACCACGGAGGCTACTTAGACACTAGTTATTGAACAATATTTGAGTGTAAATGCGAAATCATTGGAGAAGAGTTGTCTCTCCTGCCTCATGCATATTCATTAAAACGAGATTTTGACAGTCAATTGTCCCACGGTATGTATGAAGTGTAATGGAAGAAAGTAACATGGTTGCCGACGATGCATGTTACTCTTATACCCAAAACATTCAGGGTTTAAGCCAATAGTTGGAACTTTCTTCACTCATAACTCATGTAAAAACAATTATCATAGGCTACAAAATTGTCAAGTATATCATCTATCCAATTTAACCATTAACCGGCTCATGGAATGGTTCATTGAAATTCTAGTCTTTAAGGATGGTCCAGAACTGAGTATTTAAAATACAGTGAACATGTGCATTCTGTAAGGAAAGTGCAGTAACCAGCCCTAAATAGCAAACACATTTCCTTAAAGGCCTAGTTTATCCTCCCCCTCCCAAAAAAAAAAATAAAAAAAATAAACAAAAATGTGTATAGTACACAACCACTGTGTATTGATCTGAATCTAATTGCCTTGAATATTGTCTTATCAGATCTCTGATCTGAGTATCCTGCTGTGCAGTTTTGGAGGTTTTATTATAGAAATGGACCCTAAATGGCCCTGAGCCAATAAACAAATACACAGGAAATTGGCCCCTACTGTGACATCAAAATAAGGTTGGGCAATGGAAGCTGGCCTAATGTATGATATTTATAAACATTATTGAGCTGCATTTGACAATTCACCTGCTGCAAGTAGTGTGCTTTCTTAAACAAGGTTGACAATGGTTCTGTAACATTAGCCAGAATGTCTCCATAAATATCACTGCTATCCTGAAAATACACAAAGAAGAAAATATATTATCATCTTTTTCATGTTCATATATAATTATGAATGAATTATTTCCTGAAAAAAAAACAGAATAAAAAGCTTATGATATTGTCATTATTATAGAATTCATTAGGAATGAAATAATTTCTATATTATTATTTTAGTGTTTGTGCTGATGTCTCTGTCCATGGGATCGCCTGACAAATTTGGATTAAATTATTTTATCTTTAAAGCTGCTTCTGATGACAATGTCCGCCATGATTTTGTATTTGTAAATTGATTTCTTAAATGTCACTCCATTAAAACAACTCTTTTGTGGGTGTTTTAGAAATAATTTGATGTAGTTGAAAATTTGTTATCATAAATTTATGCCGTTTTTATAAAAAATGTTATTTAAACAACTCATGTTTTAAGAAAGCTCCCATCAGACATATTTCATGGACATTAATCAAGAAAACAACCAAATTTTATAACCAGAGAATTCAGCTAAGTAAACAATAAAATTTAAAAACATTTAAGATTAGATTTAAATTAATCAATGATAAACTGGAGATTGCTCAAGTTGTTTATCTGATTTTCGCTTAAACTGCCCCCTCCATGTTTTTGAACACAAATTCAATAACAGTTTAAGGTACATTCGCAAAAGCACAAACTTAAAATAATTATAAAGCTTGAGCGGGTTTTAAGTCAGCGGACATTTTCTCTCAACAACCTTTAAACCAATATTACAGAAAAACTGTGTGTGGCTCAGCTGGCATATAAACCTGGTGGTGTATACATTAACTTGATTTTAAATGCTGGGATTAAACAGTGTTACACTGTTTTCAATTTTAAGGGATAAAATTCTTGATTTGTATTTGTAAGATAAACTGTTAATTTGTGGACATAATATTATACATGATTACAACCTTAATTAAAACTGGAATATATGAAACGAAGATGCCAATTTCACAGTGTGATTTTAACATCAAAACACTGGAAGTGATTCAGAAATTGTTTATTTTGGTAAGTATCAAATTACTAAACTAATGTTTTGTTTTTAAAGGATTGGAAATGGCAATGCTAATTGCTTATGATGACTGGGATTAAATGAGTTCACTGCTCCTTGTTTTACGTGCTGGTGTCATATTCCCTCTGTTATCAATTGATTTTGTTTTGTATTGATTTCAAATGTAAGACTTTCTTTGACAAATAACAAATACCTATTGATTTTAGCTAGTGGTTTAATAGTCTTCAATGACTTGAAGTACACATATTGAGTGTTATTTATAAGCTATTAATTTACGAAGGTTGCATTTATATAAGGAAAAGGACTTAAGCATACGTAATCAGGTATTTACAATTAAGCTGAACTTAAATAAGTACTCAATTTCATACACCAAGTTTAAGCAAATAATAAAAAAAATCATAAAATGTGATAAGGATTGATTCAAAAATTAACTTGAACATTAAATCATCCAGCCCAGCTACAATGAGGAAGTGGGTAAAAATTGTTATAATGATTATCACATTACACATATCATTAATCCACTTCGCACAGAAGTGGTTCAAGGGTTTCTCCCATGCAAATTTGGAATGGTATAAATATATACATGCTTTTGGCATACATACTATTATTGTATGTCGTATACTTGATGGTCTTTAGCTAAAACTGGTGAGCATGACGACCCTATTATGGTAGGTATTATTTTTAGATAAATAGAATGATAGTAGTTTTCAAATTATTTAACATTTAATTTTCATCTTGATTCATGTTATATGTACTGTATTACTGGTTGAATCGCCAAAACGTTGGTCGTAATAAATATTGTAACCTTATAGCTTTATTATGATAATTAATAATAATAATAATAATAAATTTGTTTTAGAAAGATAACATTATTGAAGTTATTACATATTAAATATTACATAGATATTAAAGCTTCACTCTCACACATTTACCGTTTTGACAACTTTTTTATTTTTTGTCTTGAAATGAGCCATTTTTTTGCGTTAATATCTGCAAACCAGTAATATAAGACTGCTGACAAAAAATCAGATCGCAAATTTTCATATTTACGTTCAAAAATTAATGTTTTAATTATGGCTAAAAGCGTTACTAACAGTTAAAGAAAAATGCATAAAACATTAACTTTTGGACTATAAAGTATAGAAATCTGCAATCTGATTTTTTGTTCCCAGTCTTATATCACCGGTTTCCATGCATTGTCGCATAAATTGGATCATTCCAAGACAAAAAATAAAAAAGTTGTCAAAACATTGAAGAGTGCAGCTTTAAAGTTTAACATTTTATAGTACATCAGTATCTTGTTTACAATGTGGTCTTCAGATATGGCAAAGTATTGATAATAAAATGAACTTTATTCAACAATATCAAAATCATTAATCATCAATTATTTACATGTACATGCAACCAGTAAAACAAAAATGTAATCATAAAAAATTCGCCATTTTGCAACAGACATTAATAATTAAGAAACAAGCAATTAATCATGTTTCTCTCTAGTAATTTATTGGTCTTTCATAAGGTACGTTTTATACATATATATATTTTGCATAAAAGAGCACAAGAAAAACAAAACTGTCCTCAAGGTACCCTTATGAATCGACGTACAACAGAAAACGAGAAAAGTTGTTCAAAATACGCAAAAGACTGTCACGCCCTTCAAAATTTTATAAATAACGGAGACCCTAAATGTCTGTCTGATACGTTCACCAAAAACAAACTGTATACAAAGACCAGGGACACAACCGCAAAAGAAGCCAGCTTGACACTGATGCAAAATGAATTAGCGACAGTAATGACCAGAACAAGTCTCCTCACCCAAAAACTCTCTGAGCTTGAAACGAAAACCGCCTCTCAAGCAGACACTATATGCAAATTAAATACAGACTTAGCGGAAATGAAAAGCTATTGCGCTGATCTCGCGCAGGCGACCAATCGAACAGTGAATTATCATATGCACCTTATACAACATTTAAAGAGTGAAGTAGATACACTGAAGAAAAATGCGTCAGCTCAAAGCTCAGTAAGACAAACGAATATGAATGAACAAGAAAAAGTCCCGCAATTCGAACATAAACCGCCAAACAAGGTAACGCAAATAGAATCGCAAGAACAAACTCAAACTAGAATTGTGGATAAAACACAGGAATTGTTGTATGCTACTGCTCTGAAAAAGTCAGTGCCAGCTGAAAAAGCCACAGCCAAACAAATTAGCATGTTCGGGTCACACAACGTACCCCAAATCAAACCGCCGAACTACAACACAAAAGTGTAGAACCGAAATCTACGCAACAGGAAATACATAGAACATCATATGAAACAACTTTGTCCGAAAACACCAAGACAAAACACACTTCACGGCGTTCGGACAAAACTCATTACGAACAGAGTACAGATACTGAACCAGTTTTTGAAAGTGTACAATCGGGTCGCACAAGAAGGTATTATGTGGGAGGCATTTCTTCTAACTCCAATCGCTCCGTAGTGTTGAAGTTTTTTACGGACTGTGGGATTAAACCTACTGGTGTACGGTTAATTGACACTAAACGTGGCAGCCTCGCTGCTAAGGTAACCCTTTTCCAAAAAGACTGGCATAAGGTTGAAAGTAAACAGTTCTGGCCGCGTAAAATGTACTGTCGACGCTGGTACTCTGAAAATGAATGGGATTCTCTTTTCTACACCACGGCCGAAAGGGAATATGAACAAAAAGAGAAATTAGATTAATGTTGGCAGTTACAATGAAGTGTTTGATTCCTATCCTTATATTAACAATGTCAATTAATGAATCAAAATCAGCGGTATGTAACATTCTTAATTGGAACGTAAGAGGTGCTATGTCCTCGGCTGCTAGCCTAAGTTATCTTCTAGATAAATATTCGATCGACTTAGCAGTCGTTACAGAACATAAATTGATGGAAAAATCAAAAACATTTTTCAACTCAGTTCATAACGGCTACACAGCAGTGACAGTTTGCGAAAATGTTATGAACGCTCAAGCTAGAAGCGGAAAAGGCGGAGTTAGTATCTTGTATAAAAAGTCGCTCTCATTTGCATTAAAACAAATAATATTACCAGAATGTAGCAGAATTGTTGGATTGAAATTATTCTCAGAAAACAGATTACCTATATTTATATTTGCAGTGTATATGCCCTCTGTAAACTATGACATTCAAGACTATATAGATTGCCTAGACCATATGCAAGGTCTGTTTAACAGATACACAGCTGAAGGTGTCGTCATCTTCGCAGGTGACATGAATGCTGACGTCACAATAGGACCTCTTCATGAAAATTCACGTGCACGGGAACTTAAACGGTTTCTAAACAAAAACAACATGTCACGAGTATTATGCAAAGACAATTCTGCATACACCTTCAGACCAACGCTCCGAACCCTCGACTACTTCCTCACCGGGTCATGGCAGTTGGACCTATTTCAAACGTGTGACGTTCATCTGTGACGAATGTTGTAGCGTCTCCGACCACCTCCCATTACGGACAGTGTTAAAAATACCGGTGACACATTTCGAAATAAGTGATGTCAATCTGATTGCTTGGAACAAATGCTCAGATAGTCAGCTAACAAACTATTCAGATTTGCTTGACGCATACCTAAAATGTTTAGATGTAACGAATCTTATCGCCGATGAAAATAATATTGAAATAATATACAAACATATAGTTAAATCGATCGAACGCGCATCTCATGCATTACCACGAAGCAAGTTTAATAAACATGCGAAACCATATTGGAATAACGAAGTAAAAGAAGCACATTGCAATCAACGAAAAGCAAGGAAAGAACTTATATCGAATGGCAATATACGCACAAAAGGCAACGTGTATTTTGAACATTACAAAGACTCTAAACGCATGTTTCGACAAACACAGAAACGCGCAATCGCATCATGCAACGAAAAGTTTTACAATGAACTTAATAACGCGGCTTCTTGCGACATGCGGCTCTTCTGGCGAATGATACGCCTTAAGCAAAACAAGGAAAAAGAAACGATAAATGAAATAGCATCAGGAAACAAAACAGCACGTAACCCTATAGACATTTCCACGGCGTTTGGCAGCTACTTCGAGAACGTGTTTACTCCTAAAAGTTCTCAAACCTTTAACACAGACTTCCATGCAGATCTAGACAATAGAGTGCAGACCTTCTTATACTCAGCTGACCGTAGCACTGATAACATTCTAGATCGTGACGTCACCCATGATGAAATAAATACTCTTTTTCGAAATCTCAAAAAGCGTAAAGCGGGCGGCCATGACAGACTTGTCAATGAACATCTCATCTATGGAGGTCACACACTTTGTGTCTATGTGCAAAAGTTATTTACAATGATATTGACTGCATCCTTACGTTCCTATAGACTGCAAAATGGGGATCATTATTCCTATTCATAAGCAAAATAAGCCAAAGAATGAGTGCAAAAGTTACAGGCCTATAACTCTACTACCTGTCATTTACAAGGTATTTGAAAAACTTATACACGATCGACTCACGCGTTGGTCCAAAGTACATGGTAAAAAGTTTCCCAATCCACAACAGAACGCATATCAACGTGAACTGGGTTCGCTGACAGTGTCTTTTAGTCTACAAGAAACAATTGCATCAAATCAGGAATACGGCTCCCCGTCCCATGTGGCCATGCTTGACACTTCCGGTGCCTTCGACAACGTCCTTCACTCCGCACTATTTGTTAAGTTACACGAGTACGGAATACGCGGGCAGACACTACGCACGCTCATTAACTGCTACACTAACATTGAAAGCGTTGTTATTGCAAATGGCGTCCAGTCATCACCATTTCCGGTACTACAAGGTGTCCGCCAGGGTGGCGTACTGTCAACCTGGCTCTACCTCCTGTTTATCAACAAACTATTATGTGATCTGGAAGAATCTCCATATGGATCCTTTATTGGTGACATGAAAACGGGAAATCCAACCCTAGCTGACGACTTAACTCTAGTTTCTACAAATAAATCGTGTCTGCAATCCCAAATAAACATCGTTACATCGTATGCCAATGAATGGGGATACAAACTTAACGAATCAAAATGTGCATATATTATCTTTGGCGGACGCAGGAATTACATCGATTCTGTACTAATTAATGAAACTATTCTCAATTCGTCTGATAGCGCCACCCACGTCGGAATAGTTCTACATAAGTCAAACAAATGCAGTTATGCTGTTGACGCAAGAGTGCGAAAAGGGCGTGCATCCATATTTTCCCTGATGACCATCCGTGACGCAAATTATGATGTCAACCCACTTATCATGTCGGATTTGGTCCAGAAGATTACAGTCCCATCTCTGCTATACGGGTCCGAGCTATGGTCGACTCTTACTGTAAACGACATTCTAAATCTGGAACGTGTATTAAGACTGGCTGCAAAGATGTGCCAAAACGTTTCATCACGAACACGCACTGACATGGCTTTGGGACTTCTCGGGTGGTACCCAGTGATTGCAAATGTCGACAAACGAAAGCTGATGTTCTTTCACAAGCTTTGCTGCATGAACGCTAACTACACAGCTAAGAAAATCTTCGACTACAGATGGAGTTTATTCATGTTACGTAACACCACTGGTCAACGCGGTGTTATACCGGATTTATACAATGTACTGAGGAAGTATGATATGCTGAACTACCTGACTTCTTACAAAGAAACATTCTCGATGCCGAGCAAAACATCATGGAAACGCATTGTCAGCGCACGTGTTAGTGACTATCACAAGCAACAGTGGCTTATTCGTACCAGCGGAGACCCTGACTTTACTCGGTTTACAACGGTCCATCCACTTCCTAGAAGGGCGTCTATATGGGCCGCCGCCGACTCCCCGACTGAAGTACGCAACGCCACGGTCGTGATTCGTTTACTGACGGACACGCGGACAAACGCTCGATCGTTGTGCAGAAGATGCAATGTTGTTACAGACAATGTTTGTGATCACAGGATCAATTCGTGCAACTATTTCAACCAATCAAGGAACGAACTGATAAACAAACATCCCATAGTGTGCGCCGGGTCAGACGTTGATATTATATCACATATGTTTAGTGAACGAACGCTACATACACTTGACCACCATATGGAACAGACATATATAAATGATGTGTGCAAATACGTATCATCAGTAATCCGTGGAGAAATAGACTAAGATGTTACAATGTTACTATTGCAAACTGTATATTGACTAGATCACAGTCTAAAACTCTGAAAGACGTATCACCTTATAAATGCTTGTTTTTGCATTATGTTGATATGAAATATTCTTCACATTAAATACATGTTACATGTTTTACATGTTTGTTCGTAAATTTAACAAGTCATATTTAGCTGATCTCATTAGCAACTAAATATTGTGCTCTGTTTTTGTTTGCTCTATAATAATGTAAAGCAATCTGTTTGTCAGGAACATATTTCCTCTTTTATTATTTCTATTTCTAATTTGGTAATTACAAATATTTTAATATTACTAATTAAATCATTATGGGAACTTAAACCATTCTTCCATATCAACATCAAACCACTTTAATTAAAGTGAGACGTATCACAAATACTATTTTCTTTTTAAATTGTTTTCAACGTAGATGTTTAACACCGCACAACCTTCACTTGTATTTCGTTTCGACAAGTGCGGGTATTAGTGCCTAACTCATCTAATATTATTTCTACAGTTATCATCCCTTGCCAAATCATCACCAATTTAAGTTATTCGGCAAATCTACCTTATCAACAACACCATTATTAACCTAAACTTCTCTACTCTAGCCGTTGCCTTCTTACGATAAACGAGTACTCTTTTTCCTATATTTCCTTTGCATAAAGTTTAATATTATATAAATGTTCTTACTTTTTTGTCACCAAATACTAGTATGATTGTGTTTGAGAGTGTGTAATAATGTTATAATTTGTTCTTGGCATGTATGTGATATTGTATATAATTTATGATATTTCTATGACTGTTTATTATATGTAACACTTGTACTATTTATATAATTTGTATTATTTATATAATTAATCACTGTAATGGTGGAAATAAAGAGAATATATATATATATATATATATATATATATAATATTATACATGATTACAACCTTAATTAAAACTGGAATATATGAAACGAAGATGCCAATTTCACAGTGTGATTTTAACATCAAAACACTGGAAGTGATTCAGAAATTGTTTATTTTGGTAAGTATCAAATTACTAAACTAATGTTTTGTTTTTAAAGGATTGGAAATGGCAATGCTAATTGCTTATGATGACTGGGATTAAATGAGTTCACTGCTCCTTGTTTTACGTGCTGGTGTCATATTCCCTCTGTTATCAATTGATTTTGTTTTGTATTGATTTCAAATGTAAGACTTTCTTTGACAAATAACAAATACCTATTGATTTTAGCTAGTGGTTTAATAGTCTTCAATGACTTGAAGTACACATATTGAGTGTTATTTATAAGCTATTAATTTACGAAGGTTGCATTTATATAAGGAAAAGGACTTAAGCATACGTAATCAGGTATTTACAATTAAGCTGAACTTAAATAAGTACTCAATTTCATACACCAAGTTTAAGCAAATAATAAAAAAAATCATAAAATGTGATAAGGATTGATTCAAAAATTAACTTGAACATTAAATCATCCAGCCCAGCTACAATGAGGAAGTGGGTAAAAATTGTTATAATGATTATCACATTACACATATCATTAATCCACTTCGCACAGAAGTGGTTCAAGGGTTTCTCCCATGCAAATTTGGAATGGTATAAATATATACATGCTTTTGGCATACATACTATTATTGTATGTCGTATACTTGATGGTCTTTAGCTAAAACTGGTGAGCATGACGACCCTATTATGGTAGGTATTATTTTTAGATAAATAGAATGATAGTAGTTTTCAAATTATTTAACATTTAATTTTCATCTTGATTCATGTTATATGTACTGTATTACTGGTTGAATCGCCAAAACGTTGGTCGTAATAAATATTGTAACCTTATAGCTTTATTATGATAATTAATAATAATAATAATAATAAATTTGTTTTAGAAAGATAACATTATTGAAGTTATTACATATTAAATATTACATAGATATTAAAGCTTCACTCTCACACATTTACCGTTTTGACAACTTTTTTATTTTTTGTCTTGAAATGAGCCATTTTTTTGCGTTAATATCTGCAAACCAGTAATATAAGACTGCTGACAAAAAATCAGATCGCAAATTTTCATATTTACGTTCAAAAATTAATGTTTTAATTATGGCTAAAAGCGTTACTAACAGTTAAAGAAAAATGCATAAAACATTAACTTTTGGACTATAAAGTATAGAAATCTGCAATCTGATTTTTTGTTCCCAGTCTTATATCACCGGTTTCCATGCATTGTCGCATAAATTGGATCATTCCAAGACAAAAAATAAAAAAGTTGTCAAAACATTGAAGAGTGCAGCTTTAAAGTTTAACATTTTATAGTACATCAGTATCTTGTTTACAATGTGGTCTTCAGATATGGCAAAGTATTGATAATAAAATGAACTTTATTCAACAATATCAAAATCATTAATCATCAATTATTTACATGTACATGCAACCAGTAAAACAAAAATGTAATCATAAAAAATTCGCCATTTTGCAACAGACATTAATAATTAAGAAACAAGCAATTAATCATGTTTCTCTCTAGTAATTTATTGGTCTTTCATAAGGTACGTTTTATACATATATAGCTTTGTAAGTATTTTATGAAGTGCCATCTTGAATCAAGAGTGGAATAGAGTTCGAGCCATTAGTGCTTTGTTTGTTAATTTTATGGAATTACTTCATTCAAATAGTCTGGCATGATAGTTTGTCATGATTTTTGTATATGAGCAATGAGCTTTTTTTTGTTTTCTCCTCTTCTAAACCAACAGCTTTAATTAAATCATATATTATGCATTACACAGTATAATGTAGGAGGTACTGGGATTGATTTTCATGTGAAATTGACAAAAAAATGTAATTTAAATATTCCGGAGTAGTTTGTTGCAATTATTGTATTAATGAGTAATGAGTATCGTTCAACAGATAGCTTTAATTGATTACTATATATAATTATATGCATTATAGTATGGTTGGAATTACTGGGATGGATTTTGATGTGTAATTGACAAATTAATTAAGCACTATTTTCTACATTCATATTGCTGTATGTTTCTTATGCAAACATATGTTAAGGGATATATGCAAAAGATGAACGTTTTAGAAGTCAAAAAGGCAGGGCTTTGTCAGTAAAAAGCAAATTTGTTGAATTGATAACCCCCCCCCCCCCCTCCCCCATGGCATGGAAATCATGTGTTGGTGAAATAATCCAACCAAACATGCAATACAACTTCTGAGTGATGGACTCTAATATGAACATTGGATATGAGACACGAGTTTGTTTGCAACTGTTTCAGATAGGTTTAATATCTGAATTATCGACTACTGGGCTTTTCCCTGAAATTGTCATTGTATTAATTCTAATTTGTTTAAATAAATTAATTGATGAGCAAAACTGTTAACCAGTCAAAGTAAATGCAGTTTTCAGTATTTCTTTCTCTTTTATGCACCAGACCAGTAACTGCGTAAGGTGCCTGTAAAAGTTGACCTGCATATTTACATGATGTCCGATGACGATGGTTTTACGATCTACACACCATGGGGCTTCATCCATTCAGATGAGTTCACAACAGACATCATCATAGAAGAGGTTCAGGTAGGAAATGTTTTCATAAGTGAGAATGTAAACCATTGTAATAGTTAACTATAAATAATTTGGCTGCAATGTGGCCTGATTAATTTTAGAAATTTACTCTAATCAGTGAAAAAGGTTTTTCCCTTGCGGAGCTGACAAGAACAATTTAAAACTTCTGTTATGGGTTTGTGTAATGATTTATGTCATCTAAAACATTATATAACCTAAAAGAGAGAAAAAGGAACCTGAGCTTCTGAGTTAAACATTAGACTGGTGCAACAAGTAAAATTCCCAGAGGAAGGCTCAGAGCTCAAAAGTCTATATGGGATTCTTTGTGGTAGGATCCAATTACCAAGGCAATTTACTGCAGTGATTCATCCTCATAAATCATTTTGAACTTTTTATTTCAGGAAGTGTATTCCACTGGTCCTGCTATAGCAGAGGATGGTAGTGAAGTCACCCAACAGGAGGTTGGCGATGTGCAATATTACTCATACACTAAGGTAACAGCATTATGACCATGTCATACTTAACTGATGGCAAATACAAGCGAAGAGAACTCATCAATCAGTTAACAGAAGCACGATCCTAATGCCTTTTGCAACAAAGAGACAGTCAAATTGTACCACTCCAAAAGCAATTGCGATCAGTAATTTTTATAGCATTATTCAAAGAGCGTAATTTCAGGCTATGATTTTATTGGCTGGTTGATGTAAAACTAGACATGTTTAGATCCTACACAGGTATAAAAGAGTATGCTCGATCCCTGACTTTACCAGTCAGCTTTCTTGTGATGTTGCACTCCATTCGCAAGTCACTTGGTGTATTTAGGCAGAGCAAAAGCTATGATCATTCACATTCAAATGCTAATTTAATTTGCAAACAATACTTATATATAAGTCAAAGTGTCAACAACAATGTAAAGATAAATATCAATCCCTGAAAATATAAAATGTATATCAATGTTGTCGTACAGTAGTGTTAACAACTTTCTTTTCCTTAGGAGGATCAAGACCATCATAAACATGATCAAACCAAAACTACTGATGAAGATGAGGCGGACATAGCGGAAGACGACATTCACGAGGAGAAGTTTATTCTACGTTTCCTAGCAACCAACACCAGTAACGAGGATCGCTATCTGTGGGTCACTGACGATGGTGAAGTCAGAAGTGACGGGAGTTATACAAATATAGCAAGTAAGGATATAAAAGTTAAATGTGACATTTAAAGGGTAGTTAACTGTGAAAATGGGGTTCTCATAATCTGCAGTAAATCTGCAAATTGAAGATTTTCTCATTAATTTGTCAGTACTTTTTCATATTAGAATTATGCACTATGTAGATTACAGTTTTTGAAACCAATGCATTTAAATGAACATTATTTCTTTTTAAATAATGTTCGATTTCACTGTTTCAGCATTCTTTGAGGTAATACACTGGTGCAGTCCCCATCTGAACAACTACCAGCTGATCTGCTGGGGCGGGGCTTGCAAGGGACACATTCTTTATATGGATGGAACCTCCCTCAAATCTAGGGTACCTTTTTACTTAGGAAACTTTCAATCCCCACAATGCCGTCTCAGTCATCTTATGCACTAATACTTTTGTTATTGACTTAATTTTCTACAAAGTATTAATGTAAAATATTTGTCTGAAATTGTACAAAGAAATTAGCTGCTACTCAGTACACTTGTCTTTGCATTTCTAATATGTAAAAATTTCAATATATGAGTCAAGAAAAACTACAGATACAAAATAAAGGCTAAGGCCTAAAAAAAATACATTTAGGGATACCCAACCCTAACTACAAATAGGTGCCAACTTTATTTTTAGTCTGTGCTTTAATATGCAGTTTAAAATCTTTAATTTAAAGATTTTAAGGCAGGTCCTCATGTATATTTACTTTATATTGCATCAGTGTTTACAAGTTATTATTACATTATAACTTCTCTTTCTTCTGATTTCAGACATACCATGCCAGTACTGATGACAATGACATTACCACCAAGTTCCAAATGTCTCCTAGAGGGTCAGACATTACTGTACGAGCATTCATATCAAAGACCGGTGTTCCAATATACTTTGATTCAGAGGGCAATTATCGGCCGGAGGGTCCACCCAGACAATCTAACTCCAGTGTGGAATCTGAGGGGGAAATGCAACCATTGTACTTTATAACGGCAAATGTGAAACTTATGAAAGTGACTTCGGTGTGATTTATTGAGTGATTTCCAAATGTGTTTCTTTTTGTTCATAAATTGTTGTGTAAACAATGAAGAACTACAACTGAGTTGTAGTTTTCTTTCACTCATTTTAAAATAAAACATAAATATAAATTTAATTTCGTGCTATAATATTATTACTATTTGAACCATTATCTTGAAATGAAAGCACCACAAGGAAGCATAATGTGCCCATTCAATGATCAGCCATCACAAAAGTTCATTTCAAGGGCCGTTACTCCATAGTGTGTGATGATATTTGAATGTATAATGAATTTATCTAATTAGATCATGTCAATTCACAATCTTGTATTATTCCCCAAATGATTTAAGAATTGTTTAAAGATTTAGAGCAGCAGTTCTAACTTTGCAAAAAAATATTAAAAATAATAAGAGTTATAAGTCTTATTCATAATTCTACATAATATTACAACAAGTAATAATGGTTATAAATTTAAATTAACCTCGGCAGCTGCAAACTCTTAATAACTTCAATTTTCCTTGCAACCCCTGTCCAAGATATTATCAAAACTGAAGATTTTTTGCGTTCACAGGCAATTGTTTACAGACGCAGCATTTTTTTCACTGACAAGGACATAAAGTTCTGTTGTACAAATTACCCTCAGACAATCTCCTGCTGTTGCTGTTGCTGTTGCTGTTGCTGTTGCTGCAGCAATGAAATAAGTTTTGATTTTGTTTTTTGTATTTTCATACTATGTATGCATCACCATTAATTTTTCATAGTTTATTAATTCACTTGTCAATAAAGGAAGATGAAAAACTATGTTCAATTATTACATATGTTCATATTCAACCTCAACAAATAAGATGTCCCTAACTATCTTCGGAGATCGCGGTTGATTCAAAAAAAAAATTCTTAGTGCTTATTATAATTCATTTTTGACTTCTTTATTTCTTCTTCTTCTTTAAATATTTCTGCAAGAAAGCTTGCGTAAAAGCATGTGCATCCATCTATAATTGTACAGCATCGTTTTTACTCAGCAAACAATAATAAGAGGCCAATGAGGGCCTATGTGCTACTGGCAAGGCTCTTTTGGTCATTTTCAATCTACAGCATGCATATAATAGGCAACATGATAACAAATGTTCATAAAAGCAAGGGCCAAAAACATCTGCACACAGTCAGTACTGGGTGTCTCTTTTAAAACTAAACTTGTTCACCTCTTTAAGCAAGGCAAGGGAGTGAAAAAAACAACAAGAGCTGTCACAAAGACAGCGCGCTCGACTATTCCGCTTTTCAGTGTAAGGATTGAAAAGATTTGGGGAAACATGCATGGATCGCTGTCAGATTAGATTTCAATGCAATACATGATGTGGTGAGATATTAACATAAATGTGGTTACATGCAAAATTTTAACCAGAATGCTTAAGTCTAATAATAAAGGGCCATTATTTGCAAAATACAGTTATCTAACTTGGTTATTCAATTAGGTTGGGTGGTTGAATACCATTGTATAAAGTCTCAATGCAATACATCAAGAAGTTTCTGAGATGTTAACCTATGTGTGCTAACATGCAAGACCTTAACCAGAATTTTTAAGTCGCAAGCAGCAGAAATTATATAATATGAAAGATAGAGTTATCTTACTTGATTAAATAAGAAGGTTAATTGGTTGGGAGCCTGTTTGTAAAGTTTCAATGCAATACATCATGTATTCGCTGAGGTATTGACTTAAAAGTGGTTACATACATTAACCAGAATTTCTAAGTCAAATAATAAAGGCCTATTATTTGCATTAATTGCAAACTAGAGTTATCTAACTTGGTTAATTATGTAGGTTGGATGGTTGAGTACCATTGTATAAAGTCTCAATGCAATACCTCAAGTAGTTGCTGAGATATTAACATATATGTGTGCTTGCATGCAAAACCTTAAACAGAATTTCTAAGTCGAATAATAAAGGGCAATTATTTTGCATTAAATAAACATAAGTGTTATCTTACTTCATTAATTTAGTAGATTAGATAGTTGGGAATACATATCTGAAGTTTCAATGCAATACATGATGTATTTACTGAGATATTGACTTAAAGGTGCTTGCATGCAAAACCTTAACCAAGGTGTGATGCCAATGCCGACGCTTGGGTGAGTAGTATAGCTCTCCTTATTCTTTGAATAGTCTCCTTATTCTTCGAATAGTCAAGCTAAAGACTACAGCAACTGAATAGATTGTCTCACTTAGACATAAATGTTTGATAAATTCAAGGGTAATAATATGCATAAGCTGATCTGGCTGGTTTATCAAAATATCTGAGCTCTCATGAACATTTAACAACTGTATAAGTTTGAGTAAGATACTATCAAAACTGAAGATTTTTTCGTGTTCACAGGCAATTGTTTACAGACACAGCATTTTTTTTCACTAACAAAGACATAAAGTTCTGTCCTTCTAATTCTTCCAAAACCTGCATAACATATCAAAAGAAAAATTGTCTTAAAAAAATGCAATTTTAACATTAAACAAGAGAAGTTTGTCAAACATTATGCCCCCCCCCCCCCCCCCCCCCCCCCCGAGCGCCATGTTGTCAGGATTATTAGGACAATTGAATGAAATATGCATAGACCTCTACGTCAAGTTTTAGGGTCGTGGGTGCAGGCAGTGTCAAGTTATCACACAGACAAGCTTATTAAGTTCAAGGTCACTGTGACCTTGACCTTTGACATGATGACCTCTTAAATTAAAAGGGTTCATCTACAGGTCAGGCCCAACCACCTAGTCAAGTTTGATGATCATAGGTCCAGGCTTTTTGAGATATCCCTGGAAAAGCTTTGTTAACTTTTTTATGTTAAAGGTCACTGTGACCTTGACCTTTGACCCAAAATCAAGAGTCATCTATTGGTCAGGCCCAACCTTCATGTCAAGTTTGATGACCACAGGTCAAGTAATTGTCGAGTTTGCCTTCCAGGTCACTGTGACCTAAACCTTTGACCAGATGACCCCCTTAAAATAAATAGGGGTCATCAACTGGTCAGGCCCAACCCCCTTGTCAAGTTTGATGATCATAGGTCCAGGCTTTGTTGAGATATCCCTGGGAAAAGCTTTGTTAACTTTTTTATGTTGACCCAAAATCAAGAGAGGTCATCTATTGGTCAGGCCCAACCTTCATGTCAAGTTTGATGACCACAGGTAAAGTAATTGTCGAGTTTGCCTTCTAGGTCACTTTGACCTTGACCTTTGACCTAATGACCCCCCAAAATAAGTAGGGGTCATCAACTGGTCAGGCCCAACCCACAAGTTAAGTTTGCAGGCATTGTCGAGTTATCACTCGGACAACCTTTTATCAATGAAGGTCAATTTGACCTTGACCTTTGGCCTGATGAACCCCAAAATCGAAAGGGTCATCTACCAGTCAGGCCAAACCTCCAAGTCAAGTTTGAGAGCCATTGGTGAAGGCATTGTCGAGTTATCACTGGGACAACTTTTCATCATTCAAGGTCAATGTGACCTTGACCTTTGGCCCGATGAACCCCAAAATCGATAGGGGTCATCTACTGGTCAGACTGAACCTCCAAGTCAAGATTGAGGGCCATGGGTGTAGGCATTGTCAAATTACCAATCAGACAACCTTTTATCATTCAAGGTCACTGTGACCTTGACCTTTGACCAAATGATCCCTAAAATCAATAGGTGTCAGCTACTGGTCAAGTTTGGTCTATGCATTTTTGATTAATCACTTGGACAAGCTTTAAAATCATTTTACCATTTTAAGGTCACTGTGACCTTGACCTTTAACCCGATGACCCCTAAAATCAATAGGTGTCATCTACTGGTCAGGCCCTACCCTGGTATCTTTATGTCAAGTTTGATGACCATACCTCCAGGAATTGTTATCACTCAGACAAGCTTTGGTCTACCGACGGACCAACCGACTGACCGACCGACATGTGCAAAGCAATATACCCCTCTTCTTCGAAGGGGGCATAATTAGACATTAAGAAGATGGTTAAATATGTTGTAGAACAGATATATATCCAAATATATGTATGCATCCGAAATTATCTTTGACTGCTCTCTTCCACTGGCATATTTTTACTGGTAGACCTGACATTGATTTTCTGAAGCCAAACAAGGTCCATTCTTTAAACCTGGCCTCTTCCTAGGGAAGAAGAATATCTTGTTGTTGTACATTTTAACTGATCCCGAAAATAGCCAATTAATCAGATTTTTGTTTACTAATCAATAATCGGAAAAACCATTGATTAATTAGTTTAAAGCTGCTCTCTCACAGATTGAACGTTTCATGACAACTTTTTTTGTCTTGGAACGAGCCAATTTTTGCGAAGTTATATAAGACTGCTGACAAAAAAATAAATCACAGATTTTTATATTTAAGTTCAAAAATTGATGTCTTATGCATTTTTCTTAAACCATTTACTAAGGCTTTAAAACATTAATTTTCGCACGGAAATATGAAATCTGCAGTCTGATCTTTTATCAGCAATCTTTAATCATTGGTTTGCAGATATTTCCACAAAAAATTGTTCTTTCCTAGACAGAAAATAAAAAAGTAAAAATGCAATAACTGTGAGAGTGCAGCTTTAAGAATGACATGTCTATGAGTATATACATACATTATTTCTGATAATTCATTTCAGTTAATTTGATCCACCGTGAGTAAAAAAATAAATATGTATTTGAAATTTCTGTAAAAATTTGTTACTAAATATGGCAAAATGAAAGAATACATAATTAACCAAAAGAAAATATTTTATCCACTGTAAAATTTGGAACTGTTGACCAAACATCAAGCTATTGACTGGTCAAGTAGATATAGAAGAAAAACCGACCTCATAAAGTGATCCTTACTCTGCAGCACAGTTATTGTACTGTTTCAAAACTTGGTGGATTACAACCTTCCTTAAAATATCCCAGACTACCTTGACATTTTCATATGGAAACTCCTACTTTCTATTTGAACAGATTTTAATACTGGTATGTTTTGTTTTTCTTTATTTGCAGAAAAATAATGGTTTTAAGTTCAATAATTGTAGAAAATAGTAGTAGAAATAGTTAATAAATATAACAACGCTTAGATGAGAAGAATAGATAATTTATTTCAATAACATTTATCATTTCATATATTATATTTATACTGTGATTCTTTAAATAAATATTTATCAAGGGTATAAGATACAAATAATGCATTTTTCATTTACTTTAATTAAATTAACTTCTGTTCTCTTTTAAACTGATTAATATAATGAAGACCACCACATGTTAGTGGGTTAAGAAATGTAAAGAAAATTAAAAGCTCCGTTATGACCAGCAATGAGGCAAAATATAATGGCTAATTGTTTGTTCTTCTGTTTGGGTTTTAAAAATGTTTGTTACCGGTTTCATGCCCCTAAAAAATAGGGTAGGTAAGTTGGAAAATCTCTTTTAAATATTTTTAGAAGCATTTTTTTTTCTTGATATATTTCTGTTACCAAAAACTATGTGTTGTTTTTCTTGATATATTTCTGTTACCAAAAACTATGTGTTTAATGCTTTAGAATATTGATACACTAAGTATTAACATTGCTGGATTTATTAAAAGCCAAAAACAATCGGTTTTTAACTTTTATCAACTTTTAATATACTGAAAACAAACAAATAAAACAATTTGATTTCTAAGGGCCATAACTATGACTATGGTCAGGGCCAAAAAATAGGGTAGGTAGGGAAAACAGAAACAAATGTTATTTTTTTTACACCTTAAATATCATTTACTTTACAGTGACTAAAATGTCAGGACAAGGAAAGGGAGATAAGAAACAAGTGCCAGGGCCAGTCATCCAGGCTGAACATGGGCAAAGGCTCAATACAATTAGCACAGTATCTATTATATCTCCAGGTGCTGAGTCAGTTGAAGGTACAAAACTTTAACCAAAATTGTAACCAAAGAGCGCCTAATTCCTTAGTTTAGTTTAAACATATTTATTTTACAATGATTTGGAAACAAGTTATTACAATATTATTTTAATCACTCTCCTTGGCACGATTTTACGCAAGTGTGGTCTTGTGTTGTGGGGGAAAACAGGAGATCCTGGAGAAAACCCACTTGTCCGGCTTGGTGACCACATACCAAACTCTCATGCGCCCGAGCCGGGAATCGAACTTGGGTTGCCTAGGTGAGAAGCGAGTGCGCTAACCACTACGCTAACAGGACAACCAAGGTTGCCTTATTCCTTTAAATAATAAAAAAGTAACTTTGCTTCATTCTCAGGACAATTTCTGTACATTAAAGGCAGGCCACCACCTTAATGGTAACCCAGTAGCCCAAGGCTACCAGTTTTTCTGTAAGACACTCATTTCTTCCAGCTGGGTATTCCACCTTAATGGTAACCCAGTAGCCCAAGGCTACCAGTTTTTCAGTAGGACACTCATTTCTTCCAGCTGGGTATTTAACCACGCTACTTGATTTTTGCGAGTGTTAAATGAAAAACAAGAAGAATATTTGAACAAGAGGGCCAAGATGACCTATTATCGCTCTCCTGAGTAAAACATTAATTGTGTACATGACAATTCTTTAATTATTGGGCAGTTACTCGTATATACGGGCATATAAAAACATGAAAATTATGAATTTGTTTTAAAGTTACAAAGGATCAGAAATAAATTAAGTTGAGAGTTATATATAACTTGAAACAAAAGAGCAAATTGTTACTGGTACTTTAAGTTCATGAATTTGAATTTGATACCTTCAATGATTGTGAAACAATAAAATGATTACAGATTTCTTTTTTCAAATAAATAAAAACAAAAAAATATTTTCAAGTTTTCCATAAAGACATATATTGTGAAAACAAGACACACCCCACTTTATGAATCACAATTAGGGGTAAAGGAATTTGATATATAGGGTCACCTAAGGAACATTTCCATGAAAAAAATTGACAAGAAGATTTTCAAAGGTTTTCCTTAGAGTTTGCTACCAGAGGTCTGCCTGGAATTAAAACATTGAGATTAAATGACCTTTTGTTTGAATTCGAAAAAAATGTCATTTAATCGCAACGTTCTAAATTCCAAAATGGGGCTACCAAATATCTGGTCAGGCTACAAGATTTTTCAACTTAGTGGTGAAATGGGTAAAGGTCAAGGCTGGAAAGGGGAGATAACTTCACATAGTAAGCTTCCCATGAATTATAACACTTGCACTGTGCACTAAGCCATATTCACTTCTATCTAAAATCCAAGTGTCATTCAATTTCATCAAGTAATTCAGAAAACATCATTTGAAGAATACCGGTACTGCCCTTGAGTTGCAAATCTTGTACAGTGCAGTTATTGCCAATGTTCAATGTTAAAACGTTTTTTTTAATTATATATGAATGTATTTTACACAAGTAAAGAATATGTTTTATTATTATTATTAACTAATTTATTGCATGAATGCCAAAAAAACTAAAAAAATCTGTTAGTTTAGTTCCAACTGCTGTTTTGTGACCAATTTCAGGAAAAAATCGAAAAATTGCGTTTGTTATACATGCAACTGAAGACCAAAAGTATGCTGAGGCTGTCAGAAAAGACCTGGACACACATGGTTTCATATGCTTGACGTCAGTTAATGATTATCATCCACTGAATGAACATGAGAATAGCATTTATAATAGTATTTTGATGACCGACAAAGCACTGTTTATTGTTACTGCAAATTCAACACAGCAGTTCATCGAAACCATACAAAAACTGATATCAAAAGCTTCAAATTTGGAAGAGGATAAAGTTTCAATTTTGTTGAATTGTACGAAGGATTCCAAAGCAACTCAGTTTCAGAATAGAGAAGATGAATTGAGATTGTTTGGAACTTTGCAAATGAACATCTCAACAGTGGCTCAATGTCAATGTTTAAGAGTATTTCTAGAATTCCTCATTAACACTGGTAAGTAATAAAAAGTACTAAAAATAGTGATTTCATGTGATTCTTATTTCAAAAACATATTTGTAAATATTTGAAGTTATCCCAATGTGACATACATGTATAATATTAATATATCTTTTGGGTTTATACCTTAAGTTATGGAATATATTGCGTGAATGATGTCATTAATGGGGTATGCATGCAGTTGGGCTGGTTACAGTGTGTGGATACCGAAGGACTACTCTTTATGATCTCTAATACTGACATCTATCATGCAATTCATTACTTATATTTACTCCAATAGTTGATTATCTCTTTCAATAATTGTTAAAAACATGCTTTATTTCATTTAACAAAACCTTACAGTAATTCTTTCTCACTCATTCTGTACATAGAACTACCCCTACTTGAACAGGAAACAGTTCATCATATGAAGAGGAAAATAATACAGGAAAAAAATGATCACTCCGAAGTTGCTACTTTAAATAACTTTTTAACATAAAATTCAAAGGTTAATAACAATACATTTAACAAATCTTAATTCTTTAGTTATTCATGTCCTGCTAATACATTACTAATAATATATCAACAGTGTGCGAAATTAACATTTTGACAATGATAGCCAATGGGGCTACAGACTTTCAATGATTCATAGCCCAAGCTAAAGTTCTGTAGCCCTACCATAAATTGTGATAAATTTTAATCTTACACAAAATTAAAAATAGTAATTGAAAAAAGACTTGGAAATTATTCTATTTTATTCAGTATTACAGTTTGACAAAGTATTGCCACAAGCAAATCTCAAAATGTTCTTTTCATTCATTTCAAAGTCCTCATCAGAGTCGTATGCTGAATCGTTGTCAGAATCTTCAGCCATAGGGGTGCCTGATGGTCTAGCTGCATCTAGATCAACTCCCACTTCCTGCTTGTCTTCTCCCTCTGTCTGTTTCGCCTCTTTTTCCCCCACCTCCTTTTCTTCCTCCTCCTCTTCTTCCTCAACCTCATCAATAATTTCAACACCTACTGGCTTGTCTCCCCCTTCTGCCTGTGCTAATTTTATGCCCTTTCGTCTGGTAAATGTAGGCCTTCTTGGCCTGGTAGATGAACTCTGAGGAAAAAAAGCTTTGTTAAATGGCAACAGGTTGCATATTTTAATTGAAAATTCATAATATAATCTTATACTTTGCAACAATAATTGCTGGCAGTCAAAAGTGTATCGAATATGTTTGTATAATACATTGTACTAATTTAATGAGCAATAATTGGTGCAGTGCAAGTCCCATGACTTAAATGAATTACCGCCCACAGGTCAATGGCGGGTGATGGATCAAATTCCTCCACATCCTCGGTCTCAAGTTTTACTACCATGACATCAGTCATTGTTTCACTTTTCATGTGATTACGGCGAACTAAAATTATAACATACAATTTTATAAATCAGTATAAAATTATTTTTATGCAGAACTTCTAATTGGCTTAATTAAAATACTAGACATGTTAGTCCCTTTGGCTTACCAGTTTTCATAAGCTTCATTTGGGAGAATGACCTCTCATTGAAGACAGAAGTTGGTGGTAGGCTAAGCACGAAGTCTATGAGATTAAGGGCCGCTATACTGTACTGAATAACGGACACTTGCCAGTACTGTTTACTTCCCTTTGAATAGATAATCGAAGGGAGATCACTACGACAGAAAATATACAATACCGGAAGATAGCAAACGGTGTCATTGTTTATTATTCCATGTCGGTTTTTATGTTTCAACTTACGAGATTTTCATCGCCAATCGGACGATCGTTTGCGGTTTTCTCGTCACCCGGGCCATTATTCTATTGCCACGGGCGATAGGGCTGCCGTTAATTTCGCACACTGTATCAAGATATACAATTTTTAATTTATTTAAAACAATCATGTTGATCCGAACACAACCGAAGATGATGCGTTCAATGGAAAATATTTGCCGCAAGGCTGTTGACATTTAAGGAATGGAAGAAAAAAAGAGATGTAAATATAGTAGGATAAACTAACAAATAATGCATTTATATGTTGAACATTTCCCCATGGGATATTTTTACCCATGGGAACAAATATACCCACAACGGTAAATTTGCCTCAGTGGTATTTTTTGGACACGTTTTTATGGCATTTAAGAAAAATGAATATTTTTAATAAATGCTGATAGTTTGTCTTGAAAAGTATATTAGGCATAATAAATTAGCTAATATTACAAACATTATGTTTACTAATTTCAAGATAAGAAATACCGCAATCCAGGTTTTCAATGATTGACTGAAGAACTTCAGCCTTTATGAAATTCACTTTTAACTTCAATCTTTTTTTAAGAAACAGTGACAATTACCTTGACCTTGACCCAAATGCAAACACATGAAACTCCTCCAAAACTCTTCCTACATACACAGTTTCGTCACAATATGTCAACCCTAACTTAAGTTATTCAGTTTGAACGTTTTTTTTCTTTTTTAGTAACAGACTTACAGTGACTTTGATCTTGACCATAGGTTCTCCAAAAAACAATTCCATAAAAGTATCCATAAACCTTTCCTCTATACTATGTTTGGTCAAACCTAAAACTAAAATGATTCGATTCAAATAATGCAAAACCTTAACCAGACTTTCTGAGGTTGGATGGTTGTGAATACATATCTTAAGTTTCAATGCAATACATAATGACTTATAGATGCTTACAAGCAAAACCTTAATCAAGGTGTGATGCCAACATATCAAATATCAAAAGCAATACAAACAAAAAACAAGATATGTCAACCCTTACTGAAGTTATTCAGTTTCATAGGTGAGTTTAACGCCGCCTGGCCGCCCTGCCGCCCGCCCGCCCGCCCGAACAACAATGTTCTGCATTATAATAACCAGGTATCACTTTGTGATAACCTGGTTAATAAAAAAGTATGAATGCCATTGAATAAACAGAATTTGAGATCAGAGTTAAAACCCAAAGTTGCCACAACTTTAACCAAGCTTTTTCAGTTGATAAAGGGCCATAATTTTGTATTTAGAATTTTATGTAACCTAATCATGTGAGGGAGTAAACAACTGTATAAAGTATAAAGTCAATTGTAAACAGGGTATAGAAGTTATTAGTGAAAATCCCAACTTGCCCTAAATTTGCCCTAAACCTGACCCAATGTGCCCTAAAACTTTAATCTAAATTCCTAAGTCAATCAGGGGCCATACTTTGTATTAAGGGTAATATGGATTTATGCATCATTGTGTGATAGTCCTGATTAACTGTGTGAATTGAATGAAGGGTATTTATAAAAATTCCATTAGCCCTAAAACTTTAACCTGCCCTAAAAGTTTAGCCTAAGTTTCTTAATCAATCAGTGGCCATAATTTGTATTAAGGATACTATGGAGTCATCTTGCTTCATTGTGTGATGTTTCTGAACAACAGTGTGTGAAGATTTTACGAAAGTGATGACAGCGTTTTTTAGTAAAAAAAGAGTTATTGGTATAAAATGGAAGAAATACTGTGCATTCTTAGGCCCATTGGCATGGGGGTGTTCAACCTCTACGATTCATTGACCCCAAATAAATTACTAATGAGCCATATAGGTGAAGTTAAAACAACTGACTAGCTTCCACAATTTTTTCAGCTGGATCAAATGGAGGTGCAATCCTGTTGGACCTGCTGAGCGTACGCACAATTCAAGAAAGGATTACTCATCCTAAAGAACCCCTGCAACTTACAACAGGCATCAGGGAGTCATAATTGTGAAGGTTTGTCTCACATATATACTGGATGTATGGGTTTGAGTTTATTAAATATCTTTTCTTCACATATCTTTTTTAGCAGATACTTGGCTTGATTTTATTCCAACATTTCTTGTTTTTGTTTTTAAAAATATGTATACAGACTTTTATGAAATTACAGAGCTGATAACTTAATTAAGAGAGTCGGTGTCACCATTTACAGGGCGCTACACTAACACTAACCCGGTGACCCGAGACACCCAATTTTCTAAGGTGATAAAAACAATTCCACAAATTGTGTCAAAGTTCTGACTGTTTTTCTAGGAATGGACACTGTGACCATGGAGGTTGATCTACCGAACTCTCATCTACTTACCATCACCAATGTGCCTACAAAGTTTGGTGACTCTACAGCAACTATGGCGGCAATGCAATACATGAGCCAGAATAGCTAATAATATAAACTAACCTTGCAATGAGAGTAAGTGCCTTTAAGCAAGTGTACAGCTCCGTACGGCAGGGAATGAACGTCACCAACGCTGTTGGGGGTCTGATCAGTGGCATACCTCACACACATACAGAAACATTCCAGTAGTTCAGACCATGCCTGAAAAGGGAGAGAACTCATTTTAGATCAGTGGCAAATAACTGACTTGGATCAAATATCGTATTTTGCATTAAGTAATACTGTGAAATCATTAATATTCATTGGGCATTAATTTTCATGGATTTCAGCGGTAGGGTAATCCAAGAATTTAGGATCCCAATGAAAAACTTACCTCAAATTCTGTAATTAAACTGCCTATTTAAAAGGGTATAGATGTTTTCACATGAAATATACATGGTCCAGGTATACAAGGTAACAACTTGTAATTTCCTTAATCATTGTTTATATTACATTCAAAATGTTTTATAAATTAACTTCAACGACAATAAGTTAAAGACAGTTACATGCAATGTTTTTTGTAGAACATTGCAGGAACATTAAAACAAGATTACCTTTATTACTAATCTCCTGCTCCAGGAATATGAAAAACATACTGATTATTGAGCAAGTGATTTTGAAAGTCGGCACTTGACCTTGTTTCTTTCATCAAATATTAAAGCAATTATTATCGAGCTGCATCGTTACTGTGTTTTTAGAGTTGTCAAAAATGTCTTATTGACATTCATTGTCTTCACGATTTTAAAAACTTTTGTTATAAAACCAGACAATCTTATGGCTTAGATAACATTTCTCTAACCTCGAGCAGTTCCTGTATTTGTTGTTGGTACTCAGACTGCTTGGATACGCTCCCCAACTCTTCCCTAACTCTGTCCACAATTTCACAACTCTGAAAATACATACATGTACCATCTGAACTTAAAAATAACTGTTATAATGCTCTTATACTTTTTAAATTTCTATATAGGTTTGATATCGTATGTGTTTTTAATTTCGTGCTTGTCAAAATATACAATAAAAGCTCAAACATGTACGTAACATTTATTTTTGTAAACCATTTCCAAAAACAAGAACTACTGTTTGTCATTCTTGTTTTTGACAGTACAATAATTTGCGTTAACTATTTACAACTTCTTACCTGAAATCCTGAAAAATAGCCTGGTGTCTGTTTCAGTACATGTTATAATAATTCATGCCAAAAGCAGGTTGAATGGGCTTAAACCGTTTTTGAAAATGTTTCCAAAGTCATGTATATTTATTTCAAGGCAGTTTCTACTGTTTTTCATGCTAATGACCAAGCAAAAAAAACCAATCTTTACACCTGTAAAATAGTCTGAACTAGAAGGATACATTTTCATACATCGCTCCATCAAGGGATCGTTTTGCTCTCTCTTTTTTTTAAAGCATTGTACATAAACTAGCATTTGTTTTATTAAAGCACAGTACAGAGTGTATATATATATATATATATATATATATATATATATATATATATATATATATATATATATATATATATATATATATATATATATATATATATGTTGAAACTTGTAAAAAAAGTATACTGGAAAGGCAATCTAATTTCCCAATCACACAGCAATAAAAAAGGAGGGCCCAAAATAACATTCAAGAAGTGTAAAGCTCCCCCAGGTCTGGCTATCAGACCATTACAAAAGCCAAACATGCGATATTTTTCCCAAATGGACAAAAGAAAACCCAATCTGAATCACAGTTTGCCACAGAGATCATTTTGATCAAAAAAAATATTGTTTAAGTTCCAAATTTGTCTTCGGTATTTTTCCCAAAATGGATAGAAAAAGACCTGCTCTATAATTACCAAAGAACCTTAATGTTGACCTTAAGGTTCACAGGACCCCCAGCTAGAAAGTCCCAGGGAAAAACACTGCATTAAGTGTGCTATATATACCTTTGCTGCAATATGTGAAAATACAGCTCTCTCTGCGTTACCCACTTCAACCCAGGGAAGGAAGGAGAGACAGATGATCTTCAGAATTCCTGAATCAGAATGGGTATATGATTAACAGATATAAGTTTTGATGTAAGGAACAAAAATTAACATTTCAGTGACCATTTTCAAACATATGACAAAATAACTTATATTATCATGCCACTGATGTGTAACTGTAAACTTGTCAAATTAATTATACTGTATACCACCTTTCTTATATATTTATTTTAGGTCTACTTATTAGTATTCTTGGGATAAATATATAAATTCACCTAATTCTTCTTGAAGAGCAGAGGCTTCTTGCAGATGTGACTTAAACAATTAAAGGATATAATGGCTTAAATAAGAGCTGTATTTGTTACGGCTACAAGTATACGCTATTTGTAAACTTACTGGGATTTAGAATTGGAAAAATGCACAAAATCTGTGAAAGATGCTTGTGTCGTAAACGATGTGATACATCAGTAAGTATACAGATTCAATGTGTTGTACAAAAAGTTGGCAATTTTTTGTAAGTTTTTGACAATTGTTTTTGCATTATCATCTAGCCCCTTAAGTTTAAGTTGTTGTTTTTTCCATGAAGCTGATAGATTGGAAATAGTTTAACTGTCAGAGTGTTTTCCAGCCTACTAGAGAACTAGAGACCTGTCAAACTCTCTTTTAACTTATTCTGAACAATTTACTATTTTAAACACCCCCAAAATTCTTAAACTTCAGACACAAACAAAGGATCTATATGCATGATGTGTTAAAGGATACAATAAGCTTGGGGAGAGCTTCAGCCAGATTTTGTCGACACTGGGTCTCATTCCACGCCACCACAGCCTCCAGAAACGATGCCTGCGACATTACGCCTGTCTCTGATCTTGCTGTTTCTAGAAAAGAAAAAATATAAAACCTGTATCTTCCAGATAATTAAAAGAATTCATGGAAAATGAAAAGAAAAACCAGTTTTAGTCAACTATCTTTTCTTCAGGCTTATTTGCTTGACATCTCAATTTGAATGTTCCTAACAAAAGTTAAGCAATTGAACCTGTCTATTCCTATTGAATCACAAACTATTTACTGTACAATATTAAATTACTTTAAGCAATAGACTCCTCGATTGTGGCTCTTTGGCAGTCTGAACTCTGATACATGACTTTTTACAAAAACATTAGTCATTTTAGTAAAGAGCTGTCTCTTGGCTCTAGAAAAAGGAGAAGCACATAATTGGGAAAAACAATACTTGTTACTGTGTGTCTAAGATATTGTATCTATAGTTATACTGTCTCGCCTTTGAAATAGCTTTGTATTGACATAGATCGAAGTATCACATACATGAAAAATCACCCGGAATTCAGTCAATTCCCTAGCCTGAACCAAAATAAATTGTTTGATATATTGAAGTGCACTATCCATTTATTAGCTGTGAAAAACAAAAATTGAAGAAGCTACAGTCAAACCTGTATTAAGTGGCCACCTTTGGGAAAAGGTAAAAGTGGCTGCTTACTACAGGTGGCCACTTAGTCCATGTTGGACTTTTCTGACACTTTGGCTTTGTTCAAACAGGTCGATTATGTATCTTAACCACCACCTCACCCCACAATCAGTATCATCAGTACCATTAAAGAAGGTTGAATACAAATGTAGAAAGAACAACTTTATTGCAAAATTACAAATATAATGCAATATATTAAAGCTAATACATAGCATAAAAAAACACCCAAAATTAGTCCACACAACTACATTTTTCAGAACAATTTTTAAAGTAATCATTCATTTTGTTTGTTTAACTTCTGTCTCTAATTTAAAGTGCATTTTTATTGAGCTGACATTATCATGTCAAGCATGTCCGTCTGTGAGTCAAAATCCATGAATACACAAGTTCATTGAGTCCTCGTTTCCAGTAATTTTCCTCTGTCTTTTAGTGTTTGGATTTCAATTGTTAGCATAAGAGTCCGTCCACAGTCAGTTCTTCTTGCACTACAGCCGTTTTCTAATAATTTAATACACTTGACACGTTCTTTTAGAGTCAAACACTTCTGATTTATTTTATTGTCAGCCATAACCAAAATTAAAAAGAATATCACGAACAATGCAATGTAAGTATCCATTCGTAGAAGTATATAGCCGAGCACTTTGAAAATTAATACGGAAATGAATACACATCGTAACTCGTTTCACACCATCAAGTGACAGTGCAAACTGTAAATTCATAATTATCATATTCTTACCTTCGTCACTTTTAAAATATCTTCATTAAGTGTGTCAATTCTGATCGAAACATTCGCCAACGTGTTATAAACATGATCTCTCGATAAGTAAACACGCATGGTAATCGTGTGATGTTATAGGCATTTTCATTGGACGACGGAAATATCAGAGGCTGTCGTTCTTTTCTGTCAACTTCAGTATCAATTAACCCTTTAGCACATAGACAAGTGGCCAGATTACACCTCCCAGTCAATAGCCAACTCACTGATAAGCAGTCCTTATCTGTATAGGTACTTTTCTGGGTATTTGAAAATGAGAAAATGAATACAGCAGTATGACCTTAAAATCAATGTTACTCCAAATAACTGTGTCCAAATCTTTTTTATGTGAATACATTTTTTATAGATAATTAAATCATCTAATAAATGGTGTCAATGATGAAATATTAAATTATTTTATTTCAGCTGTGAATGTATTTTCAAGATGGAATTGTAACATTTCTTTGAAATGTCATAATTGCATTAAATCAAAGGGTAATAAAATGCTGGGATCGATCTAAATTTTATTACCCCTATCATAAAAAAGACCCATCTGGATTAAATAGACGACAATTTATGTTCTTGTGTATAATACACAGAAATATGTCAGGAATATCCGGTGTCATCCAGCTGAGAGATCCAGTCCAAGGTGTGTTTAACTTTATTACCCCCTCATAAAATTGTTTACAAAAAAGAAAGCCGATAAATGATTTTCCGGTATGAATAAAAAGATCTAGATCAAACAAAACGCTTGCACATGACCTATTTTACAGCCAAAACTATGATGGACATTATATCAGCTTCACAGAAAATTTACCCATCATTTTCTCATTTACTTATTGTTTCTTTTGTTTGTAAACAAAATATAGTAAATATAATCTCAATTGATTTTAATGGTAAACTGAACTGACGTAATATATTTAATGATTTACGCATCAACGAATTTGGGGGAAATTCCATACAGTACTCAGCTCGTGGTCTTATTACGTCACAATGGGATATCACACCTGCGATTGGGAGTATAAACACCTTCTCAATTTAGCAGACGATATTTTCAAGGGAAAATCAATACACAAAAGGTTAAAATTTAATTTTATAAACATCCGGGATATTGTTTACAAAAAGAAAGATGCAAAATTGAAATATTGAAATGACCCTATTGAAATATGCGGGCCATGCGTTTACATCCAGTAATGGATACGGTCGGCCAGATGTGCATACATCTGCTAATGAGCTATGTCGGCCTATCTCGTATACATGCGCTAAAGGGTTAAACATTACTTGTGAAAGTGTCAGTGACAAGGGATTAGTGCAGGGTTCGACACTAACGGTAGTCCGGTAGTCCGAGACTACCAGTTTTGTGCTCGGACTGCAAGAATTTTTAAGTCAATAGTCCGTCGGACTACTAGAAAAAGTAAATATGACATCAGGTAATTGAGCATAAAATATTTATTACGTTTAAACTTGCGTAAAAAGTGTTGCTAAAATTTAAAAAAAAGCCGAGTATCACCGGTAAATACTCATTCTAAAGTTTGCCGAAGATGGCCAAGCAGTTCCGGACAACCTGGACTGTTAAGCGAGTTTCGCGCGCAATTCGTATAGCCTTTCGATCAATATTTAAACCAGTCTGTAGAATGTCTTTATTTAGAAAGGGAAACACCATTTTGCACTGTATGGTGTGTTTAATCGTCAGACACGTGAAAGTCTGCCAGTGTCAGCGAGGTAGATTTGGGTTTAAAATGAGGTAGAATTTCTAGATCCCTTGCATTTTCAGTCAGAAACAATGATAGATACGATGTTAGCAAAAACTTGATGGTTGTTACTATTTTTAGATTTTCTGAAAATACGTCATGGTTATTTATTTATCGTTTAGAGTATTGTCAAATGTCGGTGTTTTGATAAAGCAGACAGAAGGAACATTATGTATGGCTTGTGAAATATTTTAACTGGCTTTTAGAAGAGCAGCTTAAAAAATAATCATACTGCTCAAAAATGTCTAATTCAGTGTAAGTGCAGACGACGGCAGAACTTGTGTGCGTTAATTTTCGCGCCAAAAGGTCGTAACATTTTATACATTGAAGTGAGGGCCAATAACAATTCTTATCTTTATATACTCCCAATTAATTAATAACATTTTGGGAATTAATTTCATTATATTTTTAAAGCATTATTGTATGTCATTTTAATAGATTAACAGACTTCTGAATAGTAGGATGCCAATATCAATTATCAAATAGTCATTTGTGCCGTAACTTAGCAACGATCTCGGTCGAGGTGTCAATTGATTTATTGCACCATTTTCCTGAAAGTGACAGATTATGGGGTATTTTAGCATGGTTTTTAGATTTTTATTCTGGGGTATTTTAGCATGGTTTTTAGATTTTTATTCTGGGGTATTTTAGCATGGTTTTTTTACTTTTTAAGGTTTTAAAATTGAAGGCCAAACATTGTTTTGAAGAATGTGGAAATCTTAAGATTGAGACAGATAAGAAACATGATCAATCAAAGGGTTATTCTGACGATGTTTTTATGGAGAAGTCTAACAAAACACTGAAGGAATCCGTTGCAGGCTTGCATTTTTTTTTGGACTATCAGAATTTTTGCTGGACTACCTGGATTTTAGATCCAGTAGTCCGAGGGACTACCTTGTGAAAAATGTTAGTGTCTAACCCTGTTAGTGGCCGCTAATTAGTGTTTTTATGGCTTCACGGGGACAAATATTAGTGGCCGTGGCGGCGTTAAGACAGTTGGCCACTTAATGCACATACTTTATATCGTAAAAACACATGGGGGGAATTTGGAGTGGACCGATAAGGCAGGTGACCCTTTAAAGCAGGTGACCGTTCAACCAGGTTTGACTGTATGTCCAATTCTCAAAATCAACCAAAATCCATCAAAATTCATGTTTTTTTACCAAAAAAAACAGGTGAGACTCAGCATCTTTAGGGTACAATGTGAAGAGGGTATTAGATGAACAAGTTCCCCAAGTTTCAAAGTGATAGCTTTGATTGTTTCCTTGTGAGTGACCTAAACTTAACCAACGCCTCCAACGACAACGATGACAATAAAGTGATGACAATAGCTCTTAATTTTTTTCAAAAAATGTATAAAACCTTTGTTTAAGAACATTTTCTCACTGGTTCTCCAACCCAAAGTATGAAACAATTATTTAAGGTATTGATTTATGGCGTGTATAATTAAGCCCTGCACAAACTTTCAGTCAGCTAGGCACATGTTTTGATTTTTACACAGTTTGCGTTGATAGTATGTTTGATCATTTTTAATGCAATAGAAGGGTCACTTTTAATTCCTATAGGTGTCACTAAATGGATTTTGATTCCCTTAGGGTGTGGATATTGATTTAACAATGAAGATGTTAACACGCGACAATTGGACAATTTTGAGAGGTGTGAAAATGTTTTTAATCCTGGACCTTTTATGATAATAATGAATTATTTTGAATTCATGAAACACAGTTGTTCACCCGACACTATGTAAGAGACAAAATCTAAGAAAAAGTACTTGGCAAAACATCAGCCAACATTGAAATCATATTTGCCATGGATAACATCAAGTCAAAAAGGATTAATTACACCATGATCCATCCATATAATGTATCTTGTCCAATGGACATGGTTGTTTGCTAGTCTAAAATAATAGACGTGTTATACGGGATTCTTCCAATCCCTAACGTCTAAACAGGAATGTGCAAAAAACGGGGGTGTTTTAAAAATATTGAAATTGTTTTAAGTGAAGTTTTTTATGGTTGAAATTGATCATAAAGAGTTATACTCATATTTCACCATGTAAGTGAAATGTTATTTTGCACTAAACAAGCATTTAATGCATAAAAACAAGTTGCTTACCTTTCCAATAAAACGAAAGTTGACTGACACAGACAACAATTATGCGAAGGGGAACAGCTCGATACAATCGTAATAGCTCGGCCTCCTCCGAGAAAGCTTCGAGATAGACCTCGTTATACAATCGTAAAAACTCGGCCATGGCCGAAATGTTCCGAGCGATTTAAAACTGTGCCCTAAAGCCTTGCAGGTGCCCTTCATGTATATATCGTTATGTCGAGAAGTCGTCAAACTCATAATTATAAGTTGGATATTTATTTTTTGTGTACGGAACTAACATAAAATAACATTATCTGGTAATATTTCTTGTTTTTATGATATTTTATAGATGCTATATGCTTTAACCCGGAATCCTGATCGGAACAACTACCCACTTTTGATACTAAACAATTTGTACGTGAAGGATTTGCCATATCAAAAATCTAAAAAAAATCTGTCAACGTACAATTATTTGGACTAGGTTGTTTGCCATTCATATTTGCCATGGATAACATCAAGTCAAAAAGAATTAATTACACCATGATCCATCCATATGAAATAATGTATCTTGTCAAATGGACATGGTTGTTGGCCATTCTGACGAATCAGACATAGTCAGTCAATCTAAATCTGAATTCCCTTTCAGTCATTGTCATTGCAGATTGACCTTTGTCTCCAAAATTCAAGGAAAAATTTCAAAATGGAGGGGGAATATGTAAGGGGGTATACGATAAGTATTTAGCGGCATTTATATCATCTCCCTATAAGACTGTATACATATTGTATACCAGGTTACAGCCCCCCCTCAAGACAAAGTCAGCAGACAACACTACTCCTGCAGAACTTTATTGTAGATGAAATTGATTTGCATTCTATTCCATTATTAATGTACATATCTTAAATTTTAAATTAATCGTTCAAAATAAAACTCACTTGTATTATCAAATTCCCGGCAGTTTTGGCATTACCTGAGTGTTCAATGATTATGACGTCAGTGCCTCAGTTTATCTCTTAGGTTTGCTGAGCATCAAAAGTAAAACGTACGACAACGTGGTGGTTCGAACATGTTTCTGAACGTTTTAATCTAAAGTCAAAACAGACGACAATAAATAATTGTTTACAAAAACTCCCGCCATCTTTGACATATTCGGAATATATTGAGTTGTGATAATTGCGTTATGATATAATCAAAACGTCCACCCAGTAAAACGGACTTACTTTATGCCTTCGGCGGTAGTAAGGTACGTTGACCGAAATAAGTTCATCAACTATAAATTCACTGTTTTTGTAATTTGAGCTCGTTTCAATTTTTGAGAAACTAACTTAAACACTCACAGTGCTGGGAAGAAATAAATAAAGTTATTTAGTTAAATTTGAAGCGGATTTCCAATCGATTGCTTGTTACATATTCCCGAATTCCCGACATAGCGCAGAAGTCAAAACACCTGGTATAATGAATCTATTGAACTCAACCCACACAAAGCAACCGGCCCTGACATGATACAAGCGAGACTACATGTACTGAAAGAGCTGGCTGTCAAGTTCGTCCCATTGCTTTGTGTTATTTTCAGAAAGTGCCTTACAAATGGTGGCATCCCAGAGGTCTTCAAGACTACCAATATATCCACCATCTTTGAAAGTGTGAACGTTTAAAGCCAGTTACTCTCACGTGCAGAGCAAGTAAGCAGTATAGTCTAATAGAAACCCAACAAGTGTTGAGGAGAAGACGAAATTGTAAGACACAGTTGATGACACTGGTTGACGAACAGATGTCAGCCCTCTATAAAGGGAAACAAGATGATCTAATCATTCTGGACTTTTCAAAAGCCGTCGACAGGGCCCCGCATGATCGTCTGCTAATAAAGTTGGATCATTATGGTGTTATAGACAAATCATAACTTTAATAAAGGCATTCTTGTCAACCAGGACCCAGATAGTTGTGATTGTCGGTGTCATCTCCGAGCAAAAATGCAGGGTTTTAGGCCCAATAAAGGTCATTACCTTAAGTAACTACATTCTTCTACACGACTGTTTGCAGGATATTTGTGTTGTGTACCGGCAGATCAACACAACTAGAATATTTCTTAAAAGGATAGTTCTCCGAAATGACTCCCAAAAACATACAGAATGAGAAAAGAAGCGGTGTATATTGTTTCATCCTGACATTACAGTGTTCTACGGTTAACAGGAAAATAAACCATTACCATTCAACTACATTCTGAAACATGTCTTAAAACCTTATACAGTCAAAAGCCTATAATATTTTACTACATCCTAAAACATATCTTAGAACCTTATTCAGTCACCAAGTACTAAGAAGTCAACACAGAACCGAACAGAACTTTGATTAGGCATAAACAATAAAGATTGTCATAGCAAAAAAACATACATGTATAAATTCACAATCACGACGGCAAAATAATAGTTTTGTAATGAGAAATGCATGATTACAGCATAAGATGTACACAATTGCATACTATTAACATGTATCCATTAAGCTATAAAAAAATACCCTTAAGGCGCTACATCGATATACCCTTCACAATTGCAACTTAATAAAGCTAATACATCCGATGTAAAAGCATCCTATTTAGATCTGCAACTCGAAGTAAAGGAACATATATTGAGTATCAATCTTTATGATAAACGTGATGAATTTTAAAACAATTAATTATCCTTCTTTAGATGGAGATGTTCCTAGTTCACCATCATATGGTGTTTTTATTGCACAGTTGATAAGATTTGCTAGAATATGTACAGATGTCAAAAAGTTCAGCTCTCGCAGTAAACTTATGACGGAAAAACATCTTTCAGATTTTATAAATTAAGGAAAACTTTCCAAAAATTTGTTAATGGTCATTATAATCTTATATCAAAGTACAATAGTAGTCTTAAATCGCTAATTACTAAAAGTATTGCTCATCCCGATTTTTAACCAGGTTTTCACATAGTGATACCTAGTTATTTGAATGACGAACGTCGTTGTTCGGGCGGGCGGCATGGCGGCCTGGTGGCGTCAAACTCACCTATGAAACTGAATAATTTCAGTAAGAGTTGACATATCTTGACCAAACTTGGTCAATAGGAAGAGTTTATGGATACCTTTCATGGGATTGTGTTTGTGGTCCCTAGAACAAGGTCAAGGTCACTGTTACTAAAAATGGAAAAAACGGTTAAAACTTAATAACTTTAGTTAGGGTTGAGTTATCTTGACCAAACTTTGTATAAAGGAAGAGTTTATGGAGACCTTTCAGAGAATTGCGTTTGGGGTCCCTTGGGTTAAGGTCAAGGTCACTGTTTCTAAAAATGGAAAAACGGTTGAAACTGAATAACTTTAGTTAGGGTTGACATATCTTGCCCCAACTTGGTATTAAGGAAGAGTTTATGGAGACCTTTAATGAGATTACGTTTGGGGTCACTAGGGTCAAGGTCAAGGTCACTGTTACTAAAAATAGAAAAACAGGTGAAACTTAATAACTTTAGTCAGGGTTCACATTTCTTGACCAAACTTGGTATAAAGGAAGAGTTTACGGAGACTTTTCATGAGATTGCGTTTGGGGTCCCTAGGGTCAAGGTCACTGTTACTAAAAATAGAAAAACAGACACAGACTGAAGTTCTTCTGTCAATCATTGAAAACCTGGTTTCGTCGCATTGCGGCGTTTCTTGTTATGGTGATGTTTTAAAGAAAATTCGTAAAATTAAAATGTTTCCAGCAGGTAGTTGGGCAGATAGACTCAATGAATTACTTGGATTTTATTTAAACCGTGGTTATAAAGGCAATGCTTTGAAGATTACTTGCCTTCTAGTTTTTGAAGATGAATTCCTGAAACAGAATGTAGGGTTGTATATGGCATCCTTTCATAACTAAGCTTTTAGTCCTTTGATTTTATGAAAATTTTGCAAATTCATGTTATCTTTAAAACCTTTTTTATCTGACTGAGTGTTTTTCCGTCTGCAGATAGAGTTGGGATCTCTAATGAAAGTACTTGGGGTTTACCTATAAGTTAATTATTATTTGTTTTATTATTAAGTTTCCTCAAGTTAATGCATACTTTGATAAGATTTACCTTTTACGTTTTTTCTTTATTTAGGATTGTTGGGACAAGAGTGAGGTTTGTGCACTTAAACTGGTTTAAACCCCCAGTAAATTTACATTTTACTGACCGTTCCAAGGCGGTACCTAACAATTCTTGATAAACATACCTAGGTTTTTTTATATAAAGTATGTATGCACTGTGCTGTTTGTGGAGTTTTGTGCTGTTCTTGTTTGTGATTTTTTTGTTTTTGTGTTCTATCTCTGTGGCGTTTACCCAGTGCCAATAAACCGGGTTTATGTTTTAACTTTTTTGCTACCGGGCTTGTTTCTGCAGTTTTTCACATAAGTATTGACCAAGCTCATTTTGGATATGGCTCGCTTGTCTGATTCTCTGTCTTTTATAATTATAACATTTACCGTTTACAAAATGGGTGGGGGCAGGTAATTCAGGCTTGGTCTATATGTAGCCAAAATCATGTTCACTGAAGAAACGCATTACGTATGCATGATACGATATTTTGATATGTTGTTAATGTTTGTACTAGTGTGAGGTTATGGCCACATAAAATACCCTTTACGTTGACTCGTGGTCCAGTGAACGCGTTCCAAATCGCGAATCCTATCAGTTATGTTTAGTTTAAACGTATTTTATTGTAAATAATAAACACACGTGGTATACATATTTTCGACAAACAATATTATTGTACAATTGGGTTCGGCCACAAGTTATGACAACATTAGAAAATGGCCCTCCCCGAGGTTATGGGTAAAGCTATTTTTTGTGTGAGTTTATATGTATGTGTCTTTAGTTTATGGTCGTGTTGGCTCTGATCTTGTGTCACAAAAAGTTTTTTTTTATGTTTTACTAATGGAATTGTCGCTGTTGTTTTCATTGTACTATTGTACATAGCGTTTTGTCTCATGATTGGTGTTTACAAGTTGGCCTAGTTCCGTGTGTGCCTCTTGGAAAGATGACGGTTTTCAATCCGGGAAACATACTCTAAATCTCGATGACATTCTTGTATATATATGCGAAAGTTTTCGTACGTTTTCAGCCAATAAAAAAAGATCACCGTGTACATATTTAGGAGATTTAATCTATGTCCCGTGGTTGAAGTCCGTTTGTGTTTGGCCCGTTTTGTCCATATCAAATTCATCAGAATCTTCACGAAGGAGGTAGATGTCAAAATCGATCTGGCCAAAATTGACAATTCAAAAACATGTCATATCCAACTAATAAACGTTTAAAAGTGAAAGAAAATAATAATAAATTATTACTGGTCAACTAACAACTATGTTCATAATAAGGTTAGTGTTTTCATTTTATTTCTTCTTCACCCAGACATTTTTTTGGGGGAAAATCGAATTATTTCAAGATGTGGGATGGGCATTTTTTTATTGTTATTTCACAAGACCTGCTTTATCTGTCGCTTTTGAAGGGACGACAACAATATTAAACACACTCTTTTTCAGTTTTATAATGAAAACATATCATTGAAGGGACTTCAAGATGAACAAGAATGCATTGTTACATTTTATAGACAATTAAGTGATTGACATCAAAATTTCAACAAGCCATGCAGATGTTATAAAATACAAAATCCTGAATTTGAGCAAACCCACAAGCATCAGTGCATGGCTCATTGTCTTGTGTTTATTTGTCATTTACTTTGTGAGCTCCAGCTGCCTAGATACGTACTAAATTTAGTCAGTTGAGTTCCATGCTAGTGAGGAACAAAAGATGTACTCAGGAACAAAAGATGTACTTAAGAACAAAAGTTGTACTCAGGGACATGAGTTGTACTCAAGAACAAGATCCAAGAGTTGTAATCACAAACCATAGTTGTACTCAAGAACAAGAGGTGTACTCTAACAAAGTCTGAACAAATCATAAAATGACTAACTTGGCCATATCTCAATAAAAGTCCAAGATAATCACATTCAACTTTATACACATAATACCTGTGACAATTGGCCACATGAAGCAAGGCAAACTCTTGTTTTGATAAATAAAATGAAATAGTGGTGCTTTGTTATCAATTCGTTGTAACTCTGGTAAAGATGTTGTTGGTATTAGATGTATGTCTTTTAAGCATTCACCTTGGGGTTTTTTCAGGCTGACATTGGTGCTTCTCTGTGTTGGTAGACTTTGTTGCCAACTTGTAGAGCCAGATAATAGAGGGCCAAGTGAGGTAGGTGTCCACATGCGTAACTTGCCTGCATATCATAACACTGAGATGATGTCGCGAGTTCCCGCAGGTTATTATTTGGCTAGTTTACACTTTGAAATAATTTGACTGGTTAGAATTAACAGTAAAACATTAGATAAAACTAAAATTACATTTGGGCATACCGTAAATGACTGGGTATAAGACGATAGGGGGTATTAGACGCAGGTAAAATAATCTGTAAAAAATCCGAGAAAAAAACTTTTAATCTATGTTTTTGGTTAAAAGACGCATAGAAAAAATGTCAAAATCGTCCGGCATTTTCAGCCACCATGTTTGTTGACAGTGACAAAAAAAAAAAATTCGTGAAAATGGCGATGGTTATCTTTAAAACCATACAACCATACTGTCGAGAATGAAAAGTTATGTTATGCAAAAAATATTTTGACAGTGCCCAACTTTGCTTTTTTATATGTAAGTTTGATTATTGTTTAATTCAATTTATTATTCAAAATAATATTGAATACCGTAATTCACAAGAGGTCAGACACCATAAATTAATTATTTTTTTCGCTCTCCGAATACATAGAAAATTATCATTTTTACATTTTATTTACATGTTTGTTTAACCTGCCTTTTTTCTTCATGTTTGCTTTTTACCACTTATTAATTTATCCGTAGTAATTAATGGTCATAAACTTATTTATTACGCCTATAAGTGTAAATCCTTCATGAAGTTAATTAAAACACCATTTTATACATGCACTGAACTGAATAAACACATTCTATCGGCTTCAGATCAAAGAGTCACACTGTGTGACGTCACATAACTTACAGTTATACCCACGAGGATCTCGTGGAGAGCATGGACATTGCTATGCAGGATTAATGTATAACTGTACGATTATTGCTTCATATAGTCTATAAGTGTGGTACAAGTTTGAAAGCTTATTGGCAGATCGTTTTACAAACATGCCATGTCGATGTTTTCTTAATCCCTTGATTGCCCTTGTTGTTTGTTTAATCCTCAAATAAATATATCACACTTCCTTTTCAACAGGCAATAAATCGTTTAGGATGGGTAGTAACTAATTAAATTGTCACAGTGGTGTATACGGTTAGGTAATCTAGCCAGGCAGTGTAAAGATAAAAATCAATAATCTTCGTCTGTGAAACTTGGTAACTATGAAAGTTATGATTGATGTCCTTTGGGTGTCCGAAAATTAGGTACGCAAAATAAATTATTTTGGGAAATAATTATGGGTGTCCAAATATTTAGAGTGTCCGAACTCTTAGGTGAATTACGGTAACTTTAATCGAAAAATATTTTTGTTGAAATTATAAACGTCTTACGATATACCGTATCCCGATCTTCAACTGCCGTTTTAACCCGTATATACTCGATCAATATGACGCGAGTAACATCCCTTTCTACATAAATCTAAACAAACTCTCGGCTTGAAATTGACCTCAGAAAAAAAGTTCAAAAAATTGTTACTGGGTATTATACGCAGGCATTTTTTTGCATCAAAATCTGAGGGAAAAAAGTGCGTCTAATACCCAGTCATTTACGGTATTCATAGGGACTCTTTCACACCTGATTCTGACATAGGATTTTTTCAAATTATTTTTAAATTGAACTATTGTATGCATGGATATACAAAATTCTAATTTATGGTTTAGAAAATAAACACAATAACTGTAACTTATACTTACAATTTTTATGCCCCCCGAAGGTGGGCATATTAAAATCGCACCGTCTGTCCGTCCGTCCGTCTGGCTCTGTAACTTCCCCTTGTATGGACAGATTTTAAAATAACTTGCCACATGTGTTCCACATACCAAGACGACGTGTGGCGTGCAAGACTCGTGTCCCTACCTCAAAGGTCAAGGTCACACTTAGTGTTTATTCACAATGGAGTGCTGCATATAAGGACATAGAATATAGGTTGTCGTGTCCGGGCTGTAACTTTCCCTTGTATGGACAGATTTTAAAATAACTTGCCACATGTGTTCCACATACCAAGACGACGTGTCGCGTGCAAGACCTATGTCCCTACCTCAAAGGTCAAGGTCACACTTAGTGTTTATTCACAATGGAGTGCTGCATATAATGACATAGAGTATAGGTTGTCGTGTCCGGGCTGTAACTTTCTCTTGTATGGACAGATTTTAAAATAACTTGCCACATGTGTACCACATACCAAGACGACGTGTCGCGTGCAAGATCCGTGTACCTACTTTAAAGGTCAAGGTCACACTTAGTGTTTATTCACAATGGAATGCTGCATATAAGGACATAGAATATAGGTTGTCGTGTCCGGGCTGTAACTTTCCCTTGTATGGACAGATTTTAAAATAACTTGCCACATGTGTTCCACATACCAAGACGACGTGTCGCGTTCAAGACCCGTGTCCCTACCTCAAAGGTCAAGGTCACACTTAGTGTTTATTCACAATGGAGTGCTGCATATAAGGACATAGAGTATAGGTTGTCGTGTCTGGGCTGTAACTTTCTCTTGTATGGACAGATTTTAAAATAACTTGCCACATGTGTTCCACATACTAAGACGACGTGTCGCGTGCAAGACCTATGTCCCTGCCTCAAAGGTCAAGGTCACACATAGTGTTTATTCACAATGGAGTGCTGCATATAAGGACATAGAGTATAGGTTGTCGTGTCCGGGCTGTAACTTTCCCTTGTATGGACAGATTTTAAAATAACTTGCCACATGTGTTCCACATACCAAGACGACGTGTCGCGTGCAAGACCCGTGTACCTACCTCAAAGGTCAAGGTCACACTTAGTGTTTATTCACAGTGGAGTGCTGCATATAAGGACATAGAGTATAGGTTGTTGTGTCAGGGCTGTTACTTTCCCTTGTATGGACAGATTTTATAATCACTTGCTACATGTGTTCCACATACGAAGACGACGTGTCGTGTGCAAGACCCATGTCCATACCTCTAAGGTGAAAGATACACTTAGTGTTTATTCACAATGGAATGCTGAATATAAGGACATAACAGTGTAGGTTGTCAAGTATGGGTGGTATTTTTTTATGTTCAGAGGCAATTTAAAATAACTTGCCATATGTATTTGACACGTAAAGGCAAGATCAACTATTCATGTACTGACCTTGTTCGTAGGTCAATGTCACATTCGGGGGCATTTGTCACATACTGTGACAGCTCTCGTTTTAAATTATTTTTAAATTGAACTATTGTATGCATGGATATACAAAATTCTAATTAATGGTTTAGAAAATAAACAATAACTGTAACTTATACTTACAATTTTTTTTTTGATTATCTTCTAGCATATGGTTGATATGACTTAAGATATAGTTATGCTGAATATTTTTACATGTACATTTAAATTGGTTTAAGCAACATTTATTTTAATATGACAATTACAGAAGCATAATCAAGGGATTAACTATGGCTAAAATAGATATAAATTGGTACCCTATATAAATGCATAAAACAAATAAAAACAGTGAGATAGAAAAAAGAAACTTTGAAGCTTATACTGGGTCAGGCTTACCTCTTAACACGATCATATAGAGAAGCAAGCTTAGAAGCTGATGCTATGTCTCTTTTATCTCTATACAAGAGCGTATAGAGAAGCAAGCTTTAAAGCTTATACTATGTCTCGCTTACCTCTAAACACAACCAAATAGAAAAGATAGCTTTGAAACTCATACCATATCTCACTTACCCTCTTGACACGACCATGTAGATAAGCAAGATTTGAAGCTTATACTTTGTCTCGCCCACATGTACCTCTAAACACAACCAAATATAGAAGAAAACTTTGAAGCATATACTATGTTTTGCTAACCTGTTGACACGACCAAAAAGAGAAACAAGCTTATACCATGTTTCGCTTAGCTCTCAATTATATAATCACTTAAATTTAAAATCAGTTGCCATACAGGTAACTTCAGATTTGTATGTGTTTATTTGAATTTATGCTCTTTATGTAGAGTTTAAGCCAGGTTTTTAAAAGGACAGGGTGATGCATAAAAAAGACTGAGGGTGATAAGGGAGGAAAGGGCATAGTTTTTCTGGGTGTAAAGAACTTACATGTTATAAAGGTGACAAAGAAATGTTAGAAATGGGTTAAATTGAAGTAATTTTAGCTTTCAAATGCCAAATTAATTAAGTTTGTAGATATTTCGAAGAATAGGTGGGCTATACTACTCGCGTCGGTGTCGGCGTCCGGTTAAAGTTTTAGGGCAAGTTGGGATTTTCAATTATAAGTCCAATACCCTACATTCAATTGACTTAATACTTCACACAGTTGTTCAGGGTCATCACATGATGAGGTTAGATAACTCCATATTATTCTTTACACAGACTATGGCCCCTGATTGACTATGGAACTTGGGTTAAAGTTTTAGGGCAAGTTGGAATATTTATTAATAACTTCTATATCCTTTGTTCAATTGACTTAGTACTTCACACAGTTGTTCAGGACCATCCCACAATGAGGTTACATAACTCCATATTATCCTAAATACAAGTTATGGCCCCTGATTGACATAGGTTAAAGTTTTAGAGCAGGTTAAAGTTTTAGGGCAAGTTGGGATTTTCACTTAAAACTCCAATACCATTCATTCAATTGACTTAATACTTCACATAGATGTTCAGAGCCATCACATAATGAGGTTAGATAACTCCATATTATCTTTTATACAAATAATGTCCCCTGATTGACTATGGAACTTAGGTTAAAGTTTTAGGGCAGGTTGGGATATTGTTTAATAACTTCTATACCCTTCATTCAATTGACTTAATACTTCACATAATTGTTCAGGACCATCACCCAATGAGGTTACATAACTCCATATCCTTAATACAAGTTATGGCCCCTGATTGACTTAGGTTTTAGGCAAGTAAAAGTTAAGGGCAAGTTGGGATTTAAATAAAAAAAAACTTCTAAACCGTTCATTAAATGCACTTAATAAAAATCAAAATTATTTACTACCATCTAACAACAAGAAGCATAACTCCGTTTTAAGCCTAAATACAAGTTATGGCCCTTGAATTTTTTTATTATTATTTTTTCTTTTTTTTCTCTTTAATTTCCTTTGAAAGGCATATTTGTATATTCTTAACCACATTTTCATAATGGGAAATCAAGTTATTTGAATGACTTGCGTCATTGTTCGGGCGGGCTGGTGGGAGGGCAGCATCAAAGTCACCTTATGTATCAAATCATTTTAGTTAGGTTTGACATAAAGAGACCAAACTTGGTATTATTACATCGTTATTGTATTCAAAGTCAAAGCGGCGTAGTCGAGCACGCTGTCTTACGATTGCTCTTGTTTATCATCTTATAAGCTTTTAAACAAAACATAAAAACTAATTTAATATCTAGAGCATTCAATTCTAAGAATGTGGTGCACCTGCTGGTCTCCATATAATTAGGCCAGAGGGGAGCTACCACCCTCCTAAAACCCTATCTCTATTATTATGCACCAGTCAATTGTAACCACGGCCGCCCCAGGTCCGGGGGTATACTGGGGATCGCCGGTGAAATGGGCCATGTTTTTACCTTTCAGGTGTCCCCGCAGTGCCGGGTGAATGTGGTGGTTTTGGCTTCGCGCAAAATATGAAAAATGGGCCTTACCTAGGGTCCCTGGGGTTTTGGGGCATTTGGTGGGGATTTTACCAACAGTTCGTTACTGCAGGGCGGGGATTTTACCCGGGGTTGGCTGGACTGAAAGTCAAAGTCCCCGCTATTCCCTGGACCTGGGGGGGGGGGCGTGTTTACAATTGACTGGTGCATTACTTACATGTAAAATATACCTGGTTATTTTTTTGTAATTTGTAACCAGAGAAACATCTTATATTACTAGTAATCTAGCCTAGTGCTATATGTAAAACTGTTCAAATGTAAATGTTATGTATGATATGTTAACCAGTGCTTATGTACTGAATACTATTTGAAACATATTTGTGGCTTGCAAATGTTTATGTTTGATAGGTAATGCATGTAGTTACTGCAACTACAGTCTGAGTTATTGAAATAATACATGGACACAGCAGGGAGAGTATATAATTTTAAGCATGACAGTTGTGAGTGACATGGCTGTTTAATTCTATGTCTTTAAGGTCAGCATTCAATATGACAAGCATGTAGTATATTTAAAAAACTCTGCCTGCTTGTGTGCGTGCATGAATGTGTGTGTGTGTTTTTTAAATGTGAGTTAATATATATCAACAAAAACGATACAATCTCAAATATGGTACAATGTGCAACTATTAAATTTAAGTGTGTTTCTAATCATTCAATTTTATATTTACAATATCTAGCTAACATTCAAAGAAGAAAATATATCAAAGCATCAATATTGGTCGAAATAATATTTTGTCCAATGAGATTGCAGTATTTTTCAATGCATCTTTATCAGCAGTCAGCTGTTTTCGATTTTAATCAGGTGAGATTTAAACAGGCTGGGCTAGTAGACAAATATAATATTGACAACTAAGCTAGTAAAAGGGTTATTATAAGTATAGAAATACTAAAATAAGTTGGCTATGCAACATGCTTCACATTAAACCTATTTTTTGTAAATACATTCTCTTACAACCTTTAACCATTATAAAGATTTCACAAGGATGTATTATGAACAGAGCTTTCACTGAGTTACATAAGTGTAGTAAATTACATCGAAGTCAGACATGTTATCTTGTAAGGACACGTCTCTTTAACCATTCAGCCAGTTTTATGAATGGCTTATTTAAACATATGTCAATTCACCGAGTTTTAAAACTGGGGTAACAATACAGATAGATATCGTCGCTGTATTTACATTGGTGACCACCTACACTGTCATTCTAATTTTCAAATATTTCGTTTTTGTCAAGTTTGTGAATTTATATAATTGCTTTCCTTTATACTGAACTTATACACGACCAAGTTTAAATACTTAGTGGACTTTTCTTTTCACAGCCTGTATATGCCCAAGCCCAGAACATTATTAGTAGTAGATTATCTTAGAAACTTTATATTTGAAATGCTTTATCTGCTGATGTTGTTGTTTTTATCTTCAAATTAAGTTCAATGTGTTCTGCTTGCCTTTAAGTCAGGGTTTGAAAAGGGCAGTCAGTGCTGCTGAAGAGGGACAGAGTGTTTTTAAGGTAGAGAGCTTAAATATTATGAGTTTGATTGCAAATGTAAGAGATTGTGTTTAACTGAAGTAATATTATATAATGTTTCATACATGCCATATCCCCCGGCGTGGGTAAAAATCCCCCCGGAATTTCGATCCATCCCCGGGTCTCCCGGCGGGAGATAAAAATCCCCCGGATTTTTTGTTAGATATTTTACATCAGGCAATAAATTAATGACAAAAAAATTGAAGTGAAACCACAGTATGTGAGTGAAACTGAATGTAAAGAAACAATTCCACAAGGGTGAAATGACTGTTTAAAAAAGGTTCGATAAATTAACAACAAGTTAATAATTTTCATTCCATTCTCTTAGTGTCTGAACGTCATCATAGCTAATAGTATTAAGCAGATTTTTTTAAAAGACTTTGGAGGAAGTTAGATTTAATTTACAGTATTACAGTATGACATGACAGTGTATCATAAGAATATGATAAATCATGTCATAAAATAATTCCGTATAATGAAAAAGTTAGAGGTTTTCATAGCACAATATATATGTGAATACATTTTTTCATACTTGGATCTAAAAATACTTTGAAATTTCCCCAACTTAAACCTGCTAAAAAAATCCCCCTGAATACTACCAAAATCCCCCTGAATTTTCAGCCTTTCTGAACAAATCCTCCTGAATGGTGTCTAAACAATGGTATGGTATTAAATGCTTCAAAAACAAAAGTAATATTGATAACGACACCCCAGAAGCGGACAAAATTAGTTAATCAACCTCTAAATTTGAAATATAAAGACTTAAATCTGGAAATCACAACAGGTGATAAAATTCTTGGCATATATATAAATGAAAACCTTAAATGGGATACGCATATAAAATTTCTTAGGAAGAAAATATCTAGTAATTTGTGGCTATTATCAAGAATTAAAGTATTTATTCCTGTTAATTATAGAATAATGTTTTACAAAGCCTATGTCCAACCACATCTTGACTATTGTAGTATCATTTGGGGTAGTACAAAACAATCAAATATCCAGGTTTTAGTGCGATTACAACGAAGAGCATGTCGTATCATTCTAGGTGAACAATATACCACTTTAAGCGAGGCTTTGAATATAATTAATTCTCTTAATATTGAACAGAGGGTTTCACTTCATAAAGCCAAATTTATGTACAGGGTATCGCAAAATGCAGTCCCGTCATATATTCAAAATATGTTCAATTACAATGTCAGGCGTCCAAATCATTTACGTTCTTCAAATAAATCGGATTTTTTAATACCTAAACCAAATATAGAACTTTTTAAAGGGAGTATGTCGTACTCTGGGGTAAAAGTATGGAATAACATTCCAAATGAAATAAGACAGAGCGAAAGTATTAAAAGTTTTACAGTAAATTATACTAAGTGGATAAATTCGAATCAACAGTCATAAAGCTAAAATTGTAAATATGGCCATATGTAAGTCTGTAAGTTAAACCTCTGCCACCATATGTATGTATTATGTTGTTGTGTAACATTGTTATCATGTTGATCATGTTTATGAATAATGCTAACTTTGAATTTGTTATGCTGATTGTTATATTGCTATATAATTATGTATTTGTATGTATGTAAATATTGCTTTAGAGGGCCCCAAGGAAGATTAGTTTACACTAATTGGGTTACCCTCTGTAAATAAAGACTTTCATTCATTCATTCATTCATTCATTCATTCATTCATTCATTCATTCATTCATTCATTCATTCAATGGTTTCCAGAAAATAATTGGCATGTATGATGTTTCAACTGCCAAATATGTTAGTTTGTATGCATTTAAAATCAAATCAAAACAAAAAAAATATTTCACAGGCTTATACTTATATATCAAGCATTTTTTCCCTGTAGGCAGAAGGGTGCCCATGCCGGTACCAATAAGGGCTGACAATTAAGGAATGGATGCAGCAAACTTCCATAATTCTTGAGCTAATTTAAAAACCTTATAAATCTTTCTGATAATGTTTTCATATGATTTTAAGGTCATGTTATCTTCTGTTGAAATACATAAGGAAATGCATTAACTTCCACAAAGAGATTGAATGTTTTGTATAACTGTTTAAATTAGTTAAACTGCTTGAATTGAAGTTAGAAATTAATGATATTTGGTTTCCATATGAAGGTTTAATTTAAAGTACACTCACAGATTGCGTACATTGATGCCAAAAAAGCTACATTGAATGAAACAGCCATGGTTTAATTCATTGATAAACATTGACATTTTAAACAGGTTTTTCCAATTTTGAACTTTTCTTGTTTAGAGAGGTTCTTAAATTAAATACCATAAAAATGATAAACTATTAGTGTAGTACATTTGAAAGGATTTAGAATTTGAAATAAAATGGCAATTCAACAATGGTTTCAGTTTATGGAACAAGGATAGGTTTTATAAATAGGCTGATGTGGCCTTTATTGCTCAAAGTTGAGATAAACTTGACAAAGTTTTGGTGACAAAACTTAAAATATTGTTTGATATTCCAGTGTGTTTTATTTGTATTGGATATATTACACAAGTTTTGTTGAATTTTCAAAGTGACTGTGTTATTAGAACATAATTATTCTTTATGGAAATGGAATATTTTTATTAATGGAATTCATTTCATGTTTAAATAAAATTATTTGTTTATATTACTCAGCCTGTTGTAAGGCCAGACACATTCTCATTTTACCTCAACTGCTCAACATAACTGCAACTCTAAATTCTGATATTCTATCTTTAAAATTTATCATTTTAAAGGAAGTCTCAAGCAGGAAGAAAAAAGAATGTTGCAGTAAATAAAAGGGTTTCTTGTGCTAGACAGTGTAGACATTTTGTTATTGTCTAGAATAGATCGTTCTTCTAAAAAGAAAGATAAAATGTAATATATAAGCCTGCCTTTTGCAGAATTTTTGCTTCCTCATCAACTGGCTTGGTGCTGAAGTGGCATTTCATCAATACTGAAGATATAAGGCTGCATTTTCAGTGTTTTATACACTCTACTAGGAATCTTTCTTGGCACCCAGAATATTTGTTACATTTATATATAACTGTTTTATTCTGTATGGGGAAAAATGACTTAGAGAAACAGAAACATGATCATGATAACATTGCTATACATGTACATGGTGTTGCTGGAATAATCCATGGCAAACGACTTTGCCATCGGCAACTTGTAGCAGATATTTTACTAGAAATATGAAAATGGATGTTTAATTGAGAGTGTTAATTTCATTCCATAAGCTACATGAGACATCAGATAGAAGGATATTAAAATGTGATCTACACAGTGATCAATGGGAAATAGTTTAAAATGCAGAAACTCTGGGATTATGAAGCTCTCAATATGGGTATTAGTGGGTTTCTTGATTGCTGTTAAAATCAAGGTACAGTTTATTGTATAAGGAATTCTATTTATATAAAATATAAGCCATTTATATGGAAAACAGCTAAATGAAACATTTATTTCATATTTAGTAATTCTTTTTTTTTGATGCAAGTTATTTTATAGTAAGATGTAAGTTGTGATAGTTGTTGTTTTTGATGATGAAGCTGCTGATGCTGATGCTGCTGCTGATGCTGATGATGCTGCTGCTGCTGCTGCTGCTGCTGATGATGATGATGATGATGATGATGATGATGATGATGATGCTGATGCTGATGATGATGATGATGCTGATGCTGCTGCTGATGCTGCTGATGCTGCTGCTGCTGCTGCTGCTGCTGCTGCTGCTGCTGATGATGATGATGATGATGATGATGATGCTGATGATGATTATGGATGATGATGTCAATAATGATGATGATAATGATGATGATGACAACGATGATGATGATGTCAATTATGATTATGATTTTTTTTGATGATTTTTTATTTTTCTGCTTCCAGGTGACCAACGTAGATGAGGTTTCCGGCACTGAAGAACACAGCTCTGTATTAACTTCATCCCACGCTAAGGTTTGTTAGAAATTCTCATGAAATTATATACTATAGCTTGTAAATCAATTTAATAGTCTAAGGTTTTAAAGCATTGAAAGATCATATTGCATTCAACCAGTAGATTACCCCTATTGTTTTGGAGGACAATATGTTGAATTTCAAGGTCACAGTCAACAGTCTTATGACTTACAGTATGACCTAGGAGCTTGAAGTTTCAGGTTTGCATTGCTCATGACATATTGATTACCCACATTATTTTAGAGGTCAGCTGTCTGGGTTAACAGTCTTTATGGAAACATTTACCACACTTAAAAGTTTAAAATGTTTGTCTTCACTGTCATAAAAACTTCATGCAACCATGAATAATCAAAGCATTTTTCGGACATAACAGCTCATAGGGGGCATAATATTGACATTGATGGTTGTAAACTCCTCAGGAAATGTATCTGTTGAAATCCTTCTAATTTATTCAATTTATTATGCATTTTGCCTATTATGGCTCCCATCAAAATGTTCAACAATGAATACACTTTAATCAGTTTTTTTTAGCCGCAGTCATAACATGTTCCATATTTACATGATTTGATTGTATATTTGATTGATCGCTTGTGTAATAATATCATCACTTGCAAATGAAAAGAAAATGTACTTAGCAGTGAGTTTTTAACCTGTTCTGAAAAATGTTATATATTAATTTGTTGTTTATATATTAATATCTATTAAATATTTTGTAAATGGAATGCTCAAAGTTAATATATGAAATCTGTGTGTAATATACAAGCATTATCATGTTATCTTATGCATGTTTTTATCTGAATAGAATGGATTTTAACCACATGGTGTCATTAGCTGCATGTCACATTTCTGGTCTATACATAAGTTTGCTGTAAAAAATGAATTTCTTATTGATATAATCCAAATTCATTTTTCATTTAGTGTAAATGCTAAAGCTTGAAGTCATTTATGCTGTATTTTTAAAGAGCAATAAAATACTGGCCTATAGCTGATGTTAAGTCATTTAACATGTTATACAGAATTGAGGTCAAAATGTTGGAAGTATTTATGCAATATAAAAAAGGTGGAGTTAAACATTTTCTGCCATCAAAAGTGAATTACTCTTATTAATGAGAATTATTTTATGAGTACAAGAGAGTTGAGATGACCTGGGTGTTTGCCTAATTAAATAAGCAATTTAAATCAAAAATGAATATATTTTAAAAAAAATGGCCAGTTACAAAACTCATAAACAGTATAATAAGCAAAAAAATGGACATGTTATCGAAAATAAAATTGAAAACTAAATACTCAATTACAATAGATATATATATTTTCTGTACCCCTTGTATAGGATGGAATTACAAAAAAATAAAAAATAATAATCATTGAAGCTTTTTAATCTTGGTAAATATTATTCAATTCGTATTTTAAGGTACTGAAATTGAAACCTGATATAAAACACAAATTACAATTGATGTTTATCTTCAATGTTGAAAGTTCAAACCAACACCATGGATTAAGAAAGTAAGAGCCTTAGCTAATTTTCATTTTTGTATAAAAAGCCAAAAGCCTCATCTATGTTAAACTTGTTCTTATTTTAGGATGATGCCATCCATCCAACAAGCGCCTCTACAAGTCACATATTGCAAACCAGTCAACATGGAAAAGAAACCAGTCAAGGCAGTGACCAATCGAAAACTTCCACAGAAACCTTTAGGTAGTAATCCTATACATTCTGAAATTGTAAAATTCTGAGGATTTGATGCAGAAATTCATCCTTTATGTTCATTCTGTAACAGAGGAGAAAATATCTCTCTTAACATTCATTTAACATTACAAGGGCTATTCAAAAGAAGATATTTTCACATAATTCATGATTTGTGCTTATGATCTTTCAGAGGGAATTCTCTTATAATTTCAGAAACATTCAACAAAGCCACATAGAGCCCAGCTTTCTTCCAGTGTCTGAAACCAGTCACGTAACAGTGGAAACTGACCATGTGACCCAGTCTACAACTGTTATCCAATCACAATCTGTTTTACAAACATCACAGGTTTCCAAGGATGTACTGCATTCGGGCCCTAGGTAAAAATGATGAATTATCTTTTGGACACACAAATAAAACAAAGTATGAAAGTAATAGTGTTGGTTTGATATAGACTGTTCATTGACATGCATTGCAAGAGCAAAACTTTCAACAAAATGTTTAGAAAAACAGGGCTGTGCATGCAGGTTTTTATTTGCTGTGTCTGCATTTTTACTGTAATCTCCAGTTGATATGCAGAGAGTTGAGTATATTATTTGATTTGGAAGTTTAACATTTAAATTTTGTTTAAACTTAACTACCCCTGAAATCTAGCTAAGGATCATGTTTGACATGCTATTTAAACATTCATTGTTGATGTTTTGTATGTACGTTATGTACAATTAATGGAAAGTTTGTATTAAATCTTCTAACATGACCTTGCAAAATCATTTAAATTCAAGAGAATTAGGATAACTCATACAAACCTGCGATATTTGCATATCCAACTTCATGATATTATTTTCAGTGATGCTACAAGACAGTCTGAAGTTTCCTTAACTCAACAAGTTCATCCAAAAGCTACAGATGATGTAAGGTCAGAGGTCAAGGACAGCCAGTCCGAGTCTGAAAGCCAAGGTCAAGATGAGGTCATTCAGGACACAAACACACAGCACCAGGTTTGATAATACATAAACATATAGATAAGCCTGTATGTCTTAAGTAATTGTGAATGACTGTCAGCTTTTATTTGGCTATGACCGATTTTCCATATTATTTAGTCATAAGTTGTCTGTGAAAGTGACATTCATAAGACCAGTCTCAGTAACATTTTGCCAGACTTCTGAGACCATGTAATGTTCTTGGTATGCATTTGTCAATATTCAAAAGATAGAAAAAACATTGTCAATCCTTTAATACACTACCAACCAACGTACAATCACCTCTGCTCTTCTTAAAGCTGCACTCTCACAGATTGAACGTTTTGACAACTTTTTTTATTTTTTGTCATGGAACAAGCCAATTTTGCGAAAATGTATGGAAACCATTTATATCAGACTGCTGAGAAAAAATTAGAACAAAAATTTATATTTAAGTTCAAAAATTGATGTTTTATGCATTTTTTTTTCCGTAACCGTTAGTAACGGTTTAAGCCATAAAACATTAGTTTTCAAAAGGAAATATGAAATTCTGCGATCTGATCTTTTGTCAGCAATCTTTTATCATTGGTTTGCAGATGTTTACGCAAAAATTTGCTCTTTCCAAGACAGAAAATAAAAAAAGTTGCAAAAACAGTATATCTGTGAGAGTGCAGCTTTAAAAAGACGGATGCAAAATGAACAGAGCTTCTTTTGCAAACTCTTCCTAAACAGTTTACAATTTACAATTTTCGGTTTTGTACCCACGAAGCCTGTTAAAATACCTGCATGTCGCAGTAAGCTGCATCGCAGCGATATGCAGCATGCGTGTTTTCGGAAGTCACATGCATTAGAAGCAGATGAATGTGGTGATATGCGTACCAATGTGTTGGCTACCATGGAACATGTACCCGCTACTTTCTCTGATGATGCAATTTCTCCCTCAATAGCAACACGTCTTTTGCAAAAAACGCTTGGTTGGTAGTGTACATGTATGTCATACTGGGCATCATCAAAGACAGTTTGGAAGTATATTACTCCCTGACCTTCCAATACTGAGTCCTTGGAGCTATAGAAACTTGTCTGAATTTGGGTAAAACCCCCAAAGATAAAGAAAAATATTACAAAAAGTTTCAAATATTTTTATCTTTGTAGTAAGTCATTTAATAAGGAAGAAATTCTTACCGTACATTAGACTAAAACTTCCATTTTTCACAAAAAGCTTCAAAATAAAAGTCAAGGAAAGTGGAAACTTACATTTTGAATTCCTTATGGAAGCCCTGGTCATTACATTGATTGAATATTTTTTTTATTTTTTGGGGGTCCTTCAATTAGCATGCACATAAAAACTTATTTTAAGCCATTACATTATTTGCAAGAATTAAATTTAATGCTGTAAATGCTGCTATTGTTGATAAGACAACAGTTTCTTTTCAGGACATCTTATTAACAAATGGAGCTGATCCTGTCAAATCAGATGAACATGTTGAAACAAAGCAAGAACTGAAAGAAGACACCCCAGTACAAGCTGATTTACCTGACCTTTCAGAAGATAAGTCTAAAGTTGCTGAATTGGAAGGAAATGTACATACAGATCATGATGAGGTTGCATTAAAGAAAGCTCATTTGGAAGAACCAGATAAAAAGTTACTAGAAGAAGAACCAAGCACAGAACAAGCAGAAACCAAAGAGGATGATTTCGCTGATAAAGTAAAAGACAATGAGGCTGAAGAAGTTAAAGAAGCTAAACTAGAAGAAGTTAAAACAACAACTCATACTCCAGAAACACCTGAAGAAGCTGAACTAAGAGGGATAGGTGGACGAGAGATTAAAGAAGAAGATTCTGGGGAAGAGAAGGGGGAGGAAGTGGGACTGACGTTTAATGAGTGGACACAGAAAATCCTGGCAGAGGCGGAGAAAGGAAAACAAGAAGGTGAGATTTTGTGATTGTGACATCCCCTTTCTACTATATGATCAAATTAGCAACCAGAAATAAAATTAATGTCAGTGATGTCATTTTCTCATCATAGTGTTTAAGGGTGTAATAAATGAAGTATGATGGAAAAGTAGTGTTTAGGTAGCTAAATATTCAAAGCATTCAATAAATCACCTATAGACTAACGCTGCTGGGTTTTTTTGGTCCATACAATAGTATTTATGCCTCATCATCATTTAATAACTAATTAATAGCAATTGCGTGTTTTAGCAGAAGAAGATGCAGACGCTGTACCCCACCCACCAGCAAAACAAAGGAAGAAGAAGAACTTTTCCTCACAGGATTGTGGGGCTAAAATCCTTGCCCATAATCCAGAGGCTTCCAACGTGAAAAGTGTGCTCAACAGTAACAAGGATGATTATATGAACACCCCCTGCAAATTCAAGAAATGGTAAGCTAAATTGACATTTTTTTCTTAAATTTCAGCATAGGAGAAGCAGAAAACTAATTGAAATTCAGTTTAAGATATACACTTTTCTCTGGTGATCACGTGTAGCTGTGTGTGATGACCCCTATTGAGTAGGACACAAGGTCAAGGTGACCTTGAGGTGAAAAAATGCTTTCTCGTTCAATCACTTAAGAACAATTGCACTCAGGAACATAATACTTGGTATACAAGATTGGTCATGACAAGTTAATAACCCCTATTTGTTTTAGGATCACTAGGTCAATGGTCAAGGACTTAAGAAACCAGAAACTTCATACTTGATATGCCAATTGGTCATGACTAGTAGATTACCCCTGATTATGACTAGTGGATGATCCCTATCGATTTAGGGATCAGTAGGTCAAAGGTCAAGGTTGCGATATAGGTTGCAGTGACAGGTATAAAAGTGGTTTCTGCTCAATATTGAAAGAACGCTTGCACCCAGGAACTTCATACTTGGTATGCCAGATGGTCATGCCTAGTAAATTAACCTTATTCATTTTCAGGCCAGTAGGTCAAAGGTCAAGATGACCTTGAGGTTAAATAACGGTTTCCACTGAAAAACTAAAAAGCTTGGGCCAAGGAACTTAATACCTGGTTTGCTAGTTGGTTTTGATTAGTAGATGACCCTTTTTTGACTTTGAGGTCAGTAGGTCTAGGTGACAGTGACCTTTAGGTGAAAAACAACTTGTTGGTCACCAGTCAGTACGTCACACATCTTTATGCTTAATTACTAAAGAATGCTTGAACCCAGGAAGTTAACACTTGGACCCAGGAACTTCATACTTGGTATGCAAGTTGTTCATGACCAGAAGATGACCCCTATATTTGTGTGTCACCAGTCCAAATGTACAAATTTCAAATCCATCATTGATTATTTCTCACCTATGACCACACAATTTTTAGTTTTAATTGCCTTTCGTTTCCCACTCGTCAATGTGAAATTTGCTTTGCTTGAAATAAAGAAATCTGCAATGTTTAACTGATGATTAAAGGAGTTGAATACAGATCTTGTTAGTACATTAAGTAGTTAAATTGTTCCTTTCCCTGCAGGTTTGTGTTGGAGCTATGTGAGCCCATACAAGCCCACTCCGTCGAGGTTGCCAGTTTGGAACTGTTCTCATCCCAACCCAAGAAAGTCAAAGTGTTGCTCAGTGACAGGTAAATGTTCACTTAGTTGTTGTACTGTTGTATTCTGTATGAAATTTTAGCTCTGTGTTTGCCTTAGTACACATCTTCATAATGGCAACAGACATCATAACATGTGAAGGTGTAGCAAGTATGAACAATTCTAGCTAAAATATTCGATTAAATTATACTTTTTAAAAAACAACCAGCTATGGCACCATGGTGTTGCTTTTGTGACCCCAAGTGGTGGCACCATTGTGGTGCCTTTGTATAAAAGCTGTGGCACCATTGTGGTGCCTTCATACTACAAGCTGTGGCACCATGGCGGTGTCTTTGTTACCACCAGCGATAACACCATGGTGATGCCTTTGTATAAAGCGGTGGCACCATGGTAGTGCCTTTGTATAAATCGGTGGCACCATGGTGGTGGCTTTTTTACTGCAAGCAGTGGCACCATGGTGTTGGCTTTTTTACTGCAAGCAGTGGCACCATGATGTTCGTTTGTTACCACATACATTGGCACCATGGTGGTACTTTTGTAACAACAAGTTGTGGCACCATTGTGGTGCCTTTGTTACCACATACATTGGCACCATGGTGGTACTTTTGTAACAACAAGTTGTGGCACCATTGTGGTGCCTTTGTTACCACATACAGTGACACCATTGTGATGTGATTGCTACAAAAAGCAATGGCACCATAGTGGTGCCTAAACAATACTTCAAATTCAGCATATTTTGATGCACATTTATATTATCTGTATTCTAGAGTTCATTTTTTGTGTTATTCAGATATCCCACAAAAGACTGGCAGTCAGCTGGTGAATTTGAAACACGGGATGAGCGAGCTGTGCAGAACTTCACCATTAATAAACTACAGGACTACTATGCCAAATATGTCAGAGTTGAGATCACAGAACACTTTGGTCACGAGCATTTTTGTCCCCTTACAATATTCAGGTAAAGATCCCTTCTCTGTGCTTGGTCAGTGATTTAGTACTGGCCAAAATTTCTAGAAACATCTTAGCACAATCGTAACAGGAATAGGCTGAGCTCACTGTCTTCATTTGTTATATGTTGTGTAATGTTATATGTTGTGTAATGTTATATGTTGTTGTTATATGTTGTGTAATGTTATATGTTGTGTAATGTTATATGTTGTGTAATGTTATATGTTGTGTAATGTTATATGTTGTGTAATGTTTACATTCACAATAGTTTTTAGGCTTTAAATGGAAATTATTTTGATTATCATGATAAACTTATATTTAGCTCAACTGGCCAAAGGCCAGAAGAGCATAGTGTGATGGCATTAAAACTTTATACTTTCAAAGATTGCAGGCACTTAATTAATCAAGTAAGGTTACTCTTTTTGCACATAATGCGAAGTATGGCCCTTTATTTTTGTATTTAGAAATTCTGGTAAAGGTTTTACATGTAACTGCATTTAAGTCAATAGATCAGCAAATATTTATTTAGATAGGCAGTTTCAACAATCCAAGCCTTTTATTTAATTAAGTAAGATTACTATTTTTTCCATATAATGTTAATGTTTTAAATTTTACTTAGAAATTCTGATTTATGTTTTGCATGTAAGTGTGCATATGTCAGCAACTACTTGGAAGTAATGCATTGAAACTTATACAAGGGCTTTGGACCTACTTAATTATTCAAGTAAGATAACTCAGTCTTGCATATTTTATAAATTTTGCCCCTTCATTATTCACGTGAGTCTCCAAATTTTTGCAATCCTTAGACATAAAAGTGGCTAGATAGTAATCACGCTGTCTCTTTGAAGGCCTTGTTTGCATGGACATGGTCATAACAAACAGTTGAAAGTACCTTGAAATTAATATAAATAAGTTTGGAAAGAAATTTCAAAAGGGTTAAAAATCCTTTATTCTTCTTTTTGCATTAATCCCTCGTACTCAAACAGACCCGCGCTATTTTTCAGGATTGACAATTTTCAGCTATTAGACCCAGTATGTATATCATGTTATTTGTTTCTTACTGCAGAATATAATATATGTTAACTTTACATACATGTAATTAAGACTACAATTGAGCAAACTTTTACCCCAGGGTGCTTGGTGTTTCCGTTGATTATGATGATGAGGTTCTTCACCATGGCAACACAGATGACGATGACAATGATGACGATCCTGATGAATCTGAGGGTCAGAACGGGGGTGAAACCAAGAACCTCTTTGAAAGTGCTAAAGGTTAAGACAGGGGCTTATATTTCTTTGTTATGTTCTGGTATTAAATTGATGTTAGATAGTGAGAATTTGATATTCATGTAATGACAAAAGTAAGGACAGGGGTCATGTACTGTTATCTGATATCAAAGGTACGCAATAGATTTGATCATATTTTATGCTTCACTAAGCATTGTTAACTCTGTCTGAAAACAGCATAAGAGTGGAGTTTGGTGTTTTTATCTCTCTATTTTGAAAAATCTTGTATGTTCAATACACATCGTACAGAAAAATGCAGCGAAACTACACTCTATGGAAATATCGAATTGATGAATGCTACATTGGAAAGTTGTTGTTCTTTTTAGACACTGTGTTGGGTATTGTCAAGAAAGTTCTGAATGTGGAGCAACATGAAGAGGATTCCAAAAGTAAGTGGAAAAAGCTTATTGAAAGATAGAAGTAAAATTGTCCATGTGTTTTCCTGCGAATCTTATTGGCTGATAGAAGTAAATAATACCATACATGTGTTTTCCTGCGAAGCTTATTGACTGATAGAAGTAAAAAATACCATACATGTGTTTTCCTGCGAAGCTTATTGACTGATAGAAGTAAATAATACCATACATGTGTTTTCCTGCGAAGCTTATTGACTGATAGAAGTAAATAATACCATACATGTGTTTTCCTGCGAAAGCTTATTGACTGATAGAAGTAAATAATACCATACATGTGTTTTCCTGCGAAGCTTATTGACTGATAGAAGTAAATAATACCATACATGTGTTTTCCTGCGAATCTTATTGACTGATAGAAGTAAATAATACCATACATGTGTTTTCCTGCGAAGCTTATTGACTGATAGAAGTAAATAATACCATACATGTGTTTTCCTGCGACAGCTTATTGGCTGATAGAAGTAAATAATACCATACATGTGTTTTCCTGCGAAGCTTATTGACTGATAGAAGTAAAAAATACCATACATGTGTTTTCCTGCGAAGCTTATTGACTGATAGAAGTAAATAATACCATACATGTGTTTTCCTGCGAAGCTTATTGACTGATAGAAGTAAATAATACCATACATGTGTTTTCCTGCGAATCTTATTGACTGATAGAAGTAAATAATACCATACATGTGTTTTCCTGCGAAAGCTTATTGACTGATAGAAGTAAATAATACCATACATGTGTTTTCCTGCGAAAGCTTATTGACTGATAGAAGTAAATAATACCATACATGTGTTTTCCTGCGAAGCTTATTGACTGATAGAAGTAAATAATACCATACATGTGTTTTCCTGCGAAAGCTTATTGACTGATAGAAGTAAATAATACCATACATGTGTTTTCCTGCGAAGCTTATTGACTGATAGAAGTAAATAATACCATACATGTGTTTTCCTGCGAATCTTATTGACTGATAGAAGTAAATAATACCATACATGTGTTTTCCTGCGAATCTTATTGACTGATAGAAGTAAATAATACCATACATGTGTTTTCCTGCGAAAGCTTATTGACTGATAGAAGTAAATAATACCATACATGTGTTTTCCTGCGAAAGCTTATTGACTGATAGAAGTAAATAATACCATACATGTGTTTTCCTGCGAAGCCTATTGACTGATAGAAGTAAATAATACCATACATGTGTTTTCCTGCGAAAGCTTATTGACTGATAGAAGTAAATAATACCATACATGTGTTTTCCTGCGAAGCTTATTGACTGATAGAAGTAAATAATACCATACATGTGTTTTCCTGCGAATCTTATTGACTGATAGAAGTAAATAATACCATACATGTGTTTTCCTGCGAAAGCTTATTGACTGATAGAAGTAAATAATACCATACATGTGTTTTCCTGCGAAGCTTATTGACTGATAGAAGTAAAAAATACCATACATGTGTTTTCCTGCGAAAGCTTATTGATTGATAGAAGTAAATAATACCATACATGTGTTTTCCTGCGAAAGCTTATTGACTGATAGAAGTAAATAATACCATACATGTGTTTTCCTGCGAAGCTTATTGACTGATAGAAGTAAAAAATACCATACATGTGTTTTCCTGCGAAAGCTTATTGACTGATAGAAGTAAATAATACCATACATGTGTTTTCCTGCGAAAGCTTATTGACTGATAGAAGTAAATAATACCATACATGTGTTTTCCTGCGAAACTTATTAAATAATACCATACATGTGTTTTCCTGCGACAGCTTATTGACTGATAGAAGTAAATAATACCATACATGTGTTTTCCTGCGAAAGCTTATTGACTGATAGAAGTTCATTATTAATATATGATTAAAGATATCATATATTTCTTAATTTCTCCATTTAAGATGTGACTGGGACTAACTTGGCAGACCCATTGTCAGGTGGTCAGCAGAATATATCTACTTCAACGCCTCCTGCGGAAACTACAACACTGCCCTGCCCTCCTGATGCTAAAATGTAATTTTTTTTTTCTAGAAAAATAATATTTTTTATAGGGAATGATTATAACTACCTAAAAATGGGTTTTTTATGTCAAAAACTATGAAAGAAATCATTCAGTTGCATACATTCAATTATTATCCTAGGTATTCACCTAAAAAAAATGATGTCAAACTATTAAATTTTTGAAAATTTTGTGTGATTTTTTTTGTTTGAATTTTAAATTCCATAAACTTGTTTATTTTTTGATCATGCTATTTAACACAGTTGATCAGAAAAAACGCAAAATAAAGCAGCTTCAAGACTTGTTTAAAAATGAATGTAATGTGGTATGTTGTATAAATGTTGTATAATTTCAGTCCTGGTGAATTGCCTGTAACTCCACCCACTCCAGGAGACTTGGAAACACAACTCCCACAACCCCCTGAACCAGGTAAGGAACCGATGCAATTTGTCAGTCATACACCATGTAAGAGAAAAAGGAATGCACAGTTGTTTCATCTTATGTTTATTTTGCATTTACATCCTGTGTTTTCCCAACCTGACTCAAATGTAAACCTGGTAGGTAATGTGCACCTGATGCAGGGCTTGATGCCAAGAAGCCCCAAACACAGCACTCTACTAACTTAGCTAACTGGGCAGCTGGCTCTAAATCCATGCACACTTAAATGAAAGTACCGATTTATTGATAGAATATCAGACTATATATCCATATGTAGTCTACAATCACCAAGTCATATAGTGATCAGATCTATATTTAACATGCAAGAACTATAAAAGGCATTCCACAAACATTGCCGGGCCAGTATTCATAAAATATCTTAAGTCTTTCCTAACTGAAGTCATTTTCAGTATCTCGCTCATTCTATGATATCATAACTTAATAATATCTGACCTATTTCATTTACATTGATGTTATTTGAAACACATATTAATGTTAAAAACTTCTCTATTTTTATTTTATTGGACTATGAACATTTAAGGAAATTGACTTAAGTTAAGAAGCTACTTAAGATGTTTTGTGAATGCAACCTTACAGATTTCCACACCAGTCACAGTTTCTACTCAAATGCAATATATGAAATATCCTTAAATTTCACCTTTGAATTAAAAAAGAATAGTTCTAAACTAATTTCATACTTTTTTCATCATTTAATCTTTTTAATACCTTATACTCAGACTGTTTAAAATTTCTATCACCAAAGTGCTATTTGCTTTGTTTTATGCAGGCAAGGCAAACTTGGTTCGAAAACTTGATGAAGATGAGCAGATTGAGACCTCCACATTAATCCCGCTGGACACGTTACCAGGGAAACCTCTTAAACATCATCTTCAAAAGTGTATGGAAACCAGTGACAAGTTTGCTACAAAGTTATCCACTACTTCCTCATTTTTTAATTCTAGTCTGTGTCGTTTTGCTTTCATAGTGTTCCAGACTAGTCCAGCCATCAAAGATGAGGAAAATATCAAAGTAAAGCCATTGAATATGAGTTCTAGTCAGTGTGAAAATGGAAGTCCAAAAACAGAGACAAAGAAACAGTCATCTTTGTCGGAAACTACGAAAATATCCAGTTCACAATCAACTGTAATATCTGTATCTTCTAAGGTGAAAGATATTAGAGAAACAGAATCCGTGCCAACAGCAACATCAATGGAATCATCAAAAAGTGAAACAAAAGAAACAACACAATCAAAAGTGGTTGAAATTGAACCAACGAAGATTTCAGACAATTTACCTCAGTCTGGGACTACAAAACTCTCTTCTTCTACAAGTACAACTGATAAAAATGGCCATATTGATCAGACAGGAAGTAGCTCTGAACAGGTTCATATTGACCCCAGTCCGACCTCTGTTGCCATAGAAACAGGGAGTAGAGTGGACCAGTCTATTGGTGCCACTCCTTCTCTACCTCCAAGCTGGGCACCAGAGACAAAGGATGTTGGTAAAGAGACGGTGTCAACTGATGGGAACCAACCACATGTTGATACATCAGCTACAGGAAACTCTGTAAGCTTTATTTTTGAGTTATTAACAATGTTGCAATGGACAATTTAAGAAAAGTGATTGCATGCTTACCGCGGTATCTTTTTTTGTTGTTGTTTTGAATGTGAGTTTACCAACTGTTATTAAAAAATCTTGTTTGTTAATTGCACCATAAATAACACATTAATGTGTATATTGAAGTATTATCATTTGAATTTTCTTTAAATTTTAAAAGTACGGTTGTTTGAATCTAAACACTGATACTTCTGCAGGTTAACGATTGTTTAGATTCTTTAGGTAAATTCTGATTAATTTAAATGACAAGTGTTTGTTTATAAATGCTTTTTTTACAGTACCAGCCTGACACAATGACTGTGGGTATAGACGTCCAGGAAGCATTGACTGACATCAAAGCTTCTACTGTTGTCATGACAACCAGTGACATCACCAAGCCAGCTGAGGTTGCCGTGGAAAATGGGGACATGGATGACATCGTAGATGATATCCGGCATGAGGAGACTAGCCAGCAACCCAACACTATTGTTATTGATGATAAGGTATATTGGCGTTTAACTAATACGTGCAGTCAAATACCTTTTATATATGTTTGATTTTCTGGACTTTAAATAGGGAAAGGTATAAATGACCTTGAAAATTATTTTTGAATGAAGCTGTCAACGTGTTCTGAAAAACAGCGGAAACAATAAAAAAAATTACAGCTTAATGCGATAATAATGGTAATTTCCAATCAAGTTTTTGATGTTATAATGTTATCAATTTGTCTTTAATTCATTTCAAACTTTAAAGCATGCATCTGCTTCAGAATCATTTGTCAAATTATCAAAACTTTTTTAGATTGATGTATCTTCTTAGAAAAAAACAATGTACTTGAAGTGTTCGATTTTTGTGCCCTCCATAGCATAAATTGACGAATGATTTACTGTCCATAAAATGAACGATTTTCGGCCTAAAATTGATAAGATCATGAATTTGTACTTTGACAGATGTTATCACATTAACCAAATATGTTTCATACGATATTTTAACTTACTAAAACAAAAACTCTCCAAGATAATAGTAAACAGCCTTACAGGCGTTCTGATTTGTGACCTTAGCCAGTAGGCTTTCCAAATTAAACTTAAATAACCTGAGAAGACAAGGACTGGAAATTGTTGAGGCTACCATTTGTAATCACCACATCATTTTCAATACTTATTAATCTACAATTATGACATTGTTTTAATGGTTGTGCTAGACAAGGGTAAACGCCTTAGCCTGGTTGACAATGTGGATATTGTAATCCTTCTTCTATTCTCCAGCAGCAGGCAGGAGTGAGCCATTATGCGGCTATCACCAACATATTATTCATAAATCTTAAATATCATTGTGAAAACTAATAAAACTTTATATTAAGAGTTGTTATAGACTGGGGTATGCATCCAGGACATGGCAATATTGACCTTGTGAGTCGTTCTCATGGCCAGTAGCAAAAAAGAGAATCCCCAGTCTACGAATAACTTCTTTTATATTTCAGGTTGTTATAGACAAGGGTACGCGCCCAAGCCGCGGTGACAATCTTGACATTGTGAGGGTACCCATAGTGTCCAGCAGTAAGCGGGAGTCGGCCATTATGAGGCTGAGTAACCGCATCAAGGTCCTTGAGCAGAACGTTTCACTAAGCAGCAGGTAAGAGTGTCTTTGGGATGCATCCTAATTTTAAGTTTCTTTGTTCCTGTCAAAAGTTATTTGAAGGTATTGTTACAGTCATGTTTTGTTATCTGTGTGTCATTGTGTGTCATAACTTAAAACCATAACAAGAAACTTGTTCACTCATGTTCACAGAGACCATCTGCATGTGTGGGGCAAATTATATACCTCTGGCTTATATAAGTTATACTCCTTCATCAACTTGAACAAAATACTAGATGAGAGTTGATTGTTTTGGACACTATCATTCATCTGGACTATGTCAACCTTTCGACTGAAGGAAGTTATATACCTTGACTTAGGGGCCAATCATTATGCCTCAACCCCCTTCTGCCCCCACCACCCTCCCAATCTTTGAGTGAGGGCATAAACATAGCCCACAAAGCATGAAATCTAGTGTTGTTAGTATGTCCTAAAATATATCAGCCAGAGTGATAAAATGTTGGCAGCATGTGAAGTTTTGAACAAGGGGCTTGCCTCACCAAATGAGTGCAGAGTTAAGACTCTTGACATCATTAAAAGAAGCCTATAGCGCATGTATCATATCTTGTGTGTATGTTAAAAGCATATAAGTCAGAGTCAAAATACTTTACAGGAATATAAACCAGCATGTGAAGATGTGAAATATTTTGTGTGTCTTCGCCCAATAAGTGCAGAGTTACGGCCCTAAATTTGTGAAAATAAGATAGATAGTGCAGCAATTTTGTGTTACGCAAATCTCAAAAAGTAAGAGATTCAGAGTAATGGAACTTTACATGAGTTTTAACCAGCATGTGATGTTGTGCACTTGTGGTATAGCGTGTGGCTGCCTCTGGTAAAAGTAGAGTTTTGGCCCCTGACTTAGCTGACAATTGCATATGAAGCATGCCATTTTGTGTCGCGCTTTTTTCAATAAGTATATGAGTCAGAGTCAAGAAACTTGAGAGGAATGTTAACCAGGATGTAAAGTTGTGCATGTGGGGTTTAGTTTGTGGCTGTGCCCAGCATCTGAGTATGGCCCTTTCATAATTCGATAATGGGGAAATATCAGTTTTCAAATGAAAACAATACTTCTTAAAAGTTTTTAAAATACCTTCTATAACATTTTTTGAAGCTCATCTTAGCAATGTAACATGCACAAACACTTGAAACAATTAATGTTATAAAAACATTTCACAATCTGGTCAATAACTGATAAATATCGTTGTGTTTCATTTATAAGATTTCTGGAGGAGTTGAGTCGGAGATACAAGAAGCAATCAGAAGACATGATGAAGATGTTGAACAAAACCATGGCCCGACTCACCAACTTGACCATAGAAAACGATGTCAAGGTAGGAATGTTTGATAGGATTTTAACTTTAAGAATTGTGGAATGGAGCTTCACCCAGTTTTTTTGGTACATGAATGTAGCAGCCTTCTTCCCTCATGTCCTTTGCCTTTCAAAGAATAAAATACTTAACACTGTGAAATCTTTCTTGTACATGTATATTGTATTGTTTAAAATGATAAGAAATTATTTATCGATAGATATGTTTAAACTGCACTTGAAGACACAAAATTACTTCATTATCTGTTTACACTTTCAGAATAAAATACATGAGGATGAAATGTTGGTGATGGAGAGAAGACTGGAAAACCTGACAGGGGTTATCACCAGTCTGAATCAGAACTTTGACAGGCTTAACAAACAGGTAAATATTTTAATTTGTTTAATAAGATATGTCAGTCATTTTAAACCTTGTGGTTCTAAAGAGTGCTCTGGGAGTTACCCGTAAAGTAACGAGCAGAGTATATACGATAAATGTTCTATCGATATTTTAATTGAAGCACGGTTAAAGCCAAAACAGGGTTACACCTAGAAATTTACAATCTTGTACCTTATGATCTTCATTATAACGCGTCCAAGGCCTCAAAATTTCTTTAAACAATCGTATTTCTCTAATCTGACTTGTTTTAGCTCAAATTTTCTAGTACCTGAATGTGTTTTGCTATTTTGATTGAATCTGAGTAATTTTACCAGAAAATGAAGTCCTATTCTTAACATCTATAGTGTTACAAGGTTTCAAAATCTGTTTTACAGGTTACTGACAGGCAGATGATTTGGACAACAATAGAAATCATGGTCATCGTCTCCATGCTGATATTTTTCCATCTAAGACGTCAACAACCAGCTTCCCTTCCACCAGAAGTGAAATCCCTCATAGAAAACATGCCTTCCAAGCCTGGTGCTAACCCTTTAGTGAGAAGGAACTCAATATCAGGGCCTGTAACCCCATCAAAGAAGATTGTAGATACTCTTCAGACAGGAGGTGCTTTGCAGAGGTTTTGCAGTGAAACAGCTTTAGGTGTGCATGATTTGTCTCCCTTTGTCAGTCTTTGTTATCTCATCTGTGTTTCAAAATTCAGGTATTGTAAATGCCTTGGTGTCATCATCCTTGTGAAAATCATGCAAAATTTTTGGCATTGGCCATAACTTTAGCAAAGCTAATAACTTTGACCCTTATGTTATGCCCCCTTTTCCCCTTGAAAAAACAATTGGCCCGTCTTACACAAAATTGAAAAAGGATTAGGTATTGTTAAAGCCATATGGTGCTGTTGCCAACAGTGATGTTGGAGTTAAATAATTGTGGGGATCTTGCAAACACTTAGTCTCTGTCATTAGTAAAAAAAAAATATGACCATAGACAAGTTAAAGTGACACCTTTATTCAAAATCAACACATACACATGTAAAACAAACATACATTTTGAATGATACATCCCCAACTACCTACTAAAAATGCATTTATGGAAAATATTCATTATTATTAACAATATTATAATTGTGTATTTAATAGCTGAAAACGCAAATTTTTTAAATGATAAGTGAATGTTTAAAGATTAACTGTGATCTACTATGGTCTCATAAGGTAGCTATACCGTGTTTTCTGCACATTTCTCTTGAATTAAATCGGAATTCTTCATAAACATCATTGTTTTCAACATTGGTTTATCTTTTTGGTGTATTAAAACAATTGTATTAAATGTGTTAATTCTTTTTCGGGAGTAATAGTGCATCTTTAAGCATGTCCCGTCACCATTGGTAAAAAAGTCTTGAATTATAGCCCCTGACCAACAAAGAAAAAGCTTGATAAGAGTTAGCATTCAGTTGTTTTGGAAACTAAGACCTTGTCTATTTCTCCTGTAATGGAATGTCTGGTGCCATGAATATATGTCTGATGTTCACTGTATGCATATTAACTTGTGCAAAAAGTCTTCCTGATCTTGTCTTGCCATCTGAAGTGTGGGCTGACAGCGCATGTGAATGTCTGTATGAATGGTGAACATCTACTCAAATTGTTTTTTGCTATTAAGTTGAAGTGAACTGTGATCTAAACAAATGCAATGTATATGGTTCTTATTTGGAACTAAATCTTTACATTTTGTCCAGGGCTAGCACACACGACTGTACAAACAAGACCATTAGGTTGTTAAGGTCATCATTGTTTTTGTTCTGCTTTGAAAGTGTAATGAATACACGTTTGATCCGCAATATTTCAAACAACATTGTTTGTACAGCATGGCGCGTGGGAAAACTTAAAGTAAAGTCTGTTTCTTTCCTCTAGATTTGCTCAATGATTTTGAAACATTTTGCAATGCAGCTTTCTGAAGACATTTTTAAAACAAAACTGAATTTAATCCTAAGAAACCAATTTATTAAGAAATTCAAAGTAATGTTAAATGAGACTGTTAAGGTATTGCTATTTCTAAGCAAAATTAATTAAATGGACATCATTCATTACTCAACATAATATGATAAACATACATTTGTATAGTCTGCCCAATATTACATGAATCTTGGGAAAAAGGGTTGCTTAATGATAGGATAAATAAGTCTGTAGTACGCTTCTTATGTTTTCATCATAAGAGTCTCCCCATTTGCAGTCATAGACTAAACTGATTAGTGTTTTGTAAACACTGGGTGCAATGTAGCACGTTACAATATTTGTTTTTGTTTTGTTTTCAGCTTCATCATACGATACAAATGATGGCATAGGAGTAAACCCAAAACAGGTTAGAACATACAATTTAAAATTGTCCCATAGATAAGTGTTGTATTTTATGTCTGCCTCTCACCCAATTGTAAGACTTACCCTAAGATTATGTGTTACACCATTCTTGGCATTACTGCGTTTCAATGATAATATCGTCAGGACATTTATCACATAGATTTTGCCCGTAACGTTACGGGTGTACCAGAGCACTCTCAAGCAGCGTAAGGTTTACGACAAAGTTATTGAAATGGGGCCCTGGACCACATTCACATAATGGACACTAGGGTCTATATTCAATAGCTTTAGAGGGGCAGCAGTGATTCTTTTGTGGATTTTACAGTCTAGTCAGAACACTCAACTTCTGATCTGAAAATTAAGTTTAATCTAAGGTGGTTATGGAATACACCCTAAGGTCTTCACTACAGAGAAAACAAATGAAAAGTAATTTTTATCAGATTTATCTGTCGTCGCACTTTGATTAAAAAAAGCTATTATTGATCATTCGATTTTGTTAAATTAGATTCTATGTTAGTTTTTGCATAATATTACAGGTTGTAGATGGATTTAAAAAGAAGAAGAAAAAGAAGCACAAAGGATCAGACCCTAAGTTGTTCTACAGTTACGGAGGACAACCACCAGGGGAATTGATTCCAGAATCTACACCAGAAATGGTTCAAACCAAATCTGAACCGGGTAGAACCAGTTCTTTTGCATCTATATTTAGAAACTGGGGGTCAAGTGGCACCAGCAAACCCAGGAGTGGGTCATTAGGAACGGATGACCGAATAGGTTTGTGGAGTTATGATACACATAGATATTAACTTGTATGATATGAGAAAAAAAGAAGACTTTAGTAACAATTTTTTTCTAACTGTTTGAAAAAATGTGTCCAGCATTTGTAAACCTACTTGATTGTGGAACTGTTTTACACTTTCTCCTAATATGTGTGGTAGAGAACCACATTACTTTTTTAATAAATGTGAGGACAAAAATCACACTGCAATAATTGTAATAAGATGTAAGCAAACTCCTTTACCTTATGCTATCTTTTAATTTCACTTAACTCTTGCAGGCTGTAATACTGATCGACTGAGGAGTGCATCAGCAATTGAACCCAAAGAAAATAAAGGGACCAAAAGTAAAAATCCACAATTAAATGTTGGACTTAAAGGTAGTGCAAGTTCATCATGTAGATTAGGCAATAGGAATGACAATGAGTTTGTGATTGATGATAGAAAACCGCCCAAAGGACATAGACGGCAGAAGTCCTTACCAAAACAGCATTACTCAAGCATCATCGAGACCGTGGGGAATCAAACATTCGCTCCAATTTCAAATGGTTCTCAGAGTGTGTCTTCAGAATGCAATCCTGTAAGTAAGAAGGCACCAAAGAAGGGTGATTTAAAAAAGTCTGCAAGCATGCCGTCTGAATCGGCTAAAAGTAGAAAAGAACCGAGTAAAAGTGCTTCTGGTCAGATGGTGAATGGTTACCACCACAATGGATTTGAGGAATTTGATAATAACATACAAAATAGTCACACTCGAACGGCTTTTGGGAAAAGTCATTCCTATACATCTTGTGTTGATAGAGGACATTTGAAGGACTTCGGTGTCAGAGAAAATGATTCAGTTTGTACACCAACTAAATATAGTGTGGATGGATTTGTTAATGGTTACCATGGTGATGATTATGATGGCGATGTGTTTAAATCGTCCGGTTCATTCGAAAGTTGCTCTCCAAGAGTTGATTTGATCAAAGGTGACAGCGACAGTCCTTCAGAGAATAAGAGATCCTGGAAGAACATGTTCCTGTTCTGATAATGATCAAGTGAAAATGATAATATAAAACATTAAATGTCAGACAGCCAGTAGGTTTTTGCCAGTATCTACAAATTTAAGCATTAGCGTGCTTTCGATTTACATGTACATATGTACAAATGTGCTTTATGATTATATCTTTATTTCTATTTCAAATTGTGCTATTTTACATGATTGACAAATACCAGTTTAGGCTGAAAGGTATCCATCTGTATTATATAGTGCTGGGGCATATATAGGCATTATGTTCTTTTAGTCAACAGGTGCATTTAAGCTTAGCACACTTACCTGTACTTGTTTTGTCCTACCTTTCTGTCATCACATAGTTCCATATATGTATTTGTGTTCTGTTTATTTCAAACTTGAGCAGCATAGAGCGGTGCAATATGTTTTTTGGGGGATTTATCTATCTGTAAACATGTATCCTGTATCAGCATATCACTAGTTAATATTATTTAATCCACAATAATTGTGTTGTGTAAATATGGGAATATTTTCCACAGATTTGAAGTTAAATGTATGTATTTCATGGAATTCAAACACCGTTTTTCATTGTTTAACGTCGTAGGATAGATTCAGAATATTTTTTTCATTTCATAGTTTTTAAGAAAAAAATTATTGGTGAATATAAAAAGTAATAAAAACTCATTTTAATAGCATTTAAATGGTTTTGAATTCCTTTTTGTGATATATGTAATGAATTCCCTTCGCTGTACAATAATTATCATTGATATCTTTAACCATAGAACTCTTATTGTAAGACTTAACACAGAATATGTGTCAGAAAATGAATATAAGTTTTGTTAAATTTTACTACTGTTTGCAAATAAAGTTAGCAAAGCGTACTGCTCATTAATTAAGGCATGATCATAATTCCTTTTTGTAACGAAGAGACGGTCAATTTGTGCTGCCCCAAAAGCGATTTTGGATAATAAGTTTCCGGAACTGCTGATGATGTCAGTCAGTTTTTTGATGTATGAAGTCAGTTGACAATGTTGCACTTTTTTTTCGAAATTCGCTCAGTGTATTTAAATGGAGCAAAAGCCATGATCATTCAGTGTTCCAAAACCTTGAAATGCTAGGGTAAGCTAACTTTGTTTGCATACTGTAGTAATTCTCTTAAAAAAAGTTCTTGATATAAATGTTTCAGTGTTGCGTTTTGTTTATGGTTGTTTATGTGTTCTTTTTTAATGTTTGGTTTAACAAATGAAATTTAAAAAATCAGTTCTTTGACATTGTTTTGCGCTGTAAACTATTTGATTTTTTTTCTTATGAGATTATATTGAAACTGTCCTTAGCTTGTTTTGATGTTCTAATGGCTTCCCTTAGTCAGTTCATTTCTATTGTTTGTTAGTTTCGTGTTATCATGAATGACATGAAATATGTGCTAATGTTATGATACAGGCCGTTCTTTATAAAACATCTCAAGTCATTTCCTAACTTAAGTCATTTTCTTAAGTTGAGTACATTTAGCTAAATTATCATATGATAAAATTGCTTCATAAGATGAGAAATACTTAATTTCACTTTGATTGAAACTAAATACTTCAATATAAAAAAGACACTTATACTTTTATTTTAATTTGACTACGAAAATATTACTAAATTGAACTAAGTGACTAAAGATGATTTACGACTACTGGCCGAAGTTGATATTTTTTATTTCAATTCAACGTCAGCCAGTTTTGAAGATGGGCATTGACCATGCACTTTCCACAAAGTTTTTTTTTTCCTCAAGATTTTGTACAACGAAATGTATCTTGCCATCTTGATGGGGTGGGAACGGAACAGGAGGAGATTGGGGAAAAGCAGTTTTTTATGGCTCTATTGTTAATTGATTTTTTTATTTGTTTATAAGACATTTTACAGTGAGATTCGTGATGTAGAATATTTGTGTATGGTTATAAAAAAATCCTTCTTTAATTTCAATTTTTGCCTTCATATAAGAACATGTTTACTGTTCTCATAAAGTACATCTCAACACATACACGCACTTCATGTGTATGCTGGCTCTATATTTCTGTCATTTCTATATACTCTTACCGGTGTATATTTATTTTTTGTCTTTTTATTTCATGAAAGTCCAATTACTATGACCTGAAAATGGTGTTATTTCATTATATGGCGATTAAATTAATTGCTAGATTTTCATCCTCGTTCGCCCCATTTTTTTTGCAGCCCCTTAAATTTTATTGACTCCAGTAAAAATTACCAACTAGGGTCTGTTTTTGTGTAGCAGTTCGATACTGTTTGGGAACAGCATTTATTCATACTGGTGTCAATGTATAATATTCACATGTAAAAAAGGAGAATTGTTATGATCATGTTTCCGGTTCATCTAGAAACATATGGTCCCTTATACAATAAGAAAATAGCATGAACACATATTCAATGGAGGGACTGTCACATAAGAAAAATAAAATGTCTCCCAATCCCACATTTAAAAAGACAAATTGGATGAAAATCTAGCAATGAATTCATATTGGCCTACTGGCCATGCCGTTATGGTGGTTTTCCTTATTAAGGTGCTGTTCGCTATGTTTTCCTCATATTCTGTTTATGATCTTTTCATATTTTCATTACAGTGCAATTCCTTTCTACAGGTCACACTGTACATCAACATTTTCTTTGTGCTTTGTAATTTAATATAAGGTGATAATTATCTACAGTATTTTAGGTCATATTGACCTGCAGCAATTCTAAAAGTAATCTTAAGTAAGTTTAATATTATGTGCACATGTCTTTAAAACCATACAAGTGTATTTTTACATGTACATGAATATATAAGCATAGATGTAAGATACATGTGTATCAATATGGTTGAATAGGGTCACATGTTATTACTATTTCCAGTGTTGTATTTACCAAAAGACAATGTTAAAAGCTTAGGTACCAAAATTATTCATCATTTTGATTATTTGATTTTTTTTGGCTTTTGCTTTGATTTCCAATACCATCCTCGCCTTTACTAATTTGGGTTGTTGTTATCTGTGTACAAAGGCTAAGGTAAATTGCTTACTTGAACGTAATGAGATGTATTTATTTGAAGTAATTGTTACCTGTTAAATAAATAAGCAAATAAGTATTAACACTTGTGTTCTTAATCCTCGACCTGTTATTGGGATACATAATAAAGTGTGCCACGTTGACACAGGCCTGCTGTAACCGGACATTCTACAAATATAACTGGTACAGCGGCCTTATTCAAGCCAGAAGACATTACCAAGGTCTATTTTAATGGCACTTATACGCTACCCTAATCAATTGCAATGGTTCTTAGACCCCACCCAAGTCCGGTCGAATATTCTAAGATCCTACCAAAGTCAGGTTTAAAGACGTTACCCAGGTTATGTTGAATGGTTCAAAGACACTACCCAAGTCTGGTTGAATGGTTCAAAGACACTAACCAGGTGATGTTGAATGGTTCAAAGATACTAACCAGGTTATGTTGAATGGTTCAAAGACACTACCCAAGTCTGGTTGAATGGTTCAAAGACACTAACCAGGTGATGTTGAATGGTTCAAAGACACTAACCAGGTGATGTTGAATGGTTCAAAGACACTACCCAGGTCATGCTGAATGGTTCAAAGACGCTACCCAGGTCATCTTGAATGGTTCAAAGACACTAACCAGGTGATGTTAAATGGTTCAAAGACACTACCCAGGTCATGTTGAATGGTTCAAAGACACTAACCAGGTCATGTTGAATGGTTCAAAGACGCTACCCAGGTCATGCTGAATGGTTAAAAGACACTACCCAGGTCATCTTGAATGGTTCAAAGACACTAACCAGGTGATGTTGAATGGTTCAAAGACACTACCCGGGTCATGTTGAATGGTTCAAAGACTACCCAGGTCATCTTGAATGGTTCAAAGACACTACCCAGGTCATGTTGAATGGTTCAAAGACACTAACCAGGTGATGTTGAATGGTTCAAAGATACTAACCAGGTCATGTTGAATGGTTTAAAGACACTACCCAGGTCATGTTGAATGGTTCAAAGACACTACCCAGGTCATGTTGAATGGTTCAAAGACGCTACCCAGGTCATGTTGAATGGTTCAAAGACACTACCCAGGTCATGTTGAATGGTTCAAAGACACTACTACCCAAGTCAGGTTGAATGGTTCAAAGACACTACCCAGGTCATGTTGAATGGTTCAAAGACGCTACCCAAGTCAAGTTAAATGGTTCAAAGACACTATTACCCAAGTCAGGTTGAATGGTTGAAAGATGTTACCCACGTCCTATTTGAATAGTTTAAAGGCGATACCCAAGTCCGGTGAAATGGTACTTAGACGCTACCCAAGTCAGGTTAAATGGTTCAAAGACACTACCCAGGTCAGGTTAAATGGTTCAAAGACACTACCCAGGTCATGTTGAATGGTTCAAAGACACTACCCAAGTCATGTTGAATGGTTCAAAGACACTACCCAGGTCATGTTGAATGGTTCAAAGACGCTACCCAGGTCATGTTGAATGGTTCAAAGACACTAACCAGGTCAGGTTGAATGGTTCAAAGACACTACCCAGGTCATGTTGAATGGTTCAAAGACACTACCCAGGTCATGTTGAATGGTTCAAAGTCACTACCCAGGTCAGGTTGAATGGTTGAAAGACACTACCCAGGTCATGTTGAATGGTTCAAAGACGCTACCCAGGTCATGTTGAATGGTTGAAAGGCGGTACCTAAGTAAGGTTGAATGGTTTAAAGACACTAACCAGGTCAGGTTGAATGGTTGAAAGACACTACCCAGGTCATGTTGAATGGTTGAAAGACACTACCCAGGTCATGTTGAATGGTTCAAAGACACTACCCAGGTCATGTTGAATGGTTCAAAGACACTACCCAGGTCATGTTGAATGGTTCAAAGACACTACCCAGGTCATGTTGAATGGTTCAAAGACACTACCCAGGTCATGTTGAATGGTTCAAAGACACTACCCAGGTCATGTTGAATGGTTCAAAGACACTACCCAGGTCAGGTTAAATGGTTCAAAGACACAAACCAGGTCATGTTGAATGGTTCAAAGACACTAACCAGGTCAGGTTGAATGGTTGAAAGACGGTACCCAAGTCAGGTTGAATGGTTTAAAGATGTTACCCACGTCCTATTTCAATGGTTTAAAGGCGATACCCAAGTCCGGTGAAATGGTTCTTAGACGCTACCCAAGTCAGGTTAAATGGTTCAAAGGCCTACCCAAGTCAGGTTGAATGGTTGAACGGCGGTACCCAAGTCCGGTTGAATGGTTTAAGGGCGCTACCCAAGTTAGGTTGAATGGTTTAAGGGCGCTACCCAAGTCAAGTTAAATGGTTGAAAGACGCGACCCAAGTCAGGTTGAATGGTTGAAAAACGCTACCCAAGTCAGGTTGAATGGTTTAAAGACGCTACTGAAGTCAGGTTAAATGGTTGAAAGACGCTACCCAAGTCAGGTTAAATGGTTGAAAGACGCTACCCAAGTCAGGTTGAATGGTGTAAAGAAGCTACCCAAGTCAGGTTGAATGGTTTAAGGGCGCTACCCAAGTCAAGTTAAATGGTTGAAAGACGCGACCCAAGTCAGGTTGAATGGTTGAAAGACGCTACCCAAGTCAGGTTAAATGGTTGAAAGACGCTACCCAAGTCAGGTTAAATGGTTGAAAGACGCTACCCAAGTCAGGTTGAATGGTTTAAGGGCGCTACCCAAGTCAGGTTAAATGGTGTAAAGAAGCTACCCAAGTCAGGTTGAATGGTTTTATTTTTGAAGACGCTACCCAAGTCAGGTTGAATGATTGAAAGACGCTACCCAAGTCAGGTTGAAAGGTTTAAAGCCGCTACCCAAGTCAGGTTGAATGGTGTAAAGAAGCTACCCAAGTCAGGTTGAATGGTTTAAAAAAGCTACCCAAGTCAGGTTGAATGGTTTAAAGCCGCTACCGAAGTCAGGTTGAATGGTTTAAAGCCGCTACCGAAGTCAGGTTGAACGGTTTAAAGAAGCTACCCTAGTCAGGTTGAAAGACGCTACCCAAGTCAGGTTGAATGGTTGAAAGACTGCACCCAAGTCAGGTTGAATGGTTCAAAGACGCTACCCACGCCCAGTTAAATGGTTTAAAGACGCTACCCACGTCCAGTTGAATGGTTTAAAGACGCTACCCAAGTCAAGTCAAATTGAGTGGTACAAAGTCTTCATTCAAGGCAAGTTATAAGGTACTCGAGTCAAGTTTAGGGGTACGAAAACGCTACTCATGTCATATATGATAAAAAAAAATAAAAGATGACACTAACGTAGGCGCGCTTACTTGATCTTACCAATACAGATAAGTATTAATTACCTAAAGAATGTATCAACATCCGAACAGAATAACACGAACATTTATTAAGCATTTTCACATTACAAATACATATGTATAGCTTTTACTAGAATGATACATAAAATCAATATATTAAGTAGTTTTCTTTGCAAATATAATACTTTAAAGTTATAATAGAACATGTTCTTTATACGTTTGTTACGCCAATGCGCATATGTTACGTTACTGTGTATATGGTATGCCAAGTGCTGTGTATATGGTATTTCACTGTGTATATGCAATGTCACTGTGTATATATATGCAATGTCACAACATATGTGGTATGCCACTGTGTATATGTTTAGTCACTGTGTATATGGTATGCCACTGTGTATATGGTATGTCACTACATACATGTATGTGGTATGCCACTGTGTATATGTTATGACACTGTGTTTATGATATGCCACGTTGTATACCGGTATGTTATGTCACTGTGTATACATTATGTCACTGTGTATATAATATGTCACTTTATATATGGTTTGTCACTACGTATATCCTATGTCCCTGTTTATATGGTATGCTAATGTGTATATATCATGCCACTGTGTATATGGTATGCCACTGTGCATATCATGCCACTGTGTATATGGCATGCCACTGTGCATATATCATGCCACTGTGTATATGGCATGCCACTGTGCATATATCATGTCACAGTGTATATAGCATGTCACAGTGTATATGTCATGTCACTGTGTATATGGTATGCCACTGTGTATATGTCATGTCACTGTGTATATGGTATGCCACTCTGTATATATTATGCCAATGTGTATATTTTATGCCACTGTGTATACTGTTTTTATGTTATGCCACTGTGTATTTGTTGTGCCACTGTATATATATGTTATGCCACTGTGTTTATGTTATGCCATCGTGTATATGATATGTCACTATGTATATGTTATGCCACTGTGCAACATCATCACTACACCGAGTTTCTCTTCTCAAGTACAACAGAATGGTCGACATCATACGTACACCCTTCTTCTTCAAGCTCATGCGGAAACGCGGGGTTCTGGAAATAGCCATACCCGCCCCTGGCTTTGGCAAGCTCTATGGCCTGTGCTCTCTGTTTTTGACGTTCTGTTTCAATCACTCTCCAGTGACAGGGCTGGCAGGGTTTTATTTCAATGTCAGCAGAGTTCTGTGAGAATTGTCTCATAATTTTAAAGGCTTGTTTCATGTCCTCTTGTTTCTGAAACATGTCATCGGTATATGCCAATAAAGACTGAATATCCGAGAGCAGAGCGTCTTTGTAGAACATGTTTTAGATGTACGTTATACTTTTAGTTGGTAAAGCATATATAGAAGTAATTCAATTAAGTGTACTATCTGGACATAAACTGGACGCTGTAGAGTACATTTTAAACAGCATTAAAGCTTTAACGGCAGTACATAATTATCTCCCTTATACCGTTTAGCATATTATGAAGAAAACACTTGTTGCTTCCCCTGTTTTGTTTTTTGCCATGCCTGTTTACTAAAGTTGTTGCAGTTATTAAAAAGGTTAATCTACTATTTGCCTCGTGTGGTTCCTTACTGGCACAAAGTGACACTCTTATTCAAAAACAAACATACACATGAATAACAAACATCAATTTTGACAGATAGACCTTAACAATATTGTAACCGTGTATTTAGTAGAAGAAAAAGCAAACATATTAAATGATTGGTGAATGCTAAAAGATTTATTGTGATCTATTATAGTCTCATAAGGTATAATTAACGTGCTTTATGCCAATTTTATTCAAATCAAACTCGATATCCTTCATATGAACCATTGTTTTCGACACTTATTAATCCTTTTGGAATATTAAAACAATATTATTAATTGTGGTAAATCTTATTTGGGATTGGGGGGGGGGGGAGAGAGTGAATCTTTAAAGAGATTTGAATAATTCCACAATTTTATGAGGCTATGTATCGACACTTGAATAGAGAAACAAATAAGTTTTGAAGCTAGGACCAACAATCAAGAGCATAATGATTGTGCACAAAGGCGAAGGCTCATTTGACTTTAATGGCATGAATAACTTAAATAACCCTGACGAAGATTTTTGGTGAATATAATTCTGTAAACAAAAATACGTTGAAATGTGTTTACCTTCTTTGTTTTCATTGGTCTTAACCGTCTACGACGAAAGAGCAGGGCACAGCCTACTCCGACAATGGTCAGTAGGAAAATACTGGACACGAGGGCCACTATCACTTCGGACTGGAACTGCAAAACAGAAAAACAACGCGCTTTATGTCGTATCAGGCACTGCCTGGAAATATGCCAGGTCACATAAATAATCGATGAAAAGTGTGTTCGATATGTTTTGGGTTCACCGAGTTACCAGCACAATTTATATGTGTTTGGATTGTCTTTATCTCTTTCTGGACACCAGACGGAACATTAACGGATTAAAATGCGAAACAATAAAGGCAGAAATAAGAGCTAGTAATTGAGTACTCTCACTCTGTTGGAACACACGACATTGAATTGAATCCAGGCGCTTACCGCACACTCGTCCGAATCGTCTCCGCAGTTATCATAATCGTTGCACTTGAGCGAGGCGGACACACATCGCCCGTTGTTACAGCGTAACTCGTCCACGAAACAAGATTCCGCTGGAATACAATACATGCATTTAGGAATATGAAGTTGACAGCTGCATTGTTGGTATGAACGTAAGTTTAATATATAGAAATCCGGTTCAACACCTTGAGTATTTCTTCAACCGACGTCTTGTGGTGCTATGTGTGTGACTTTCGATTTGTTACAGTAACACTTAAGTAATCAGTGTCTATTGTCTTGTGGTGTTGTATATCTCGAGTTGTTACAGTAACACTTAAGTAATCAGTGTGTATTGTCTTGTGGTGTTGTATATCTCGAGTTGTTACAGTTTTATGTTTAAAGAAAGGTCAACAGGCAAGTATACCTTCCCGAAACGACGTGAAAATAATTTCAAAGCCATTGTCACGTGAGTGGACATCACTTTTGAAAAAGACTGTCACGTGATTTCCAGTGCTGGCATAGGTCATATCTGGCGGCTTGTCCCCGCACATCCGGGCATGAGATCCTGTAATTAACAACATGCAGATTCGAATAAGAGTTAGATTATTTGGCAATCACTGAATTGTTCTGAAACTAGTTTATCTACATGGTATAAGATGGTATACAAATCTGCCGCGTTTCTAAATCAATTGTTGCATAATGCAAAGAAGGACAAATTAGACAAATTTGGACAATTTGTTTTTGCACCTGACTCTAGTTTTTATTGCGGCGAAAAAATGCGAGCAGAAATTTTTTGTCTAAATTTTATTTTTGTCCTCCTTCTGGGATGACTTCCGGTATTTTTTTGCACGGGAAATACGCGTTTATGTACCAAGGTCAAATTGGCATTATGATGTGATTTACCTGGCAGGTAGGGTGCAGCTGTGTCAGGGCCGTCATGGAGTCCTACATAATCGTCGCCACAGTTCGACTCCCACTCTATCTCCATCTCCCTGTTATAATATATTGTCAATAGTGGTTGTGAAATGATTTGTTAACTTAATGTTCAAAATCATTCAGAATAAGTCATACTTAGTAATGATTTGGTATGATAAGTTCTAAATGAATATATATATTCCAAGAGGCGGGAATCAAATTGTGACGTCATATCGAACTGCAATTCCTAACGAATGTCATCTGGTATCTATTGAAGGTCGATATGCGATTTCGTCTTTATAATAATAAAAATCAAAGGTAAAAGAGTTTTTATTATTATTTTCTTATCTTCCAATCGATATTTAAAGACACAGGATAACTTAAGCGAACATACATCTTGGTCTGCTTGATGGACATCCGTTTACTAATAAAAAAGCCGACCTTCCTGACCACCTGAGCCGTAGTTCAAACATTATATATTTTACAACGATTGTGAAGAATGTGTGGTCTGGTGTTGTTGGGCAAACGGAAGTACCCGGAGAAAACCCACATGTCCGGCTCGTGACCACTTACTAAACTCACCAAATGGTGAGCCTTGTGGCGAGTATACGCTAATTTATTTTCAAATGTCGAGTAGGAACGGCGAACTAAAAAGTTAGACCTAGTCCCAATATGCCGAAAATACTAAAGTCATCTCAACGCAAATCACCACATAACGGCAAAAAGGTTATTCAATGACGCTTATGGAAGAAGTTCTCTTCTAATTGTTGCAAAGGAAAATGATTTAAAGGAAAAATTGTTTTTAATCCAAATTTTATTATGTTTCACTGAAATACATGTTTTGCTCTAGATTTACTTAAAAATACTGACCAGTTAGGCCTATCAGCACGATGCACACTACAACTATAATTACCTGAAGATGATGGCGATTTTCCTGTTTGGTGGAGCCGTAATGGTGACTGCACAAGACAGCGCATTCCGGTACCGGGCGCGGCGAGTGACCAGCAGGCGGCCCGCGGGGATAGCCGCGGACTCCATGTCTATCTGACCAGCACAGTCATCTTCCATGTAGACTGAAGTATTAGTTAGATAAGGTGAAACGTGGGATTTATGCAAATTAAAAAGCTATGATTATTATAAACTGTTGTTTTATAATAATGGGTGAATTTCTACATCATATATATCCTAAACATTTATGAAATACTACACGATCGTTTAAATTTCTATATGATATATTCTAACTTTCTAAGTATTCATAAAAATAGACGATCGTTTAAATAGCAAAATAAAGTAAAAATGGGTATGAAATCAGAAAAGAAATATTCATGCATTATGTACATGTTGCCAAAACGTCGTAGACAAACATAAGAGGTCGAGATTATTTTTTCAAATGAGATTGCATCCATTTATTTTGGTAAATAAGCAGTCAGTCGTTATTGATTTAAATCAGGTGAATACGCAGATTTAAAGAGAGGCTGTGTCAGTATAGTACTGAATGTACACTTCAAATATTAAAATATATACTTTTAAACTTGAAGGCACAATTTAAAACAACCAAAAACACTTAAACCTGTTAACCAGTAAAAGTTAATTCGCGATGAACGTTTAACTTATAAAAGCAAAATAATCATAGAAAGTACAAACATTTTCTCAAACAATATCCAGTGTCAAAAAGCAAAATAAAAACGAAGCCAACATTTTCTAAAAGCCTCATCATAATTATCAAATATCCAGGCAACTTGTACACTCAAAACAATAATCCGGTCTAATTTACATTTTGGTGTTGTACAATAAACATACTAAATCATAATTGTGTACAGTCCAGGCATTGTCCATTAACTTTCATGTCCAGTTGATGAAAGATCTGACGTTCGGTGACATGTCCTTTTTAGTATAGATTAATGTGCTGGCCTTGGTGAGCGCTCTCCCCGTCTTATTTTACTATATAATGCGCATGTAAGAATTTTACAGAAAAAATGATAATAATAATTAAATGCAACCATTTACAACATGAACCAATTCACCTCATCAAAAAGCTTACCTCAAAATGTCATCATTTGTAAATATTTATCACCGTAGAAGTTTCTTCTTCTTGCAATAATTCGTGATTCACATTAATTTAAAAAGACCTTTACAGCTTGAATGAATTTTTGCTACCAACTTCTACCTTACGAAATTTATTGTTTAATTCAACTAAGAATTGAATTCAAATTTATTGATGTCATTTGACGTTACATTTTAACAATAATTGCTTTAAGTGATGTCTTTTTCTTGCTTTCTAGACGTAGAAGTAATTAAATCATTTAAAGGGTTCATGTTTTGGTATCAAATTTCTTCCTGCAATCTGAAAATACATATAACTATTTTACTCTTTTAGTCCGATATTACAAAAAAAATACACTTGAAGTATAAAACAATACATACTAGTTTCAGTGGGTGCGAAGCCATGCCCCCCGCCGGAACAGTCAAGGAAAAAAATAGAAAAATGATAACAAAACCTCATGCCAAAATGACCTCAGACTGAAATATGAGGATAACTTAAATTTTGTTGAATCGCGTTATTAACTACTTCAAAGAAGTCGGTTGATATTGTGAAAATATTGTGCACATTGGGTTAAACTATTGAAACTTTGTACACAATGAAAATGTGTTTATGATTGGAAAAGCCTCAGGACCCACTCTGGATTCATCCAAAATGGCTGCCAAATTCAAAATAGCCGCCATTGACATAATTATGTAAATGTATAGTTGTGGTGCTTTCTGTGACCTAAAAATGAATTGTTTGGTGATACATGTATTTTATTATTATTAAAAGGTTAAAAGTGGACTTTTTAAATATTTATACAGATACTCCTCATTTGCTCAATTGCCTATATGTGCTCTAATAGGCACTAACAGTGCTAAATGACAGCTGCAAATGAGTTTGTTTGGCGTTGAATGGGCTTTATGGTTGCCAAAATCTGGACAACTTAGCACTGGGTAGGCTAATGAGAGCTGCACATAGGTTGGTTTGGCACTGAATTGGGACAAAAAGATGTGATATTTAAGTCTTAATATGGGAATACATGGGTATTTAGCTCTGAAAAAGCGCTATGGTTGTTAATTTTGGTCTTTTTGACACTGGATATGTTTAATAAGAGCTGCGCATGTGTTTGTTGGGCTCTGAATGATCGTTAAAATCTTTGCCAAGATATGGCCCATTTGGCATTCATTAGACTTAATAAGAGCTGCATATGGGTTTGTTGGGCTCTGAATGATTGTTATAATCTTTGCCAAAATATGGCCCATTTGGCATTCGTTAGACTTAATAAGAGCTGCATATGGGTTTGTTGGGCTCTGAATGATTGTTATAATCTTTGCCAAAATATGGCCCATTTGGCATTCATTAGACTTAATAAGAGCTGCATATGGGTTTGTTGGGCTCTGAATGATCGTTATGATCTTTGCCAAAATATGGCCCATTTGGCATTCATTAGACTTAATAAGAGCTGCATATGGGTTTGTTGGGCTCTGAATGATCGTTATAATCTTTGCCAAAATATGGCCCATTTGGCATTCATTAGACTTAATAAGAGCTGCATATGGGTTTGTTGGTCTCTGAATGATCGTTATAATCTTTGCCAGGATATGGTCTACTTGGCATTCATTAGACTTAATAAGAGCTGCATATGGGTTTGTTGGGCTCTGAATGGGCTTTATGGCTGCCAAATTGTGTTATTTGGTACTGATTATGCTTAATAAAAGATTCGCTTGTGTTTCATTGGCTCTGAATGGGGTTTACGGTTTTCAAAATGAGGCGCTTTTAGAACTGAGCAGGCTATATTAGAAATGCACATATTAGCTCTACATGGGTTTGTGTTCCAAATTGTTTTTGGGCTCAAATTATGCTTAATTAGAGCTATTCATAAACTCGTTTGACTTTAATTAAATGGACTTAATGGTTGGCAAAATGTAGTCTGCTCTGCATTATTAGGTGCTTAAGGCTTAAGTTGAATTGGAGCTGCATATGTGTGGTTTTGGTCTCTATGTGGGCTGTATAGCTGCCATCATGTGATATATTTGGTACCGTGTATGCTTAATTAGAGCATGACTGTGCTTGTTTTGCTCCATATTGGACTTACGTATGTAGTTTTGTTCGGCACTTCAAAGGCTTGTTTAGAAATACACAGTTGCTTTGCTCTGAATCTGCTTCATTGTTTTGAAATTGTGGTCAATTTGGCACTATGGAGCTACACATGCCTTTGTTTTGCCCTATGTGTGTATGTGCGTGTGCGTGTGCGTGTGCGCATTGTTGGCATTTGATAGCGCTTCGTAGCTTTTATACGTTTGGCACAATATGGACTGGAAAAATAATTTTGGACACACATTGGACTTGAGAACAGTGAGTCTACTGTGGTTGTATGGCAGATTTGCGTAGATGATACATAAAATGTGGTTAAATAAGCTCTGGCTTAACTTTTGTAAACCCGGGCTGGTGCTTGATAATGATTCGGCTTGACTGTAACCACAATAGGCATACAGAGGGGTACTTGGAACCTTATCAGTGGACTTAAAGCTGCACTCTCACAGACATACCATTTTTACAACTTTTTTTTATTTTTTGTCTTGGAAAGAGCAAATTTTTGCGTAAATATCTGCAAAACAATCGTAGATTTTCATATTTCCGTTCGAAAATTAATCTTTTATGGCTTAAACCTTTACTAACTGTTTAAAAAATGCATAAAACATCAAGTTTTGAACTTAAACATGAAAATCTGCGATCTATTTTTTGTCAGCAGTCTTATATTACTGGTTTCCATGGATTTTCGCAAAAATTGGCTCGTTCCAACACACAAAAATAAAATAATTGTCCAAACGTTCAATCTGTGGGAGTGCAGCTTTAAAGAAACACGATTTGGCTGATTTCTAAATCCTTATTTGACCTGAGTGAGATGTTGTTTGGGTTTGGAAAAACACTGGATAAACTTAAAAAGAGAAACATCCGGCTGGATGGGACTACAGGAAGCTCACAGCACTGGATGCGTTTAAGTAGGGCCATTGTATGGTAAGCTTGATTTCTATGTTACAAAAGATATGAAATACAATTAAAAATGTTTAGTCATTTGATTAAGGTTGCGACTTTTCATATAAAATAAAGAAATAAGTAAAAGCGTTGTCGATATTGGCCATACTTGCATTTTGACATTGAAATGATTTTGATCTTGATTTTGAAATGCTAAAGAGCATCATGAAATAGTTTTATCACTTTTGTCTAAAATTGTAAAATCCCATTACCCGAAAAAGAGATATTTTGACTATAAGAAACATTTTCAACCATTTTGACTGGTGACCAAGCGAAAATTCACTGTCAGGTCATGTGACCGCAATGATATTTTGAATGTCATATAAAGGCAAATAACTGCTTCAATATTTTAGCTAAATCATGACGTGATTGCCTCCCTTATACACATACAGCAGTGATGTCACTATTCAATGTGTACACAAAAACATCAGACGACAAGAACTGTTTGCAAGTAAACCTTTTTGTTTAACGTTTAATTAAATGAATTAAAAATATTTTGAAACTTTTTATGTACTTATTTTGCTCGGTATAGTAAAATAAATATCATATGGCAGCATGTGTGACATTGATATTGTCAACCTTCGAAACAGAATGTCACCCTCAGCGTTAGCAAGTAAACCTTGGTAAACTTGTTTAAATGAATTAAAAGCATTTTAAACGTTTTTATGTACTTAATTTTGTTCGGTATAATATCATATATTCATTAAGATATATCTTTTAAATCCACGTGGGCAAATTTGCACCTGGGGTATTGTTTGGACGTGTTGACATGGTAATTCAAAACATCTATTTTTTGATAAGGTTAAAATATGCTGAAAAGAACATAAGACAATAATGAAGCTTATATTACTAACATAAATATCAATATCTGTATATGATACAACTCTTATTTACAAGGCGCTATTATGCTGCAGTAATTTAGGTAAGATAAGAAAGATATATGTCTTTCATTTTTTTTAGAAAAAATAAACTGTTTAATGGTCCACTGTAGGCGGATGTGCGTTCATAGTATAACATTCCATTATAGACGGAAGTACGTTCATAGTACGTATGTTTACTTGGTTGGTAATATGCAAATTAGCCAAGCCCGGGCTACGTGTGGATTTAGAGTTTACTGTATATAAAAAACAAAACAATGAACCACTTCAGGGTTGAGCATGCTGTTCTCTGAAGGGATCTGTTGGCCTGTTCGCTCGTACTTTTCAACTGCACGTATTCACGTTTATTTCATTCTTCATTCATTTGGATAACTATAAATTCAGTGTGTGTATACCACGTTATAAAGCAACATTTTGTTGACTTAAATCAAAGATAACATTTCTTTTACTACACCATTTTAAATGAAACAAAGTGCAGTCTGTGCCGCTTAAAAGTCATGCCTTCATTTTATTACCGGAGTTTGATAAGGTGATTAGTTTCATCAAACACTTCGACAAACCTGTTTCCAAATATATGTTTTGACACTGCTCCGTCAGACGACCGTATTATGAAAAGGTTTGTCGAAGTGTTGAAAGAAACTAAACTCTCAATCAAACTCTGGCAAAAGACCGAAGACAGGGCTCCGTAAGCGGCGTAGACTGCGCTATGATTTAAAATCTTTATTCTCAGCTAAATGCTGCCTTCCGACGTAACATTTATGACGCAATTTATCACGTGGTATACACACACTGAAATTGTTTCCATAAAATCTTTAAAACATTTCATTAAAAAGTGGCTGAATATAGAAAAATATAGAGCATTTCATAAACTGCCAGTTTCTACAGAACCTTTGTATAAACAAAAATCTCTATTGTTTGCCTTTGTTGTATTGACCTTGACCTTGATATTGAAACGATCAGTAATTTGTGTTTACATGAATAACAGTATGAAAAAGATATTTGCCTTATAATAAGATATACGTTTTGATTGACAGTAGCACATTCCATAAGACTCTTAACTAGCTATGTTGTTACCACCTTTGGCATGCTGTAATGCTCTGAAACCGTCAAACGTGGCTTTTTTAAAAAATGTGGGGTATTTTTCATACTCTGACCTTAAAATGGCCATAGCCTTGACCTTATAGTAGTCAATGTTGTGTGTAAATGTTTAGTACCATACGTATGTGAATATTCATCTCATCTAAATGTATATGAAAAACCAAACAAGTTCAGTAGTCGGAAGTGTCAACATTAACACCGTTCAATGGCACAGGGTCAACGCCAATGACATAGAGGTAATAAATACAAACACCACACTACATATATATATGTAAAAGTAGGCCAAGGGTTGTTTATAAAGGATTGTTAGGTATCGCATTGGAACGGTCAGTAAAATGTAAATTTACTGGGGGGGGGGGGGGGGGGGGTAAAAAAGTTTGTGTGCACAACCTCACTCGAATCCCAACAATCTTGAATAAAGTAAAAACGTACGTGGTAAATCTTATCAAAGTATGCATTTACTTGAGAAAACTTTAGAATAAAACAAATAGTCATAATAAAATAATAGGTAAACCCCAAGTACTTCTATGATTATGGATGCCAACTCCATCTGCAGACGAAGGAATACAATTCAGAGTGTCTAATGCAAAAAAAAGATATGATACAGTTAATGTTTCAAACTATAAAAATCCCACACAGTCTGCCTTAACAAATAAAAGGTTTAAACAGTGTGATCATAGAGTTTCATAACAAAAGCATCATTGTACTAACCATGGGAATAGACAAAGACAATATTAAAAATAAAAATACAATATATATTTGCTAAAATCTTCTTCCAAATGATAAACTTAAGTAGTATATTGAAATAAAGTAGCGTCATACGCTGAAATATTCAAAGTGAACAAAACAAATGAAAAAGTCAAGAAATTCGCCATATTTACACGTAACACTTTTACTGAATTGAAATTGCATTGCAGTCATTTTTAGTCACTAAACATTTGGATTTTCATTGCAAATTACACATAACGTTTTTTGACACTTATTTTAGCTTAACTTTATTTATTGTACAACGATTGTAAAGAAAGTTAAACAACCGAAAGCTAAGTTAACCTAAGTCACTCTCGTTGGCACGTTTTTCCGCGAAAGTGTGGTCTTGTGAAGTGGGCAAAACTGGAGTATTCGTAGAAAAGCCATTTGTCCGGCTTGGCGACCACCAACAATACTCACAACTGTTTAAGGAAAGATCAAGGCTAGCAATTGATTTTTCTTCGAAACAAATTAAGATAAACAAAATCCAAGAACGCCCCATTCTTATAGTAACTGATGTATGTTTTTATCAAGCATATTCAGTACTTCTCGTGTTTTTGATGTATCTTGGATCATAATATTTTATTAAACAATGAATCACTTCACGCACGTTCAAAATAAAAATCTCTATTTTGTGTTTCGCCAATGTCCACCTTTTTGGCGAAATTGTGCCATTCGACGGGGCGAAAATACCGAACAATTTTTGTAAAAATGTGCGAGACGTAAACGCGCCGAATATCGGGGAGAAATCGCGCCGAATTATTTTTTTCGTATTTTCGTCCCGCTACTTGGCGCATTTTCGCCCCGCAACTTGACACATTTCATCCCGTCCATTGACGCATATTGTTTGTTTCATCAAATAAAATACTGTAAAAACAACTTTTTCTGAACTTAGAAGAAAAAGTAAAAATAATATAAAACTAAGGAAAGTTGAACAAACTGACAAAACTATGACTTTCAAAGGAGAAATTCGTCATTTCATTGTTGGATGACTGCTCGTGTATGAGCAGAAAGTGCATGCTTTTCATATAAGATGCATAAAACAGTTTGCTAAAATCACGATTTCGAGATTTTATCTCGAGGCGTATGCTAACTATCCCATCCACGCTCGTCCTACCCTATTGAATATTAACCCGGACACATGACACACACCCACAATTGTTGTTTTTTTCAGTACAGAGGCGTTTTCCGCAATTGTTGCAAAAGGGTATCACCTTTTTGTTACATGATGTATCAGGTCATTGTCGGTGAATAATAATGATTTTGCGAATATTAAAGCTGCACTCTCACAGACTGACAGTTTTAAATTTGTTTAGTTTTTTTTTTTTCTCAGAATCAGCTGGATTTGGCATCAATGCCTTCAATTCAGTCATATAAAATAACTCACACTACAGCATATCTCAATTTTTCGACAAAACACTGAAAACGTCAAAGCGGAACCAATAAAACTGCCTCATTATTTTTTCATGATTACGAGCTTTTCCTAACCAAATTGCTCACGGTACACAACGAAGCATGACACAGTGTGTATCGGGGTGTCCGACGATGCTACTGATGTAATCAAGGACAATTGAATCGAAGTATGTATTAAATATTAAAGTTAATCCAATACTATCAGAAGAGCGAATATTACTCATTCAAATTTAATTTTGAAAAATGCTTTATTGTACAGATTTACAGAGAAAAGTTTGACACTTCAAGCAGCATATAATCGATATTGCTTCTACATGTATTTTCAAAGGTCAAAACTCGATTTTATAATAAAGTGAAAAACTAAATGATAAGGATGGATTAAGCAAGCCCTCACATATACTGGTATGTTGAAACTGAAACATTATATAGAAGTAAAAACAAACAAACATTAACTGGTAATAAAACAGCATGCTGCCTTTAGTTAATGTTTTCAAAATTTTAACAAATAATTGAATATTGTTTCGCTTTAGGTCTAAAAAAATAAATGTTTCTGGTAACATCCCTAAATCTACTAGGTAAGGTATGTATGGATTTTTATCATATACAAGGTACGTCATGAAGGTATTTTTCGGGCAAATGAGACTTTCATGCAAAATCACTGCCATATATTGCTGTTGTTAAGATATCGAGCTTTATTCTGTGAAATATTGATGCCAGACAGTAAGATGGTTTTTTTTTAACAATTTCTTGTTTATTTGGGAATACGAACTTGAAAAAACTTTGTTGGCTAGTTCAATGACTTAAGTACCGACATATTAAACCAATGCAGTATAATACAAATAGTCTTGCTTCTGAACTGACAAATACATTGAAACACAAATACATATAATTGATATAAAGTGAATAGCTCAGTTTGGAGAGGGTTAGAGTTATAGAAAATATTGTAGCCAAGCAGGGATTCGAATTCACTTCTGCAAAGAAGGTCCTTACAGAAGGTCTTGAGTTCGAATCCTGGCTAAATTATTCATTTTTTTAACCCAATCTAGTTTAAATCATTTATTTTGTTCACAAAACATGGCATATTCAACTAAAAAACTGACGTATTTATTAACCAAAAAATGTAGAAAATAAGAAATCTCTCAAGACAGTGCTTCCCGTCTGCTGCTTTTACACCAATAACTTTTATAAAATAATGCATTAATGGAGTATTAATGTTAATATGATTCTGACAGCGTAATGCTCATCAGCCCGTCCGGATGGCATCACATTTGAGTGTCTATCTTGGAAACGGTTAGGCTTTGATTTAACAGGGGAAAACATCTTAATTGTGGTGCATGCTCGCATTTTGTTCTAACCATATTGATATATTGAAAATATTATTTTACGGCTAAGCAGTATTGAATATGTTCACTAAGACTAAATAATATACTGCCAGTTACTGCAATTATATAGAAGACACTATATTAATTTTGCAGACAGAATTTCAGCATGGTACACATATAGTCGAAATAGTTAAGAAAGCATCGTGATTGGCGGCGGTTGATAAAGCGAATCAGTTTACTTAAAAGTCTTCTTAATGCTTTGACTAGAAAATGAGACTAAGTAGTATTTGCATTGTTCAGAACGATAATACAAGTTACAGACGAAATAATGAGTCATATTGTAGTAAAAGACTAACGTGATATTTAAGAAATTTGTACTTGTTTTCTCTAAACCAAAAAAACTCCCACCCGACGACCAACGGGTGTGCCACCTATGTCATCTCTCTACAGATATATAACAAATCGGCTATTCACTACATTGGTAAAATGTGAGATTTGTGACAATTTGTAACGACAATGTTAAATATCCTTGCCAACGCCTACTACAAATGTATTCTAAAGCTATCTTCTGATACTAGTATGGGCTTCTATTTAACTATTTGAGAACTTTTTGTTTGGATAGTGGTTATCTATTGGAATGACGTGCGCATATTTATGAGTGAAAGGATTTGGTTACAAAAGCCATTGAAACGTTTAAATGGGTACTTAAAACGATTTATACACTGCAAAAAAGACGAAGAAGGGTATCAAATAATTTACAATATTAATATTTCGCAAGATATACTCCAAACGGGGTGACTCACTGATGATCATTGCAATTGATAAATGTAAATGAATAGCGATGATGTAAGAAATAACGACCGCCCTCATAGTTTGTGTCGCTAAAATTAAAGCGCTGCTAATATTTAGTTGTCAGGCAGCGTTGCCTTATCAGACCACTATCAAACCACTATTATTCCACTGTCAGACCACTCTTAGACCACTGACATACCACTTTCAGACTGGTGTGAGTAATTTCTACGCTCTTTGTTATTTCAAGATCTAAGAAATTAGTTTCATGTATAGCATTTGGAACGTAAGCACTAAATAATCATGATGTGAAGTGAATTTTGGCTCATATTTAAAAAAATCTAACCAGATGTATCTGAATACCTTAAACACACATGTGCATTAAGTATTGCAAGTGTCAATGTAAACAACTGACATGTCAGACCGTTGTCGCAATCTATAATATGTTGATCTTCATCGGTATATCTGGGACCATTATCACAGATTATGAAAAATAATGTTTTATATAATTATATGATCCACATTTAAATCCCATTCTTGTTAACTTCTTAACTATCAATCCATGTGACCCAATGCTTATGCAAGAGTCAATTGAAACCACGACCCCCCCCCCCAGGTCCGGGAATAGCGGGGACTTTGACTTTCGGACCAGCCAACCCCGGCTAAAATCCCCGCCCCGTGGACGAACAGCTGGTAAAATCCCAGACAAATGCCCCCGCACCCCAGGGACCCTAGGTAAGGCCCATTCCCCGCTATATTTAAAGCAAAGACAAAACCACCGCATTCACCCAGCACAGCGGGGCCACCTGAAAGGTAAAAACACGGCCAATTTCTCCGGCTATCCCCGGTATACCCCCGGACTTGGGTGAGTGGGGCTTGGTTACAATGGACTGGTGCATTAGTAATAAGCGCTGTACAAATGCCTTCCGCATCTTATACTTTTAGAATAATTAGAGGTACATGTAAAAGCACTTTGAAGGAAGAAGCTTACCAACGTGAGTTTAAGATTTGCGTTCATAATGAAGAACATTTAAATACTTAGGTAGAATTATGCCTTGTTAAATGTCTTTACATGTGCATTTAAACAATTTTGCAATATAGAAGGCATAAACTATGTTTTTATAATAATTAATGCGTAAGATACACCTGGGACCAATAACAAACTCTACTCCCAGATTAAATACTGCTGATAATTAAACTCGCCCACGGTAACTATGGGATACAAAGTTGTATTTCTCGTAAACCGTTTACTGTTTTTAAACATGGATTGCGAGCAAGTGTCTGTGCATCCAAGCCCTTCAGCGCAAATGCATTAATGTGCATACTTATATTATTGTGTAACTTGAAAATGTCAGGGGTGAAAATAGTCTTGGAAAAATCCAGTGGCATTGAACGTGAAGAATTGAGACACGCTACCAGTTTTGTGTTCCATGTAGAATTGCAATATCTTCAATACAGAAACTATGGTATTTCCTTTTAGCTTACCTGTTTGTTTGTTTGTTTGAGTTTATCACATTCTGCCGGCGCTTTTTGGCTGCATTATGACCTCATCGCGACGTCACCATGACTTCAATTTTGTTTAAATAACATAAATGCCATGAGAAAGAAGTGACTTCATTTTAAAATCCAGGCATTAGGAGACTTGAAAAAAGAAAGTGAGATACAAGAGACCCGGTGGCAGTAACCTAGCTCTAGAAACCTAACCAAGTTAGATACAAGAGATCCGGTGGCAGTAACCTAGCTCTAGAAACCTAACCAAGTTAGATACAGAGATCCGGTGGCAGTAACCTAGCTCTAGAAACCTAACCAAGCTAGATACAAGAGACCCGGTGGCAGTAACCTAGCTCTAGAAACCTAGCCAAGTTAGATACAAGAGACCCGGTGGCAGTAACCTAGCTCTAGAAACCTAGCCAAGTGAGATACAAGAGACCCGGTGGCAGTAACCTAGCTCTAGAAACCTAACCAAGTTAGATACAAGAGACCCGGTGGCAGTAACCTAGCTCTAGAAACCTAACCAAGTTAGATACAAGAGACTCGGTGGCAGTAACCTAGCTCTAGAAACCTAACCAAGCTAGATACAAGAGACTCGGTGGCAGTAACCTAGCTCTAGAAACCTAACCAAGTTAGATACAAGAGATCCGGTGGCAGTAACCTAGCTCTAGAAACCTAACCAAGTTATATACAAGAGACCCGGTGGCAGTAACCTAGCTCTAGAAACCTAACCAAGTTATATACAAGAGACCCGGTGGCAGTAACCTAGCTCTAGAAACCTAACCAAGTTAGATACAAGAGACCCGGTGGCAGTAACCTAGCTCTAGAAACCTAACCAAGTTAGATACAAGAGACCCGGTGGCAGTAACCTAGCTCTAGAAACCTAACCAAGTTAGATACAAGAGACTCGGTGGCAGTAACCTAGCTCTAGAAACCTAACCAAGTTATATACAAGAGACCCGGTGGCAGTAACCTAGCTCTAGAAACCTAACCAAGCTAGATACAAGAGACCCGGTGGCAGTAACCTAGCTCTAGAAACCTAACCAAGTTAGATACAAGAGACTCGGTGGCAGTAACCTAGCTCTAGAAACCTAACCAAGTTAGATACAAGAGACCCGGTGGCAGTAACCTAGCTCTAGAAACCTAACCAAGTGAGATACAAGAGACTCGGTGGCAGTAACTTAGCTCTAGAAACCTAACCAAGCTAGATACCAGAGACTCGGTGGCAGTAACCTAGCTCTAGAAACCTAACCAAGCTAGATCCCAGAGACTCGGTGGCAGTAACCTAGCTCTAGAAACCTAACCAAGTTAGATACAAGAGACCCGGTGGCAGTACCAAGTTAGATACAAGAGACCCGGTGGCAGTAACCTAGCTCTAGAAACCTAACCAAGTGAGATACAAGAGATCCGGTGGCAGTAACCTAGCTCTAGAAACCTAACCAAGTTAGATACAAGAGACCCGGTGGCAGTAACCTAGCTCTAGAAACCTAACCAAGTTAGATACAAGAGACCCGGTGGCAGTAACCTAGCTCTAGAAACCTAGCCAAGTGAGATACAAGAGACCCGGTGGCAGTAACCTAGCTCTAGAAACCAAACCAAGTGAGATGCAAGAGACTTGGTGGCAGTAACCTAGCTCTAGAAACCTAACCAAGTTAGATACAAGAGACCCGGTGGCAGTAACCTAGCTCTAGAAACCTAACCGAACAAAGTGACCTCTTGGTTCTTCAATGTGTGTGTAAAGCACCTTTACACGGAATACAACTCTCCTGCGTTTTAACTGTACAAAGTGAACCATTTCCCCAGAACTACCATTTCAATGCCGAGCGTTTGGCAACCATATTTTAACATATGTCGGTTTAACGTGGCCGGGGTTTGAAGCCCCGAATTTACACACCGAAGCGAACGCTATACCTCTGAGCTATAGAGGCAGTCTTTTAAGTTTACCCTATTTCATGGAAGGTTTAACAGTTAATTCAATTAATGTTTATCACCATGCGTCTACCTGAGTTTATAATGATATATAAAGATATATACGAAGAAAAAGGTATGATCTCATTTCGGTCGAGTGATTAATACTAACTTTCAGTACCACATTTAGAGTATTAATTTTCAGTTCCATTTATCCCATTATTTTTAAACCCACGTAGAATTAAAAAAGCTCGTACCATTTAGTGCAAGCGTCATACTTTTAGTTCTAATTAGGGTTCAATGATTCATTAGTACAACCAATGTTATCTTGCCTTTACATAGAAATGGTCTTATGGGATGGGCAAATATAAAGCATAAAGAACTTTTATAAAAGGAAAACTAAACCCAAGTTCAGAAAAAGAAATGTGAATGTACTTCAAAATCAACCGATCGATGTTCCATCCTAAAGCGCAAGGTCAGTTTATAGTTCGTCCAACCATTTACCTAATACCTCGGTCACATATCCATAAGAAGTCAGTACGATTCACAGGCACTGGATTTTCAAACTCAACTCATTTTTTTAAATGCCAAAGTACAAATAACGATGCCAAAATGTGAAAAATAATTGAAATTTTATTTTTTCTTTATAAATATGCACTTTGTAATATCTATATATTCTCACGTGAGATTTTTTTCACATTTTTGGCAACGTAATTTTTAGTTTAGAATAATAATATTTGATCATTTTTATTAAAAAAAATATAATAATTTGAGTTTGAAAATGCGGTGACAGTTTTACGATTAAGTAGCTTGTGGTCACATGCCTACCTTCCACGTTAGAGGATGCAATCTTATGAATTACGTGCTAATGTGTTCGTAAGGCGCCCTTACGGTGTCCGCACGGTGTCTGTACGACACGAATAAACCAGTTCGGCGATACCTGAAAGTTTATCATTTGTAGCCATACAGCTGTTGTGAATACATCCAGAAATAATGAATTAAGATTTATTAAATAATGTTACCGTAGTACCGTACGGCCATCGTTCACTGACCGTGCGAATCGCTGACGGGCTTAATGGTGTTCCAAATCCGCACGGCCATCGTACATTGACCGTGCAAGTCTCTGACGGGCTTCACGGTGTTCCAAATCCGCACGGCCATCTCACATTGACCGTGCAAGTCTCTGACGGGCTTCACGGTGTTCCAAATCCGCCCGGCCATCGTACATTGACCGTGCGAATCGCTGACGGGCTTCACGGTGTTCAAAATCCGAACGGCCATCGTACATTGACCTTGCAAGTCTCTGACGGGCTTAACGGTGTTCCAAATCCGCCCGGGCATCGTACATTGACCGTGTAAGTCTCTGACGGGCTTCACAGTGTTCCAAATCAGCACGGCCATCGTTCATTGACCGTGCAAGTCTCTGATGGGCTTCACGGTGTTCCAAATCCGCACGGCTATCGTACTTTGACTGTGCGAATCGCTGACGGGCTTCATGGTGTTCCAAATCAGCACGGCCATCGTACATTGACCGTGCAAGTCTCTGATGGGCTTTACGGTGTTCCAAATCCGCACGGCCATCGTTCATTGACCGTGCAAGTCTCTGATGGGCTTCACGGTGTTCCAAATCAGCACGGCCATCGTTCATTGACCGTGCAAGTCTCTGATGGGCTTCACGGTGTTCCAAATCAGCACGGCCATCGCACATTGACATATATTTCGCATATTTTTGCGTTTTCAGCTGTTAAATACACGCTAATAGTCTTGTTATCAGTAATTAATGTTTTTCATAAATGCATTATTTAATAAGTAGTTAAAGGTTTATCTATCAAACTTTATGTTTGTTATACTTGTGTATGTATTGATTTTGAATAACAGTGGCATTTTAAGAGACCAAATGAAGTGAAAGGCTATTATAAGACGAGTTATTGGGGGTGGGGGGGGGCCTTGTGAGAGCGTACACGCCAAAACGACATGGACAGAAAGAGTATGGCATACACTGGGCGCTAGCCGCGTTTGCCTTTATATATCTTGAGTTGTAGGTTCAGCCAATACAAATGTTGTGTCTCTGCATATTTAGAAATGGCATTTTGCAAGAGCTAACATGGCGAGAGTGGAAGCGTAGAGTGGAAGCGGACCTAACACAATCCCATTTTCAAACGCTTCATTTTGAATAAGTGCACGTGGAAAGGGTAATAATGCGAGACATACATTACACACATTGAAAGAGATTGCGATCACTGATCATGCCAAATGCATTTTTCAACAACACCATTATCAAATCTCAAATGTTTTGTAAACTAACACCCTTATACGTAGAAAGTGAAAGTATTCAGTCAGAACACACATAATAAAAGAACGTTCTTGACCTGTGTTGCTAGGTATTGCTCTTCATGATTATAAACGCTTTCTTACATTACGATATGCTACAGTGCGATTGCGGAATCTGAACTTCCGGATGATATGAAACACTTCTTCACTGAGAGTGGTGCTGTTCAGGGGCAGATCCAGCAATTGGCGTTATTTGGGGCGCAACATTTTGACATACGCCCCTGCTTCCGAACCGAAAGTATATCCCATAAACTGCTTGCATGTGGGGATAAGGTTACTCCCTCAAGACAATTTTAACAATTTGTAGTCGTAAATGGTATATTTTTAGCGTATTTGACTACCTTTTTCTCCCATATTGGATTAAAACGCAAACTAGGACAATTTTAGATCAGGCGTGCGTCGGGTGCGCCCCCCTCTTCAATCCGCTAGTGCTGCTGATAAAATGTTTCCGAACATGTGGGAAACAAGGGGCAGATGTGCACTGTTTGAAAGGTGATATACATAATAAACATGTGATAAAGTGTGTATTATAGTTTAGCGCAGGTATCAGAAGTCTAAGGAGAAATGTTTTCAAGGACATATATCTTTTAGGAACTTTTTCATGAACCTGAAATCATGTTGTTTTTATGCTTTATGCTTTTTTTGATGCACTGTAGTGTTTTTATGCCGTAACCATTCTGTATTGATGTTTGCAAATGTTTTAGATAGATGCGTGAACATGAATTCATCGGTCAGTTACACATTCAGTTCATTGTAATATATAATTGCTCTATGATAATGTTACTTGAGTTAAAATTGTATTCGATGGATTATAAGTTTTGTATGTCGATACCGTAGCCTTTTTGAAATTATCTAAACTCGAATGTAATTATTAGCCTGACCGTTCCAAGGCGGTTCCTATCAATCCTTGATAATTACACCTAGTTTTTTTATATAGTATATATGCACTGTGTTGTTTGTGGAGATTTGTGCTGTTGTTTCATGTTTCTTGTTTGTGATTATTTTTTTGTGTTCTATGACTTTGGCGTTTACCCTGTGCCAGTAAACGAAGTCTATGTTTAAACTTTTAGCTACTAATCTTGTTTCTGTAGTTTTTCAAATAAATACTGCCAAGAAATTCATGTTTTTATTTTCCACGTGCTGTGCAAGTCATTACATACGATATATAATAACTATATACTTATATTTGTTATGTTTTAAACATAGGTTATTGTTTGAAAAAAAAACGTCTAAATAAAACATTGTTGTGTGGTAAATATGTTTTTTTATTTAAAATCAATGGTGTGTGTTTTTGCTGAATGTTATTTAGTTCACTCCTACAAAGGAAATGTCACTGTACTGTATTATCAGATTTATTGTAGGGCGTCAAAATGTCCCGGTTGTTCCTCTTTTCGACCGCATAAAGATTATTTTCTTGTGCATAATAACTGAGAAATAATAAAAAATAAATGTTTGTGTGTTTCATTTAAAGCAATCATTTATCTTTAAAAAACCTTTCAAATCCATATCAATCGTCTGTTCTTTACATTTTGCATCCAAAACGGCAGCTGTCACATGTGGTTATTTGGCCTCAATACAAACTATTTTCGACCATGACCTTAAACTATACTTCACAACAAAATATGTGAACAATATTTTCATTTTCAAGTTGTTAATTTGTATTGACCTGTTTCAAATGCTTAAAGTAACTTTTAGTTCAAAATATTTACATATTTGCCATACAGTTACTTTAAAGTTACTTATCACCACAAGAGGTGCAACGGAATGCATAATCTTCTAATGGCGTTCACATGGGTACAAAAGAATAAATGCACCCATCATGAACCCTGGTAACACTGACCCCACTCTGTATGACCTTTTTTAAGACCTGCCTCGGCTGCAATATGTATAAACTATAAAGTAATGTAAACTGATAGTCCATTAGGTTACTTGTAGATAAATTTCATAAACTTTAGTAAAAGCAAAATATAAGCAATATAACCTATTTTGAAGCGCTTTTAATGTTGTGCGATATACTTAGACAGTGGTAGGGAATAGGGTATTGGCCCTTGTATATATGTAAAATCTGACAGACATAAAATAACACAAGTTTTAACATGTGTTTTACACGTGAAATTATTCTTAATCAGTGGTTTTATTTCTCATTAACAAAACACGACTAATAGATGTTGTTACAAGTAAAACTGAAGTTTTGTATCACTAGAATTTCAATTTTATTTTAACAAGAAGTTTTTCAACAGTCCTGCTGTGATAGTAAACAATCAGAGGATGTTTTACCGGAAGTCATGCGCTTTCGAAGTGCCGTTTTACATATTTTCCGGGGCCGATCGGAAACAGGTTGTGGTCGAAAATAACTTGTCTCGGGATGTATGATCATCAGGAACTGAGCTCTTGTTGTTAGAATTTTCCATCATTTCAACTCGTCAACACCACCAAGATGCCACAAAATACCGTGCTCGCATAAACGCAACATCGTTGGGTGAGCTTTGAGCACTTATTGTTCTCACAATTAAATCATGTGCGTTATGTGTGTGGTCACCAAGCCGGACAAGTGGGTTTCTTCCAGGTACTCCGGTAGACACAAGACAACACTTTCGCGTTACATCATGCAAACGTGAGTGATAACTGTAATGTTGTAATAACTTGTTTCGCAATCGTTTGTTGTTTTAAAGAGTTTAAACCATTAATAGTTACGTTGTTCAAATGAGCTACATATGAATATCACGACCCACTTGTTTAACTGACTAGGAAAAACATTTGCGGAAATTAACACAACCCATTCAAGTTGTCAACAAGAAAGTGTATACACTGACAAAAGGGGATTTCTAGATACAAAAATGCAAACAACTTTATCCTTCTTTAAACTCACGAGAAAGAATCTTAATAGTTTTGCTAGCGCACACATGCTATTGTGTGTTAATCTGCTGTCACTGAATTTTAATTATTCATTCATTTCTTTCCACTTTATTGAACATGATTAGGTTATTCAATATTTTCGTAAAAGGCGATACAATAGTGTATAGGCTTTCTATATACAAATAAAACGGCCCATTTCTGAATGCCAATGTACTGCAACTTAACGATGCTGTGTGAAATTAAAATACGTACTTTAAATAGAAATACAAAATGAATTGCCGGTACGCCATTCGAGTATTAATCAATCGATTTATTTATTTAAATATGACTGTTTTTAAAACTAAAGATATGCAACACATTTGAATTGACAAAACATTAATGCATACCAAAAAAGTAAAGAGCAAAGTTTAAATTTCCTGATCAATAATGTTACCGATATGTAATTTGGAAAAATACTTAGGCATACTAATAAATCCTTTTACGTTTATCAACTTTGACCTCGCAATCAACTGTGTTTAAAATAAAGGATATTGTGAAAGTGTTCTGATTGTTGTCCTCTTGATTAAAAAAGTTCAGCTCCACTAGCGGATCCAGGGGCCAGGGGGACGCACCCCCCCCCCCCTCATAAGTCTTCCAAGTTTACTTTTTATTTTAATATAAAAGGTAATATAATACGCTCAAAATGCACCATTTCGGACCAGAAAACCAAACTCTTTAAACCAAAATAAAGAGTTCTGGTGGAGGAGCGCCAATCAAAATATTACGTCCCTTAGCTACGCTCCCTCTAAAGTCCAATCCAGGATCCGCCCCTGACTTCTTATTAAGTTTCGCTTTTGTTATCAGTAATGACAATTTGACTTAGTTTACCTCTTTAGCTCTTCTATTGGTGCGAAAGCGAAACCCTCGACTTTCAAGTATCTTTTATGATATGAATAAAGTTACTTTGTCTGACTTAAATCATCTTTTATTGCATATAAATTAGTTTCCATGAAACACATTCGAATAGTTTCATTTACATTGTTCTAAAAGAGAAAAACAAACCACATTCGTATTGTCATCAAAGCTTAACGTGACATTATTCAAATAAGTTTGTATTTGTTTCTAAAACCACTATTTGTTTCCCTCTTCCATTCATAAACACGACCTTTAACGGATGTGTCACCAGCAGAAACTTCACCCATTCATTTGATTGGTCAACATATGAGTTTCGTAACAATGATAATAAGAATCAGTCAGAATAAGCTGAAACTAAAAATGAAAAATTCTTCTAAAGGCTATTCGCTGGTAGGTTATTGGATTTTAGTCAACACTTTCAGCAATTTTATTATATGGTTTTCGTCTTGAAATGACTTTGTAATAAGCGAGCACTGGGCTTGGACACAACGACGTCATTTCCGAAATGCCGTAAATTTCGCTAACACTTTGGTGCGCATGTCTGAAAAAAAATACTATCAAAATGCATTTTAGAATCATTCTTATGCAAATAATAATAAAACAAACTATTATATATTGTTTGTTTCAGTGTTAGATCGCAATGAAGTTCACATTTTGGACACCAAAAACTAAATATTTCACTAGTATCTACGCTGTTCGTGAAATATAAATAACGGTTTTCACTCGGTGAAATATATTATGATCTTACACTGAAACAAACAATTATCCTCTATATACCTGTGAAGACGCTTAGAAAAAACTTGCCAACGTATTCGAGATAAAGATATTCATCTTTTGAAGTGAATCCGGCTTTATGTATGTTTATGTTCAACAACATCAAAGACTCTTTTGAAGTCTATATAGACTCACAGTATTTAAGTAGCAAGGCCAAAGATAAAACAAAATTTATATACACTTGTACAGATTGTGTGCTTCCATGTAAAATTACAATATATTTCAATACAGAAAATATGACAGCAATAAAAAGTGCCTTAGAGCTGCACGCTCACAGATTTGCCGTTTTTACAACTTTTTGTCTTGGAATAAGCAATTTTTTGCGTTAATATCTGCAAACTAGTGATAAAAGAATGCTGACAAAATATTAGATCGCAGATTTTCATATTTCAGTTTGAAAACTAATGTTTTATGGCTTAAAGCGTTTCTAACGGTTTAAGAAAAATGCACAAAACATATATTTTTGAACTTAAATAGAAAAAACTGTCACTTATGTTTTGTCAGCAGTCTTATATGAATGGTTTGCATGCATTTTCGCATAAATTGGCTAGTTTCATGACAAAAAATAAATAAAAAAATGTCACAACGTTCAATCTGTGAGAGTGCAGCTTTAAGGTTAACCATATTCAAGAAAGGTTTAGTAAATCCTTATTTTATTCCTAGTTTATCAACATGTTTCAGCATTATTTTAAAATAATTAAAATTTCTCTTAGGCTGTAAGTTTATAGTTAATGAATTTCTTCTTCTTCTATTGGAATAGAGCGCGGGCGGAAATATTTGCTATATATAAGTGTATGCTTCATGCTGCGCGAAGGTCATGCGCAGTAACCACTATAAAATAGCAAGCAACGAAGGTTTACATTTCAGTAAGGCAAGATGGAGTCAAGAGTTATTCGAACATATCTTGTGTTGCTCTGTTTTTCTCTTATTTTTGAAATTGAAGGAGTTTCTGTGCATAAGATTAATGATTTATTAGACGGCAAAAATGAAGATATAGGGAATCTTGGTAAAAATATTGATAGTCAAAATGATTTAAACGTCCATGTGCTTCAATTAATGAAGGAGGTTAAAACCCTAAAAGAAGAAGTGACACTGATGAGGGAACAGTGTACACTTCATGCTACTGGGAAAACTAAAGAACACAATATCCAGAAGAGAGGTATGTTACAATGAAGAATAATTGTAGTCAGTAAATAATTAATTTCAATCAAACCATTTTCAAATTATACTTATTTTCCTAAACATCGATTTTAAAACATTTTCAAATTACATGTATATTTATTTATCTAAACTTTGCATTCAAACCATTTTCAAATTGTCTTTATTTTCCTATAAGTCTTATACATTATTGTAAGTAATATTTTACTGCATGTCAACGCTTTTGACGGATTTTGAAACATATCAAACCAGTGCTTGTAATTCATATTATCATTATACTGTTTAATCAGACGATTCGGATTAAGCATGGCCATCATTGCGAATGTTATCTTGTCATTCGGAAGAAAGGCTCTTAATTGGTGGGTAAATCTGAAGTAAGACACATGTTTTAGAATTAAACCATGTTTAAACAATATAAACCTAAAACAAGATCGCGATTTTTCATTTTCTTAATGTCTACGTCCCATCCAAGGTTTCGTCAGTCGGTCAGTAATTGCGTCTAATCACTAACTTAAAGTGACAGTCTTATTCAAATTCAACACTTACAAATGTACAACAAACATAACTTTTGAGTGATAAACCTTTTACTACTTACAAAGTTATGAGTTTATGGAAAATATTAGTAACTGATAACACGATTGTAACCGTGTATTTAATAGCTGAAAACGTACAAATATTAAATAATTGGTGAATGCTAAAAGTGCTAAAAGATTTACTGTGGTCTATTATAGTCTTTTAAGGTTTCCTGTACAAATTAAACACGGTATCCATCATAAGAACCACTGTGTTTGACATGCATTCATTCTTTTTGGTATATTTAAACAAATGTATCAATTGTGGTAAATCTTATTTGGGAGTAAGAGTGCATCTTTAGGTTTAAGAAATAGACATACTTTTTTACAACGTAGGTAACATGAATCCAAGTACACGTGTGCTTGTTTGTCGAGTGTTTCTATGTGACAAGTAAATATTACCATTGGTTAAATATTAACATCCGGGTGTTTCGGCATGAGTCATGTTTAATAGTAATTGACCAGTCGCCAGTTGTCAAGCAAACGATGAGTTGACCAGTGATTGGATTTTATTGTTTTAAAAATAAATATAACTTGAAAACCTCATTCAAATGATCGCGAAAAATTGCAATAATTGCTTTGGCGACTTTTCAATTCCATATAAGTGGTAATCATTGAATGAAATCATTGTCACCACTGCAGTCACGTGGTTTCCTTCCTTGTTGCAGCTCCACGAAGACGTGTACGGCGTAGGAAACCAGAAGTCGCGTTTCAAGTCGTGCTGAAGAAGAAATCAGAGAAATTTCACACTAACCAACCAATCAATTTTGACCACGTGATTACAAATATAGGAAACGGTTTTGATATACGGACAGGCATATTTATTGCACCAATAGGCGGAGTGTATGTCTTCAGCGCCACTATTTTAGCGGCAAACGGTTATTATGTTGAAGGAAGCATTGTGGTTCACGATGAAACAACAGTGACTGCAGTGAGCGATCGAAGACAATTGTCCGAGTCGAGTATGGACACTTCCGACCAAGGCACGGTCCATGGCACTTTCAGAATTCAGAAAGGGGACACAGTGTCCTTTATGATTAAGTGGCCTCATGGACAGCACGAATTGGTTGGCTATGATAAGACGAGTTTTGGAGGACATCTAGTAACAGCACACAAGTCATAAGTGTAGCTATCAACAACAAAGATGTTAAGCTGAAACGTTGTCATGAGTTCCATGAAGGCCTCCTGCTCGCAACAGAGTTTTTAATTGTGATATACAGTGTGTGTAAACCACGTAATAAATTGCATCATACATGCTACGTCGGAGGACAACATTTTTGCTTCGAATGAAGACTTTAAAGTGACACTCTTATTCAAAACCAATAAATATCCATGTATATCTATATAAATTTTAAGTGATAAACCTTTAACTACTTCCTAAATAATGCATTTATGGAAAATATTAACTACTGATAACTAGTTTGTTATCGTGTATTTAATAGCTGAATATGCACAAAATATTAAATGATTGGTGAATGCTAAAAGATTTACTGCGATTTACTTTTGTCTCATAAGGTAGAAATACCATGTTTTTTGCGCATTTCTTTCAAATTAAACTCTCTATCCTTCATAAAAACCATTGATTTCGACATGTATTCATCCTTTTTGGTATATGAAAACAATTGTATTAATTGTGGTAATCTTATTTGGGAGTAAGAGTGCATCTTTAAACAAAGATAACTTCACTATTTCTTCACAATTTTGAATGAAATATAGCGCAGTCTATGCCGCTTACGGAGTCCCGCCTTCGGTCTTTTACCAGAGTTTGATTGAGAGTTTGGTACACACATACTGATATACTTACATTGTGATATATCGTCTAGTCTTTGATCTTCTTTAACATTGAAGATGTTAGTGTTTCTTGGTGCATATTTGTTATTTATTTCATTAGTTTTATTTCTAGTTTATATTGCTCTTTATGATGATGTTGTGGTATAGTTTGCGCATGTTTACAATTATTGTTTTCAGGTGAGTTTCATGAGTTATTATTTATAACAATTTCTTTTTGAATGCAATCGTTACAGTGATCTACGTTTGTTACACCTGAACGAAATAATTCCACGTCAATTAGTCGACCATGATATAGACAGTAAATTATCCGTTCTAAGGTCCTCATACCCTAGGAAACTGTTTAAATATATTGTAAATGCCTACCTGAAAAGACGAACTATTATGTACTCTTAATGTGATATTTGATTGCTCTTGGAACTCACATTGTATCTGTAATACCAACAAATTGCTGGATTCTTCTGTTACCATTAAAAGAGAAATCATATTGACTTTTAGGCCAACATAGCTATTCGAACTAGTTGTATATTTGGAATGTTTTATTTCAAGAGCCATTCTTTATTTTCCTGGTAGTTTCTAAGAATGTGTTCGTGACATTTATGTTTTTATAGTATTTAAAAGTTAACTTCATAAGCATGAGATGTTTTCCGTATTGAATATATTATTTTTTCCTCAATAATTATATTAAAATTCTAATAGACGAACACAAATAGGACAAGCTAATGCACTTAGAGTTATTAAATGAAGTTTTGCGATTGTTGTGATGTTTGAAATTCTGCTCAACAGAACAAAAAATTACTGCAAACAGTCAAACCCCGCTGGCTCGAACTCGCACGGACCGGTCGAACTACTTCGAGCCTCGGGAAATTCGAGCCAAGGGGAATGCTAACATTCAGTAAAATGAAAACGCTCCTTAACATCCAGTTCGAGCCAATAAGGACATCGAGCCAAGCAAGTTCGAGCCAACGGGGTTCGACTGTATTAATATAAAAGTTATTCAATCGTTTATTAATATCCCAAAGTAGAAAAATCGCACTTTCATTGTTTTACAATGCGTTAACTTGACTTTATCTCTTTTCACCAGTTAATAAGGAATCCGATGTTCAAAAAGGGCTTCCATTTGATCAAGCCATTGGCCGTAATTATAAAGTGATACTCGTATTTATAATCAAGCCATTGGCCGTAATTATGGAGTTGGGGTGGAGTTAAACCAACGTTTATTGAATGCTTCAGAACCTTTCATTTACAAACAGTAAGAAAAGTAATTGAACCAAGACCGTATCATACTCGTTATATACGAACATTTTATGAAAAATCGTATTCCTGTTTAAATCTTAGATTTGAATTCTTTTTTAGAAAACACTGTACCCTGCCATTTCAAAATGACCCGGATCACTGTCTCGATTGGCCAAGATATGGCTTACGTCACCTGACACACACCCTGATCCCAATTTTTCTCTGAATTGTTTGGCTAGTCATTAAGCGGTGGGTTTTATTTTACAGTTAATTATTTAAGATATGAATTGCGGGATTGATGTCATTATCGGGGTATGAACGCAGTTGGGCTGGTCTAAGTGTGTGGAGTACGAAAGTCTATTATCTCATTCAATAATTGCTAAACCATACTTCATTTCATTTAAGTTAACCTTTCAGTAATCCTTTCTTACCAATTCTGTAAATAGAACGACTTGGCTATAACCGGAAACATTTTATCAAATGAAGTCACAATAACGCGGGAAAAGTTCAACCACTTGAAATCACTTTTAAACGTAAAATTGAAACACTTGTGGCAACAAGACGTTTAACATAGCATAAATTAAAACTTTCTAAAATGTCGATTTATATTTTACGGGATCTGCTGACACAATACAAACGATACAAGATCAACAATTTTCATGGATATTGTTATGCGATGAATTGCGATCGAACATATCCGAAGATGTTGCGTTCATCGGGTGATGTGGAAGTTGAGTGTTTTCTACTTGTTACCATGGCATTTACATATTGAAAGAATCTCTCTGCTAGGTTTGCGTTACCATAAACATTGAGTTACCATGACTACGTACATTGATATATCTACAAACAGTTTAACAGATAAACATGCAATAATGCACCAGTCAATTGTAACCACGGCCCCTCCAGGTCCGGGGAATAGCGGGGACTTTGACTTTCGCTCCAACCAACCCCGGGTAAAATCCCCGTCCTGCGGGGACGAACTGATGGTAAAATTCCCGCCAAATGCCCCCGCACCCCAGGGACCCTAGGTAAGGCCCATTCCTCGCTATATTTTGTGCGAACACAAAACCACCGCATTCACCCGGCACTGCGGGGCCACATGAAAGGTAAAAACACGGCCCATTTCCCAGGCTATCCCCGGTATACCCCGGACCTTGGGGGGGGGGGGGGAGGGGGAGGGTCCGTGGTTATAATTGACTGGTGCATAAGGAGATTATTATCAATCTGATTTACACTTCTCAGCCGGGTAAAATACACATCCGTGGGCACATAAAATTCTTAAAATGAAAATAGATTTGATATAAGGTAATAAATACTGCTGTAGTCGTGCACTATCATGAAACTGCTGCAAACATGGCCAAGAGCCAAACCGAGTGACATTTTCATTGCTTGATAATATGCTGCATTATGTGAATGAGTCATAAAAGGTATGCATTCATGCGCGTAGCTGCCTATAAGTGAGTTCGCGACTGAATCCACATGCTTCTGACAAAGAAGTAAAAACTATCAGCCGATGTTGCAGTATGCGTATTTGACTACATGATCCTAAATTGTTACAGTTTCCAAAACAAGCATGCACCAGGATTTCAAAATGTTCTGAGGGGGTATTTCCACGAACCCTCCTAGCAAAATTATGAATCCACACAAAAAGAGAGCTAGCTACGCCCCTGACATTAAGACATCTAACTAATATAAATATCACGTTTATCCTTCTTCAGTGCATACGCGAAGGTAAAATTACATTGACTCATCGCCACCACGATGACAGTCTCTTGAAAATGAGCTCTGTTATTGATAACCAATAAATAAACTTAAAATCACATCAGCATGTCCATGAATTAATTTCAAAACTCATTTACTTCTTTAGTTCTGACAATATAGTCGATGATTCATCGAAATGACTATCCGATTATTTTCGATAATCAAGTATGACTTTTCATCGCTTTTCAATACCTACCATTAAGCCTTAAATGTCATTTTACTGAAGGTTATCGAGCTGACTTACAATTCCCGTTCATTGGTGCATTGCAAGTGAATACGTAGTTATAGAATAACTAATTCGTGCAATTGAAACATTTCAGTTAGCTTGGGCGTAAGCAATTAAGCTGAATTCATTTCCTCCTTACTTGTCTCGCGATGTATTTGCCAATGAGATAGCTGCGAAGTTTGATATGGATAAATGATACTCTTTTTGTATTGAAGCTGCACTCTCACAGATTGAACGTTTTGACAACTTTTTTTATTTTTATCTTTGAACGAGCCAGTTTTTGCGAGAATCCATGGAAACCAGTGATATAAGACTGCTGACAAAAAATAGAGCGCAGATTTTTATATTTAAGTTAAAAAATGATGTTTTATGCATTGTTTTAAACCCGTTAGTGACGGTTTAAGCCATAAAACATTAATTTTCGAACAGAAATATGAAAATCTACGATCTGATTTTTTGTCAGCAATCTTAAATCATTGGTTTGCAGAAATTTATGCAAAAAAGTTTGCTCTTTCCAAGACAAAAAATAAAAAAGGTGGGTATAACTGTGAGAGTGCAGCTTCGGCATGGGAAATGTCTGTTAAAGATGTTCACAAGGAAATGAATATTATGTAGTTTCTAGTTTCTAGTTTTATTCAGTAACAGAAGCACTTAGTGAAACTATTTTACATATAAAGAGACTTTGAAAACTGAACTTAAATCATAATTATATTATAATAATAAACATAATGGCATAAAGAGGAGATTAAATTTACCAATGCAACGAATAGAATCACAAAGATGGCAATTTCTGTCAGTTATGTTTATATTCCACTTACTACCTCCTTCAACTGGAAAATGGTTGTTTCTTGTTCTTAATCGTATAATAGAATGCAATACTTTTGGAAGTGTTTTAACACGATAGTTTTCAAATTTAAATCGTTCTTTAAACAATATATAAATTAAGCATCTACTTGAAGAGCTTTCAATAGTGTACAAATCAGACAGTTTCTGCTTAACACTCTTTGTAACCATGTTTCATGTAGGAGTTTAGTTTTATTTAAACAAACTGTTGCGCCTTTCTTTCTTATCATTTATTTGAATTAGATAAATGACTATAACTGCTTGACAATCAATGTGCTTAAAGCTGCATTGTCGGAGAAGTTCATTACTTTATTAAAAGAAGAAGGAAAACTAAACCTGAGGTTACCATTTTACCTGATCGAACAATCCTATCGACAATGGTTTTCTCTCATTTATATCATTTAGTTCTTTGTTATTTGTTTTATTGGTATGCCTGTCTCAGATGTATTGCATCGCGATTCCCTATGGTGATGTATTGCATTGCGATTCCCTATGATGATATATTACACAGCGATTCCCTTTGGTGATGTATTACATTACAATTCCCTATGGTGATGTATTGCATTACGATTCCCTGTGGTGATGTATTGCATCGCGATTCCCTATGGTGATGTATTGCATTACGATTCCCTATGGTGATGTATTGCATTACGATTCCCTATGGTGATGTATTGCACAGCGATTCCCTATGGTGATGTATTGCATTACGATTCCCTATCGTGATGTATTTCATTTAAGATTTCCTATGGTGATGTATTGCATTAAGATTCCCTATGGTGATGTATTGCATTAAGATTTCCTATGGTGATGTATTGCATTGCGATTTCCTATGGTGATGTATTGCATTAAGATTCCCTATGGTGATGTATTGCATTACGATTCCCTATGGTGATGTATTGCATCGCGATTCCCTATGGTAATGTATTGCATTGCGATTCCCTATGATGATATATTACACAGCGATTCCCTTTGGTGATGTATTACATTACGATTCCCTATGGTGATGTATTGCATTACGATTCCCTGTGGTGATGTATTGCATTGCGATTCCCTATGGTGTATAGCATTGCGATTCCCTATGGTGATGCATTGCATTACGATTCCCTATGGTGATGTATTGCACAGCGATTCCTTATGGCGATGTATTGCATTGCAATTCCCTATGGTGATGTATTGCATTGCGATTCCCTATGGTGATGTATTGAATCGCGATTCCCTATGGTGATGTATTGCATTGCGATTCCCTATGGTGATGTATTGAATCGCGATTCCCTATGGTGATGTATTGCATTGTGATACCCCATGGTGATGTATTACATTGTGATTCTCCATGGTGATGTATTGCATTGCGATTCCCTATGGTGATATATTGCATCGCGATTCCCTGTGGTGATGTATTGCATTGTGATTCCCTGTGGTGATGTATTGCATTGTGATTCCCTATCGTGATGTATTGAATCGCGATTCCCTATGGTGATGTATTGCATTGCGATTCCCTATGGTGATGTATTGCATTGCGATTCCCTAAGATGATGTATAGCACAGCGATTCCCTATGGTGATGTATTGCATTACGATTCCCTATCGTGATGTATTTCATTTAAGATTCCCTATGGTGATGTATTGCATTAAGATTCCCTATGGTAATATATCGCATTGTGATTCCCCATGATGATGTATTGCATTGTGATTCCCCATGGTGATGAATTGCATTAAGATTCCCTATGGTGATATATTGCGATAAGATTCCCTATGGTGATGTATTGCATTAAGATTCCCTAGGGTGATGCAATGCATTAAGATTCCCTATGGTGATATATTGCATTGTGATTCCCCATGATGATGTATTGCATTGTGATTCCCCATGGTGATGTATTGCATTGTGATTCCCCATGGTGATCTATTGCATTGTGATTCACCATGGTGATGTATTGCATTGTGATTCCCCATGGTGATGTATTGCATTGTGATACCCCATGATGATTTGTTGCATTGTGATTCCCCATGGTGATGTATTGCTTTGTGATTCCCCATGGTGATGTATTGCATTGTGATTCCCCATGGTGATGTATTGCATTGTTATACCCCATGGTGATTTGTTGCATTGTGATTCCCCATGGTGATGTATTGCTTTGTGATTCCCCATGGTGATCTATTGCATTGTGATTCCCCATGATGATGTATTGCATTGTGATTCCCAATGGTCATGTATTGCATTGTGATTCCCCATGGTGTGTATTTCATTGTGATTCCCCATGGTGATGTATTGCATTGTGATTCCCCATGGTGATGTATTGCATTGTGATTCCCCATGATGATGTATTGCATTGTGATTCCCCATGGTGATGTATTGCATTGCGATTCCCCATGATGATGTATTGCATTGCGATTCCCTATGGTGATGTATTGCATTGCGATTCCCTATGGTGATGTATTGAATCGCGCTTCCCTATGGTGATGTATAGCATTTCGATTCCCTATGGTGATGTATTGCATTGCGATTCCCTATGATGATATATTGCACAGCGATTCCCTATGGTGATGTATTGCACTACGATTCCCTATCGTGATGTATTTTATTTAAGATTTCCTATGATGATGTAGTGCATTGCGATTCTCTATGGTAATGTATTCCATTAAGATTCACTATGGTGATATATTGCATTACGATTCTCTATGGTAATGTATTCCATTAAGATTCCCTATGGTGATGTATTGCATTAAGATTCCCTATGGTAGTATATCGCATTGTGATTCCCCATGATGATGTATTGCATTGCGATTCGCTATGGTAATGTATTCCATTAAGATTCCCTATGGTGATATATTGCATTAAGATTCCCTATGGTGATGTATTGCATTAACATTCCCTATGGTGATATATTGCATTACGATTCCCTATCGTGATGTATTTCATTTAAGATTCCCTATGGTGATGTATTGCATTAAGATTCCCTATGGTGATATATCGCATTGTGATTCCCCATGATGATGTATTGCATTCTGATTCCCCATGGTGATGAATTGCATTAAGATTCCCTATGGTGATATATTGCATTAAGATTCCCTATGGTGATGTATTGCATTAACATTCCCTATGGTGATGTATCGCATTAAGATTCCCTATGGTGATATATCGCATTGTGATTCCCCATGATGATGTATTGCATTGAGATTCCCCATGGTGATGTATTGCATTGTGATTCCCCATGGTGATATATTGCATTGTGATTTCCCATGGTGATATATTGCATTGTGATTCCCCATGGTGATGTATTGCATTGTGATACCCCATGGTGATTTGTTGCATTGTGATTTCTCATGTCGATGTATTGCATTGTGATTCCCAATGGTCATGTATTGCATTGTGATTCCCTATGGTAATGTATAGCATTGTGATTCCCCATGATGATGTATTGCATTGTGATTCCCCATGGTGATGTATTGCATTGTGATTCCCCAAGGTTATATATTTCATTGTGATTCCCCATGATGATCTATTGCATTGTGATTCCCCATGGTGATATATTGCATTGTTATTCCCCATGGTGATCTATCGCATTGTGATTCCCCATGGTGATATATTGCATTGTGATTCCCCATGGTGATGTATTGGATTGTAATTCCCCATGGTGATATATTGCATTATGATTACCCATGGTGATGTATAGCATTGTAATTCCCCATGATGATGTATTGCATTTAGATTCCCCATGGTGATATATTGCATTGAGATTCCCCATGATGATATATTGCATTGTAATTCCCCATGGTGATGTATTGCATTGTGATTCCCCATGGTGATGTATAGCATTGTAATTCCCCATGGTGATGTATTGCATTTAGATTCCCCATGGTGATAAATTGCATTGTGATTCCCCATGGTGATATATCGCATTGTAATTCCCCATGGTGATGTATAGCATTGTGATTCCCCATGGTGATGTATTGCATTGTGATTCCCCATGGTGATATATCGCATTGTGATTCCCCATGGTAGTATATCGCATTGTAATTCCCCATGGTGATGTACAGCATTGTGATTCCCCATGGTGATGTATTGCATTGTGATTCCCCATGGTGATATATCGCATTGTGATTCCCCATGGTGATGTATAGCATTGTGATTCCCCATGGTGATGTATAGCATTGTGATTCCCCATGGTGATATATCGCATTGTAATTCCCCATGGTGATGTATTGCATTGTGATTCCCCATGGTGATGTATTGCATTGTGATTCCCCATGGTCATGTGTTGCATTGTGATTCCCCATGGTGATATATTGCATTGTGATTCCCCATGGTGATCTATTGCATTGTGATTCCCCATGGTGATATATTGCATTGTGATTCCCCATGGTGATGTATTGCATTGGAATTCCCCATGGTGATATATTGCATTGTGATTCCCATGGTGATGTATTGCATTGTAATTCCCCATGGTGATATATTGCATTGTGATTCCCCATGGTGATGTATAGCATTGTAATTCCCCATGGTGATATATTGCATTGTGATTCCCCATGGTGATGTATAGCATTGTAATTCCCCATGGTGATATATTGCATTGTAATTCCCCATGGTGATATATTGCATTGTGATTCCCCATGGTGATGTATTGCATTTAGATTTCCCATGGTGATATATTGCATTGAGATTCCCCATGGTGATATATCGCATTGTAATTCCCCATGGTGATATATTGCATTGTAATTCCCAATGGTGATGTATTGCATTTAGATTCCCCATGGTGATATATCACATTGTAATTCCCCATGGTGATATATTGCATTGTGATTCCCCATGGTGATATATTGCATTGTGATTCCCCATGGTGATGTATAGCATTGTGATATATTGCATTGCGATTCCATTTAGTATTGTATTTCCAGTTTTGCGCATGTTGTCATTGTAAATGCATGGCATGTAATTTTCATGATTTATTACGTTTATTATTTAAGTTTCTAGATATACAGCGTTTATGCATGATCAAATAATTTATTGTGGTGATAATACGTGAAATTTAGACAAGTGATCTATTCCTTAAACAAAATCGTCATGACAAAATTGAGGATGAATCTTTTGAGCTTGGCATCTTGGCAACTTGAATGACAATTTAGCTGTACTTGAAAGGTTATATTTAAGGAGACATTTGCGTGTTTTTCTTTAATTTTGTGCAATGCATATCCCATGAATATGTTCGTGATTGGTGTGTTTTTGTTGATTCATAAAGACTAACTATATCTCGTGAGAATATTCGTTTGTCCTTTTGAAATGTATGAAAGTGTTGATATCCAATAAAGCAGTTGTACATACGGGATCTTTATAAGCCTGTCAGAATGATATCGCGAATATATTTACAATTTTAATTAAATGAAGTATGTTCGTATTTACCCATACTTAAGGTTAGCTTTTCAAGTACAATAAACAAACTCCTGAAAAATTGTATGCTACAAATATTCAGTTCGACAAGCAATATTTCACTTTCAAGCTGTTGTGTTATATTTTTGTTTAGGCCGAGTGCAAATGGGAATTTATGAAAAAGTTCCTGTGGATAGAGTTTAAAAAAGTAGCAGACATGTATTGAAATATATCCGCATGCCACTTTTAAAGTGAGAGAGAGAGAGAGAGAGAGAGAGAGAGAGAGAGAGAGAGAGAGAGAGAGAGAGAGAGAGAGACTACCTACCTACCTACCTACCAGCCGACCCACTCCAAAACTGTCTACCTGCCTTCCCACACATATGACCTACCTACCTACCCATATACCCACCTACCCACCGACTTACCCATATTCCACCTACCCGACGTTCAACCAATATATCCACCTACCCAACGACCTACTCATATATCCACCTATCTACCGTCCTACCCATATACCCACCTACCCACCGACCTACCCATATATCCATCAACCTTCCCATATACCCTACTACCCACCGACCTACCCACCAACAACACCGACCTACCCATATATTATCCTACCCACCGTCCTACCCATATACCCACCTACCCAACGACCTACCCATATACCCACCAACCCACCGACCTACCCATATATCCCCCTACCCACTGACCTCCTCATATACCCACCGTCCTACCCATATACCCACATACCCACCGACCTACCCATATACCCACCTACCCAACGACCTACCCATATACCCACCAACCCACCGACCTACCCATATACCCACCAACCCACCGTCCTACCCATATACCCACATGCCCACCGACCTACCCATATACCCACCTACCCAACGACCTACCCATATACCCACCAACCCACCGACCTACCCATATACCCACCAACCCACCGTCCTACCCATATACCCACATGCCCACCGACCTACCCATATACCCACCTACCCACCGTCCTACCCATATACCCACCTACTCACCGACCTACCCACATACCCACCTACCCAACGACCTACCCATATACCCACCAACCCACCGACCTACCCATATATCCCCCTACCCACCGACCTACCCATATATCCCCCTACCCACTGACCTACTCATATACCCACCGACCTACCCATATACCGACCTACCTACCAACCTACCCATATACCCACCTACCCACCGTCCTACCCATATACCCACCGTCCTACCCATATACCCACCTACCCACCGTCCTACCCATATACCCACCTACCCATCGTCCTACCCATATATCCACCTACCCACCGTCTTACCCATATACCCACCTTCCTACCGACCTACCCACATACCCACCTACCCAACGACCTACCCATATACCCACCAACCCACCGACCTACCCATATATCCCCCTACCCACTGACCTACTCATATACCCACCGTCCTACCCATATACCCACATACCCACCGACCTTCCCATATACCCACCTATCCACCGACCTACCCATATACCCACCGACCTACCCATATATCCACCTACCCACCGACCTACCCATATATCAGCCTACCCACCGTCCTACCCATATATTATCCTACCCATCGTCCTACCCATATATCCACCTACCCACCGACCTACCCATATATCAGCCTACCCACCGACCTACCCATATATCCACTACCCACCGACCTACCCATATATTATCCTACCCATCGTCCTACCCATACACCCACCTACTAACCGTCCTACCCATTTATTATCCTACCCACCGTCCTACCTATATATCCACATACCTACCGACATACCCATCTACCCACATATCCACCCACCTACCCATATACCCACCTACCCACCGACGTTCGACGGTCCGTCCGATAGACCTACTGACCTACCTACCCACTAACCACCCACCTATCATCCGACCGACCGACCTACCTTACCAACCGACCGACCGACCTACCCTTCCCTACCCTACCCTAACAACCTACCCATGCAAAACCTACCTACCCACCTACTCCGACAGACCGACCGACCGACCGACCTAACCTCCCTACCCTACCCAACCTACATATCCATGCAAAATCCACCTACCTACCTACCTACCTACCTACCTACCTACCTTTGAGCTGATATTGAATTGATATTGACTGTTTACATTTATTAGGACAAGACATAAAGAACGGAGACATGTTTGTTGTAAGTTCATGACATGTCCTTAGTTTGTATCCGAATGATGTGATGAAAATGATTTCAAACATATAATACATGATACAGAGCATGTTACCAAGATTAAGGCTAATATATTTTATTCACTTATCTCCATTTATTTAGTTCAAGTCAATAAATAACTTTTAAATGTGTTTGGCCATACGAATAAAGCCAATTTAGCAATTCAATTCGTTTAAAGCATGCCTGTGTCACGGTTATCTCTACATACGGTGTAAGGTCAATCTACCTTTATCTAACATGCGCAGTATCATTAACGAACGCAGTTTCCCCCAAAAATATATCAAGGGGCTAAACTGGCGCTAATCCAGTTGTTTTGATCATTAGCAAAGATTAATCATCTTTCTTGTCAACTAGATACACTTATCGTATTGTCAAACCTTACCGTAACTACAATTCCATATTTGTCAGGTTTCATATGTGTTTCAACATTATTTCATTGGTTTCTATTACCAAGACCCAGCCATGGAACCAGCCGTCATTTATGGATCTACACATAAATTACTTATATACGTTATGGTAGTGTTTTATGGCAATTATGTAGTTACTAATGTCAGATAGTCATATAGAATTGCCTGCATAGTTGGATGTAGAGTTCTTTGTACTCGAATAGCTAGCTGGTACTGTCATTGAAACGGCAACTGATGATTGACTGACTGACGACCGACAGCACTGCGAGACACAACTGCTTTGTTTTGTGGATGCTAGTGTTGAAATGAGTATTTTCACCAGCATCGCTGGCTGAGTAATGCGGCTGGCACAACAACTTGAATGCAACATAACTTATGAAATATTTCATTTTGAAAATCAAAATATGCTTGAAGGTATATATATACTCATATCTGCTATAGAAATACAATGTGGCATTAACAAATTTGAAGTATAACAGCCACATTTTGAAGATAAGTGGGCCATTAAACCATTATTCAGCAAGAAGAGTAAAACGAATAATGCACTTAGCCTTTAAGATTAGAGGAATATCCTTGAATAACAAATTTAACAAAAACATGAATTTGACACAAGACCATAGATAAGACATGCATACAGTATTTAAATTATGTTGATATAAATTGCTAGTTTTAAAACTAAATTAACGTTTTTACCTACAAAATGCAACCGGCGGTCGAATTTGATAATTAACCACCTAGCGGTTCAATGCTGGCGAACAAAATTACAATTTATTTAACTGGAGTTATGGAGAAAGAATTAGCTAAACATTAAATACAATAAGAAAGGCTTATTAAAATGAGATGCGGCAGAATAAACTCGGAATAATAACTTGAAACAGAGAGATCAGTTTATTAATTTCTTAGTTTCAATTCTGATAACCAGTAAATCACAATATAACAGTATTCTTAAACAGCCCCATTCCCCCGACCCCCGTAGTGAAGCACTGCCTGTTCACCAAATTGGGGGGGGGGGGGGGTAGGGGCGTGCCGGACATGTTTTTGGTTTAAACTACCCTAGTGTCGAAACATAATGTTCCATGACTAAATATTATCATGATTTTACAGATCACTTCATCTATTTAATTGAGTTAATTAAAACGTATATGATAGTATTGATCATGCTCATCATAGATAGTAGAACCCGGGCATTTGGTTTTAAACTTCACCAATGTTACCCCGGATTATTCTACCACACAACACGAATAATAAATGAATGCCGGTACTAGTATAAAATGCACCAGTCAATTGTAACCACGCGCCCAGGGCCGGAGTATACCTCGGAAAGCGGGGGGGGGGGATTGCGCCGTGTATTTACCTCCAGGAGGCCCCGCTGGGCTTTGTTTTTGCGCCGAAAAAAGCGGGGAATGGGCCTTACCTAGGACGTCCCCAGAGTGCAGGGGCATTTGGCGGGGATTTTATCAGGAGTTTGTTCTCGCAGGGCGGAGATTTTATCTGGGATTGGCTGGACCGAAAGACAAAGTCTCCGCTATTCCCCAGACCTTGGGGCGTGGTTACAATTTGTTTGATGCACTATTGCCATAAGTTTCGTGTAATTCGCAAAACCCGTTGAAGCTGTGGCTCACTGCTCATGTGCAGCTTATGTTCCGATGTTGCAGTGCATGTTGTATTTACATTGTTTTTTCGGCATACAACGGAGCGCTTGGTTTGTCGCTTTCTAAACATGTTTGGTAAGAAGATTTATTAGACTAAAACACTACAAGGTCATCGTCATACAAATATACACTCATACAAACGTGACATGACATGTGATAGTGAAATATTACTATGATACGAATCAATAACATTACCTTGAGCAAGTATCGTTTGATCGCCTTTTCGAAAATAAAAGCTGTATTGGTCGGTTAAGGCAAAGTGAGTATGTGTTGGCAAGTATAGCTTACAGATTTAGATTGTATCACTCAATGAGTATTAAAGTGACTCGCTCATGGTATGTTAAATGCACATTTTTAGTTACGAAATAAGGTATGGCAAATCATAAGGAGTGTTAATAAAAATACCATAAGCTGGAACCTTTCAGCAAATTAATGTTGATATTTTCTTAAATATCGTCTTTGAAGACCACAATTTTCATTAGCGTTTATAACACGATTGAAAATTAATTACGGCTGTGGTGTTGCGTGATTGGTTGATTGACATTATCACGTGCTGTTATCAATGTATCCTTAACAGGTCAATATATCTACCACTTGCGTTCATGTCTCGATGGCTGTATGAGCTAGCGGGTTGTTTTCTATTTTTTCTTGACTTTATCGGCGTAGATTCGAACCCGACTTAAAAAAACAACAACCTTTTATGCTATAACTAAAACAAATATCTGCAATTTTGATATCATAGAGTAAAATGATGATAAAATAAGTGTTATCATATGCATTACCGGGAAAACTAATATTCGGTCCAAAAAAACATGAGCTTGTCGCTTTAAACTGAAATTGTTGATATTGCTATATTTTGTCGTACGCTCGTCGATTACATGACCACAGAGCTTTGTAACACATCTACTTGCGGATCCAGGTGTTGGGGTGCAATCAGCGCGCGCCACCCTTAACTTTTCAAAGTTTAATTTTTATGTCAATATAGGAGAAACAGTAATAAAATACGCCCTAAATGCACCCGATCGAACTAGAAATTGTTAAAATTTTCTTCAAGGAGTATATCCACAAACTCCACTGCCAACACTTCAAGCTAAATTAATTGCGTTTCTTAAGGAGGGGCGCAAGAGTCAAGTTATGCCCTAGAATTGACTCTAATGTCAAATCCTGGATCCGCCCCTGTACATCTATTAGGAAACGTTTAACGAAGTCCTTGATTAATGGCACAAGGTTATGTAATAACAAGAATGTAACAAGAGAAACACAACGTCTAAATAACAACGAACATAGACTACGCATGCGTCACCTTGACATCTTCATCAATAAATGGTGTGGTTAATGCCTTAAAAAGTTCAGCGACAGTTTAACAATCTTAAGTGAAGTTTACAACAGGAATTGTACGAGTATTTAAACAATTAGTCTGAGTAATTAAAACAGCATGCTTAACACATATAATATTATTTAAAAAATCACAATGGAACAAAATTCATAATGTAGAAAAATAAATGAAGACGTTTTCAGAACATTTTTTCAATCGTGTGTACGTGGGCCTACCGTTTTTGGAAACTATTGTTTGAATGTTCTTAAAAAGTAAAACTTTCTGAAAGACAATACGCAGTCTGTATGCTAGGTCTCGAATTTAAGAGCGAGTTAATTACGTAGAAATTTGCAAAAACACATCTGATTTTTTGCTCTTTGGCCCTATATTTCTGTGTGTACGTTACCATTTGTGTGTCACGTGACAAACTTGTTCCCCACACTGTCAATGCTAGCTAAAGTTATTGGGCGGAAACCAATGTTTGACACCTGCACGAAAACGACATCCCCAGTCTAATAACCCGATTTCCGTTTAACACCTGGTTAAATATTATATTTGAATGTACAGACTGGGATAGCAACATAAAAATAGTAGAAAAATATTTAAATTGAGACAATTATGAGTGGAATCACATCTATTAAGTGCTCTTTAAGTCAAGAATTCATGCCTGGCTGATAATTTTTCAAATATGTATTACGAGTATTCTGCAACAAATGATTTCCTATATATACTTTAAGGTAAAATAATTCTCCCACTGTAATACAGAAACATCACATCGTGATTTTCATTTCATAGGAGGATCACAAGTTATAACGTTAACTTTATCGCTTTATTTCTACGTTTTATTTGAATTTTGAAAGATTTTGTAAATACAGGTGTGTTTGAAATACCAATAAAAAAGATTTCTCTTCAAGATGGCGGAAAAGATTGTAACTATAATGACGTTGTTTTTTGACTTAATATTCATGTTTTTTTGTTTGTTTCTTTTCCCTTTCTGTCTATATTGGCGAATGCAGGTATTTTCACCAGAGATATGAAAAACTTTTTTCATGAATACTCGTAGTAAATTCCGTTTTTTTATAAATGGTATTGCTTTGTTATGTTTTTTGTTCAAAATGGGAATATTTGCATGCACATTGAAAACACAAATAAATGGAAATAGGACAATAACAATACAAATATGAGCTGCAATGTACATTTAACAAATATAACGCACGGTAATAAATATAAACTGCTGAAAAATAAAACAAAAACTTATAAACACAAACGTTTAAGGAAAACAATTCCACTTTCACGCTTAAGGAAAACAATTTCACTTTCATATTATCTCATTATTTCTTGATTTTTTTTTCCATGTCAGGAACTATATAATAAATACAATAAATACAATAGATTCCTTTCATTGACACGATATAAGTATTTCTAAGTAATGGCAGTCCATGCAGTTACATGTATCGACCATGGGTAGGGATATCTAGAGCCATTGTATTTGCGGTCAGATTCCGAGTGAAAGTGAATATACATTTTCCAACAGCTATATAAATCTATAGTTATCTGACGAATTCCCAAAGTCTAGCGGAAAATTGTACCACAGAAACTATACCAGTAGATGAAGGAAGGACAATATGCACCTAGCGGAACATTTATAACTAGACCAGGCCAAATTGATTCCATGTTAAGCGCTATTCGGCGGGTATGTTTTCGTCGTTTGAATCGTAAAATTAAACATTTCTTTACAAAACTCAGAACTGAGCTAAACAAATCAGATATAAGGAATCCTACCAATAAAAAGCTCAGCTGATAGCTCCATTAATCTTTATGCTAAAATTCTGAACCATGTAACTTTAAAAATATTTGAAAGGTATTTGCTTTCATATTACTAATATGCAAAATTAATTACTGAAATTGCGTTATTCATAGGGCCGATTGGTCAGAGCTTTGCAAATAATATTTATAAGAATAATATGTGGCCACCAGGCATAACAACATATCTGTGGACAGGATACGGAAAGAAGCTTATAATAATACAGTTAGTTTTATTAGTGATTATTGTAAAATGCTAAATTTCTAGTCAGACCTCAAAATCAGCTTATTTTTTTGTTTTCTATGAAACTAAAATATGATGTTCTTCCACGGTTCTTTCATGAGCTTTACTAGCCGAGAAGGTAGGTTTTTAAATTGCAACTGAGTTTTAACTTTATTAATTCTTTAACGATTGTGAAGAAATTTGTATTAACTTATACTAAGTCACGCTCGATGTTGCGCGAGATTGTGGTCTTGTTTTGTATGGGAAACCGTAGTGCCCGGATAAAACCCACTTGTTCAGCGTGTTGACCACTAATCAAACTCACATATACCCGGGCAGAGACTCCATCCCGGATAACCTTGTTGTAGTTTTCCAGGGTAAATTGATTTGTTTGGAATTGCAGCTTAACGCTTAACATAGAATCAATTTGGTTCGGCCTTACTTCGTGTCCGTTGTCTTGGGTGTTCTTGCTGCTGTCCTCCCAAGAGTGCTCTTGAAAATATTCCTGCATAATAGATTTTTAGTGTCCTGTCGAAATGTCTGTCCGCTGAGCACGTAAACGTAGAAATTCATGGCTTGGCCCAGGAATTGGAAATACATACACACATATATAATGGTCATTACTTGAACACCTGTGAGGTTTTTGGTGTAGCCGGCACCAAAAAAGAAATTCATAATTCTAAAAGGTGTGTTTGTGACGATAAATGTGATGTTCGCCCCAATCAGGTTTCTGGTTATAGACACAATGCGAGCGCTATGTTGTGCGGACTCTCTTTTGAGGCTTCGTATCTTCGTGGAAATAATGATGCTTCCAATGCATATGAAAAGGAACGGGGCTGCGTACATAAGGATGAAATCCGACCAATTGGAAATCTTCAACCCATCTTTTATTCGTGATTTAATTACAAATATTTGGAGGTCTTCGTGAAAAATTTGATGTGTAATACCAAATACTCGAACGGCGTGGAATACGGCAAGGCTTAACAAAGCGAAAATCTCCATGAGAATAACACGTTTAACCGTAAAAACCTCCTTGACCTGCAGCGGAAATAGAACACAGAAAAGTCTCTCGGCGGTGATGATGACCAACGACCACGTAGATAACGTCAGACCACACAGGATGCCCCATTCAAAGAACATTCTTTTAACGACAGTGTCAAGGTCTGAATAGGCGAAAATTTCGTTGAGAATCAAACGAAAAGGTCCAAGACAGATCACGTAAGTGTCAATCGCCGCTAGAATGGAGAAGAGAACGCCGGTTGAGGAGATGCCTGGTCCGCGGTTTGGCATGATCTTGATAATCAACGCATTACCAACGACTCCGGAAATTACCATTGGTATAAACGCCATAGCAAAGACGAATGCAAGCCGTGGTATGGTCCAATACTCTTCGTCGACCACTTCCGTAGCGTTCAAGGCTGAACTCATGTTTATGGATGAAGTATACTCTATCTGCTCAGGGTGTATGTAAAAACAATCTCGGCGAGTGCGGCTTTTATATCTCTTAACAAGGCGGAGGGAGGGGGGGGGGGGGGCGTAAAGTTAGTGGTTTAAGTGAGGTTTTTGAGTCTAATATGGACGCTATCCATAGCGGAGAAAATGTAGAAATAGCCGTGATTGCGGCCATATTTGTATCTAGTAAGGACTAGCAAGCTTATTATATTCCCCATAAATGATGCCTCCCTTTTAGCTCTACTTTTTCTCGTCGTTTTATTTAAATTTCAAGTTCGTGGGTAGCGGAACAAAAGTAATTCGATGTTTGCAAGTGTTGAAAGCAAGAACTAGTGACTATAAGTGCGGTTTTCGCTAGATACATACTAGTTTGCTATCTTTTCTCATCCAATGTTGGTAAAATGTTGGTTTTTAATTTCAGTACTCTCTCTCTTTATATATATATGCCTTCTGGATGTGAAACTATAGCACCTCTTAAAACTCATCTGGGATGTGGCTGTGACACAGATTTCCTTAAATTTCTTTAAACATGAACTGTCCGTGGTCCTTTCTCACGAGTGGTAAACACTCAATACTGCTTTCTTAGTATACCACCGAATAATCTGTGTCTTTGGGTCCTGCAAATGGATTCTTTAAATTTGTCTTACCTTAAATCATTGAACAAACACTTTTTTCATTTAAAAAATGACATAAAAGTCGTACAAGTATGTCATTTTTTACGACTTTTTTCTCTTTAAGTAAAGGTTTGTTCGTTAATCGCTTTTCAAGGGCCCATATAAGTTTGAACTATTTTTTTTTCTAAAAATGTATAAGTTGTCAGTTTGGAAGACGAATGCATCGACAAGGATTTAAATATAGTATGTCTTACAGCAAAAACTCTTTTGTTCTGCTACCTACAAATTTGAAATAAAACAAAAACGAGAGAAGCCTCAAAACAGTAGAGAAGAAAGGGCGTCATATTTACTGGAAATATGTAACTAAAATTACTTTCGGCCGTTTGTCCGCTTTTTACCAAGTCCATCCAGGTTCTATTCCCAGCCTGGATGTATGTGAGTTTGGTTAGTGATCACCAATTTTTCATGTGAAAATATGGCCCCAAACACGGTGATTTCTACAATTTCACCGCCATTTTCGAAAGCAGACACAAAAACATATCTTAAACCGCAGCAGACTCCCTTTACGAGTAGTCCATTTCTTTAAGAACAACAATGACAAAACAAATTGACAAATAAATTGCGTGCGGATAATCAGCATGGTTTATACTTTGATGTTCATATTGCTTTACTTCTTACTTTCGTGCTTATGTCCCCTTTGGTGGTGATAATTTTGAGTTTGGATTTTATCTCTCTTTAATGCGTCATTTTAAGTTCAATTCATCAATTCTTATTTCCTGAAATGATAAACCTCTATCGAGTTCCATGCATTTCAAAGTGAAAACTAAGATATGAGATTTATATCAAGCCCTCAATGAATATTTATTTTTTTCACAGGTTACTATAATGGTTATTTTCTAATACCATGGTTACAAGAAATAAAGATTTAACTTATGTTTAAACGACTTATGAAGTGCTCGTTGGAATTTCATCTTTAATTGATCCAATCACATTCGTCGAATTAATTTGATGGACTAGATAAAACTATAAATCTATCTATCTATCTAACTGTTGCGTTTAGTTATTCAATAATACATCTCCAGTACTTTGATCTTAGTCTACATAAAAGTGAAATAATGTTATATGTGTTCGTACGTTTTCAGATCTTGTTATTTTTATGGCAATCATTACGTAATCAGTTGCTTTCACTTGGCTTTGATTTAAAGTTCATTTATAACTTTATATTATGGCTTGCATGTTAAAATATTGTTGCTTGGAAGTAAGTTTTATGGTGTTAGACGTATTGAGTCCAGGAGCGTATCTGGGCGTCCCTATGGTGTTAGACGTATGGAGTCCAGGAGCGTATCTAGGCGTATTCCAGTGCAACAAGGAACGGTTCTCTATGGTGTTAGACGTATGGAGTCCAGGAGCGTATCTAGGCGTACCCCAGTACAACCAGGAACGGTTCCCTATGGTGTTAGGCGTATTGAGTCCAGGAGCTTATCTGGGCGTCTCTATGGTGTTAGACGTATGGAGTCCAGGAACGTATCTAGGCGTACTCCAGTACAACCAGGAACGGTTCCCTATGGTGTTAGACGTATGGAGTCCAGGGGCGTATCTAGACATACTCCAGTACAACCAGGAATGGTTCCCTATAGTGTAAGACGTATTGAGTCCAGGAGCGTATCTAGACATACTCCAGTACAACCAGGAATGGTTCCCTATAGTGTAAGACGTATTGAGTCCAGGAGCGTATCTAGGCGTATTCCAGTGCAACCAGGAACGGTTCTCTATGGTGTTAGACGTATGGAGTCCAGGAACGTATCTAGGCGTATTCCAGTGCAACCAGGAACGGTTCTCTATGGTGTTAGACGTATTGAGTCCAGGAGCGTATCTGGGCGTCCCTATGGTGTTAGACGTATGGAGTCCAGGAGCGTATCTGGGCATCCCTATGGTGTTAGACGTATGGAGTCCAGGAGCGTATCTAGACATACTCCAGTACAACCAGGAATGGTTCCCTATAGTGTAAGACGTATTGAGTCCAGGAGCGTATCTAGACATACTCCAGTACAACCAGGAATGGTTCCCTATAGTGTAAGACGTATTGAGTCCAGGAGCGTATCTAGGCGTATTCCAGTGCAACCAGGAACGGTTCTCTATGGTGTTAGACGTATGGAGTCCAGGAACGTATCTAGGCGTATTCCAGTGCAACCAGGAACGGTTCTCTATGGTGTTAGACGTATGGAGTCCAGGAGCGTATCTAGGCGTACCCCAGTACAACCAGGAACGGTTCCCTATGGTGTTAGACGTATTGAGTCCAGGAGCTTATCTGGGCGTCTTTATGGTGTTAGACGTATGGAGTCCAGGAACGTATCTAGGCGTACTCCAGTACAACCAGGAACGGTTCCCTATGGTGTTAGACGTATGGAGTCCAGGGGCGTATCTAGGCATAGGGGCGTATCTAGACATACTCCAGTACAACCAGGAACGGTTCCCTATGGTGTAAGACGTATAAAGTCCAGGGGCTTATCTGGGCATACTCCAGTACAACCAGGAACGGTTCCCAATGGTGTTAGACGTATGGAGTTTAGGAGCGTATATAGGCGTACTCCAGTACAACCAGGAACGGTTCCCTATGGTCGTAGACGTATATATTCCAGGGGCGTATCTAGACATACTCCAGTACAAACAGGAACGGTTCCCTATTGTGTTAGACGTATTGAGTCCAGGGGCGTATCTAGGCATACTCTAGTACAACCAGGAACGGTTCCCTATGGTGTTAGACGTATATAGTTCAAGGGCTTATCTAGGCATACTCCAGTACAACCAGGAACGGTTCCCTATGATGTTAGACGTATATAGTCCAGGGGCGTATCTAGACATACTCAAGTACAACCAGGAACGGTTCCCTATGATGTTAGACGTATATAGTCCAGGGGCGTATCTAGACATACTCCAGTACAACCAGGAACGGTTCCCTATGATGTTAGACGTATATAGTCCAGGGGCGTATCTAGGCATACTCCAGTACAACCAGGAACGGTTCCCTATGATGTTAGACGTATATAGTCCAGGGGCGTATCTAGGCATACTCCAGTACAACCAGGAACGGTTCCCTATGGTGTTAGACGTATATAGTCCAGGGGCGTATCTAGGCATACTCCAGTACAACCAGGAACGGTTCCCTATTTTGTTAGACGTATTGAGTCCAGGTGTGTATCTAGGCATACTCCAGTACAACCAGGAGCGGTTCCCTATTGTGTTAGACGTATATAGTCCAGGGGCGTATCTAGGCATACTCCAGTACAACCAGGAAGGTTCCCTATGGTGTTTGACGTATATAGTCCAGGGGCTTATCTAGGCATACTCCAGTACAACCAGGAAGGTTCCCTATGGTGTTTGACGTATATAGTCCAGGGGCTTATCTAGGCATACTCCAGTACAACCAGGAACGGTTCCCTATGGTGTTAGACGTATATAGTCCAGGGGCTTATCTGGGCATACTCCAGTACAACCAGGAACGGTTCCCTATGATGTTAGACGTATATAGTCCAGGGGCTTATCTGGGCATACTCCAGTACAACCAGGAACGGTTCCCTATGGTGTTAGACGTATATAGCCCAGGGGCTTATCTGGGCATACTCCAGTACAACCAGGAACGGTTCCCTATGGTGTAAGACGTATGGAGTCCAGGGGCTTATCTAGGCAAACTCCAGTACAACCAGGAACGGTTCCCTATGATGTTAGACGTATATAGTCCAGGGTCTTATCTAGGCATACTCCAGTACAACCAGGAACGGTTCCCTATAGTGTTAGACGTATATAGTCCAGGGGCGTATCTAGGCATACTCCAGTACAACCAGGAACGGTTCCCTATGATGTTAGACGTATATAGTCCAGGGGCGTATCTAGACATACTCCATTACAACCAGGAACGGTTCCCTATAGTGTTAGACGTATATAGTCCAGGGGCGTATCTAGACATACTCCAGTACAACCAGGAACGGTTCCCTATGATGTTAGACGTATATAGTCCAGGGGCGTATCTAGACATACTCCAGTACAACCAGGAATGGTTCCCTATAGTGTTAGACGTATTGAGTCCAGGGGCGTATCTAGACATACTCCAGTACAACCAGGAACGGTTCCCTATGATGTTAGACGTATATAGTCCAGGGTCTTATCTAGGCATACTCCAGTACAACCAGGAACGGTTCCCTATAGTGTTAGACGTATATAGTCCAGGGGCGTATCTAGGCATACTCCAGTACAACCAGGAACGGTTCCCTATGATGTTAGACGTATAAAGTCCAGGGTCTTATCTAGGCATACTCCAGTACAACCAGGAACGGTTCCCTATAGTGTTAGACGTATATAGTCCAGGGGCGTATCTAGGCATACTCCAGTACAACCAGGAACGGTTCCCTATGATGTTAGACGTATATAGTCCAGGGTCTTATCTAGGCATACTCCAGTACAACCAGGAACGGTTCCCTATAGTGTTAGACGTATATAGTCCAGGGGCGTATCTAGGCATACTCCAGTACAACCAGGAACGGTTCCCTATGATGTTAGACGTATATAGTCCAGGGGCGTATCTAGACATACTCCAGTACAACCAGGAATGGTTCCCTATAGTGTTAGACGTATTGAGTCCAGGGGCGTATCTAGACATACTCCAGTACAACCAGGAACGGTTCCCTATGGTGTAAGACGTATTGAGTCCAGGGCGTTTCTAGACATACTCCAGTACAACCAGGAATGGTTCCCTATTGTGTAAGACTTATTGAGTCCAGGGCGTATCTAGACATACTCCAGTACAACCAGGAATGGTTCCCTATAGTGTAAGATGTATTGAGTCCAGGAGCGTATCTAGATATACTCCAGTACAATCAGGAATGGTTCCCTATAGTGTAAGACGTATTGAGTCCATGAGCGTATCTAGACATACTCCAGTACAACCAGGAATGGTTCCCTATAGTGTTTGACGTATTGAGTCCAGGGCGTATCTAGACATACGCCAGTACAACCAGGAACGGTTCCCTATGGTGTAAGACGTATTGAGTCCAGGAGCGTATCTAGACATACTCCAGTACAACCAGGAATGGTTCCCTATAGTGTTAGACGTATTGAGTCCAGGAGCGTATCTAGACATACTCCAGTACAACAAGGAACGGTTCCCTATGATGTTAGACGTATATAGTCCAGGGGCGTATCTAGGCATACTCCAGTACAACCAGGAACGGTTCCCTATGATGTTAGACGTATATAGTCCAGGGGCGTATCTAGACATACTCCAGTACAACCAGGAATGGTTCCCTATAGTGTTAGACGTATTGAGTCCAGGGGCGTATCTAGACATACTCCAGTACAACCAGGAACGGTTCCCTATGGTGTAAGACGTATTGAGTCCAGGGCGTATCTAGACATACTCCAGTACAACCAGGAACGGTTCCCTATGGTGTTAGACGTATTGAGTCCAGGGCGTATCTAGACATACTCCAGTACAACCAGGAACGGTTCCCTATGGTGTAAGACGTACTGAGTCCAGGAGCGTATCTAGACATACTCCAGTACAACCAGGAATGGTTCCCTATGGTGTTAGACGTATCGAGTCCAGGGCGTATCTAGACATACTCCAGTACAACCAGGAATGGTTCCCTATGGTGTAAGACGTATTGAGTCCAGGAGCGTATCTAGACATACTCCAGTACAACCAGGAACGGTTCCCTATGGTGTAAGACGTATGGAGTCCAGGGGCGTATCTAGACATACTCCAGTACAACCAGGAACGGTTCCCTATAGTGTTAGACGTATTGAGTCCAGGGCGTGTCTAGACATACTCCAGTACAACCAGGAATGGTTCCCTATAGTGTTAGACGTATTGAGTCCAGGGCGTATCTAGACATACTCCAGTACAACCAGGAATGGTTCCCTATAGTGTTAGACGTATTGAGTCTAGGGGCGTATCTAGACATACTCCAGTACAACCAGGAACGGTTCCCTATGGTGTTTGACGTATAAAGTCCAGGGGCGTATCTAGACATACTCCAGTACAACCAGGAATGGTTCCCTATAGTGTAAGACGTATTGAGTCCAGGGCGTATCTAGACATACTCCAGTACAACCAGGAATGGTTCCCTATGGTGTAAGACGTATTGAGTCCAGGGCGTATCTAGACATACTCCAGTACAACCAGGAATGGTTCCCTATGGTGTAAGACGTATAAAGTCCAGGGGCTTATCTGGGCATACTCCAGTACAACCAGGAACGGTTCCCTATGGTGTTAGACGTATTGAGTCCAGGGCGTATCTAGACATACTCCAGTACAACCAGGAACGCTTCCCTATGGTGTAAGACGTATAAAGTCCAAAAAAAAAAGTTGTCAAAACTTTTAATCTGTGAGAGTGACGCTTTAAGATGTTTCGAGAAATTGGGACCAGGAAGAACAATGTTAGAATAATAGGCTGTTTACAAACTCGGTTTAACGCTGGCCTCCAGAATGCTCGATATAAGCTTTTTTTTTTCTTTTTTATTCATTAGTGTTTTCTTCCCAAATTGCATAAGGGAGCGGATATAATGTTTACCCCTCTAGTTCCTACTCCATGAAACATTTTGAGACCAAACTAATGAGATACATTCACATGTTGACGGCCACTGAAGAATACGGGCTTACTCTTCACAATACTTCAGCTACGCTCGTATACTAATTTCAAAATATAGTGATATTCGTCATCAAATTTTCTACATATTCTTTCATATAGAGGGATATTGTGTCCCTACGCGTCTTCATTGAAAGCTCTAAAAGCGTTAAAAGACGGTACAAGAGGGGTTTTACATTTTTACAATTCTGTTTACAGGCAATAACAATCGAATCCAATCGAATTTGGCTATTTGAACATTGTATACATCTCGCAAATGTATTGCTAGTGTTAAAGTTATTTTAATGAAACCCGATATTTGCTATGGAGGTTTTGACTATTTGTGGTATGTTAAGTAGGGTCTTTTAGTCAACTTATTTCCATTTCCAATTAATTATTAATTGGTATCTATTACTCTCGGTTGTTCACCAAGATTTATTATTCAAGACTCCGTGGCATGCTTTCAAATTCACATTAACGTTGCAATCTTATGAACTAATGTATTTAAATTGCATAGTCTTTTAATTCGCACTATTTAAAATTGCATAAATATGCTGGTTGCAGATGTATTAAGTCATTTACTGCATAATAAAATATCGTTTCTTTAATACGTACATGGATATCACGATACTTTCAGCAAAATGATAGTGTAGCTCAAACCGTGGGAATATTTGGCTTGCGATATTTCAGGCCTTAGCGGTTCTTCTGGGGATTTCATTCTTATTGTGAAGATACAATGAGATGGTGGTTATGAAGATGTACGTGAAGTTAGCGGCCTAGCGGCCTAACGGCGTGAAGTTAGCGGCCAAGCGGCCTAGCGGCCTAGCGGCCTAGCGGCGTGAAGTTAGCGGCCTGGCGGCCTAGCGGCCTAGCGGCGTGAAGTTGGCGGCCTAGCGGCCTAGCGGCCTAGCGGCCTAATTATTTTTTCTATGTCCAAGCAATTGTTAATGCGTTTTTTTTTTTTAAAAACAATGATAAATCAAGGTTTTTTATTCATATAGTTACATAGCGGCCTTAAATTGTTATCTATTCAGAATATCTTTCTTTATCTTTTATTCTAAAACAATTTTAAATTAACTGTTTTATGCACATAATATCACTCTGAAGCGTTTTTCAACTTTTTTTCAAAAAAGTCGATCGAGCACTTCAGCGGCCTAGCGGCCTAGCGGCGTGAAGTTAGCGGCCTGGCGGCCTAGCGGCCTAGCGGCCTAAAATGGTATCCTATTTCAAAGCATGAATACATGCATTTTCTTCTAAAACAATGACATCTTAGCTATTTTTATGCACAAATTAACACTTTGAAGCTATTAGCGATTATCAACATTTTTTTTTTTAAAAGCGTCAATTAAGCAGTCAGCTATTTCAAATCATTAAACATGCCTGATCTTCTAAAACAATAACATATTAACTGTTTTTATGCACAAATTAACACTTTGAAGCTATTAGCGATTATCAACAGTTTTTTTTTTTCAAAAGTGTCGATAAAGCAGTCAGCTATTTCAAAGCATTAAACATGCCTATTCTTCTAAAACAATGATGTATTTACTGTTTTTATGCACAAATTATCACTCTGAAGCGTTTTTCAATTCTTTTCCAAAAAAGTCGATCGAGCACTTCAGCGGCCTAGCGGCCTAGCGGCGTGAAGTTAGCGGCCTGGCGGCCTAGCGGCCTAGCGGCCTAAAATGGTTTCCTATTTCAAAGCATGTTTACATGCATTTTCTTCTTAAACAATGACATATTAACTGTTTGAATGCACAAATTAACACTTTGAAGCTATTAGCGATAATCAACATATTTTTTTTCTTTCAAAAAAGTCGATTGAGCAGTCATCTATTTCAAAGCATTAAACATGGCTGATCTTCTAAAACAATGATGTATTTGCTGCTTTTATGCACAAATTATCACTCTAAAGCGTTTTGTTTTTTGTTTTGTTTTGTTTTTTCAAAAAAATTTGATCGAGCACTTCAGCGGCCTAGCGGCCTAGCGGCCTAGCGGCCTAGCGGCGTGAAGTTAGCGGCCTAGCGGCCTGGCGGCCTAAAATGCTCTCCTATTTCAAAGCATGTATACATGCATTTTCTTCTAAAAAAATGATATGTTAACTGTTTTTATGCACAGACTATCACTCTGAGGCGATTATCAACATATTTTTGAGAAGGATAGGCATGTTCACATGCTTTGAAAAGCTGACTGCTTGTTCGACTTTTTGAAAAAAAGGTTGATAATCGCCTCAGAGTGATAGTGTTTGCTTAAAACAGATAATATATCATTGTTTTAGAAAACAATGCATGTATACATGCTTTGAAATAGGATACCATTTTAGGCCGCTAGGCCGCTAGGCCGCCAGGCCGCTAACTTCACGCCGCTAGGCCGCTAGGCCGCTGAAGTGCTCGATCGACTTTTTGAAAAAAAGTTGAAAAACGCTTCAGAGTGATATTATGTGCCTAAAAACAGTAAATACATCATTGTTTTAGAAGAACAGGCATGTTTAATGCTTTGAAATAGCTGACTGCTTTATCGACACTTTTGAAAAAAAAACTGTTGATAATTGCTAATAGCTTCAAAGTGTTAATTTGTACATAAAAACAGTTAATATATCATTGTTTTAAAAGAAAATGCATGTATACATGGTTTGAAATAGGAAACAATTTTAGGCCGCTAAGCCGCTAGGCCGCCAGGCCGCTAACTTCACGCCGCTAGGCCGCTAGGCCGCTGAAGTGCTCGATCAACTTTTTTGAAAATAAAAATAAAAAAACGCTTTAGAGTGATAATTTGTGCATAAAAACAGTAAATACATTATTGTTTTAGAAGATCAGCCATGTTTAATGCTTTGAAATAGCTGACTGCTCAATCGACTTTTTGAAAAAAAAAAAATATGTTGATTATCGCTAATAGCTTCAAAGTGTTAATTTGTGCATTCAAACAGTTAATATGTCATTGTTTTAGAAGAAAATGCATGTATTCATGCTTTGAAATAGGATACCATTTTAGGCCGCTAGGCCGCTAGGCCGCCAGGCCGCTAACTTCACGCCGCTAGGCCGCTAGGCCGCTGAAGTGCTCGATCGACTTTTTTGAAAAAAAGTTGAAAAACGCTTCAGAGTGATATTATGTGCATAAAAACAGTAAATACATCATTGTTTTAGAAGAACAGGCATGTTTAATGCTTTGAAATAGCTGACTGCTTTATCGACACTTTTGAAAAAAAAAACTGTTGATAATTGCTAATAGCTTCAAAGTGTTAATTTGTACATAAAAACAGTTAATATATCATTGTTTTAAAAGAAAATGCATGTATACATGGTTTGAAATAGGAAACAATTTTAGGCCGCTAGGCCGCTAGGCCGCCAGGCCGCTAACTTCACGCCGCTAGGCCGCTAGGCCGCTGAAGTGCTCGATCAACTTTTTTGAAAATAAAAATAAAAAAACGCTTTAGAGTGATAATTTGTGCATAAAAACAGTAAATACATTATTGTTTTAGAAGATCAGCCAAGTTTAATGCTTTGAAATAGCTGACTGCTCAATCGACTTTTTGAAAAAAAAAAATATGTTGATTATCGCTAATAGCTTCAAAGTGTTAATTTGTGCATTCAAACAGTTAATATGTCATTGTTTTAGAAGAAAATGCATGTATTCATGCTTTGAAATAGGATACCATTTTAGGCCGCTAGGCCGCTAGGCCGCCAGGCCGCTAACTTCACGCCGCTAGGCCGCTGAAGTGCTCGATCGACTTTTTTGAAAAAAAGTTGAAAAAACGCTTCAGAGTGATATTATGTGCATAAAAACAGTAAATACATCATTGTTTTAGAAGAACAGGCATGTTTAATGCTTTGAAATAGCTGACTGCTTTATCGACACTTTTGAAAAAAAAAACTGTTGATAATCGCTAATAGCTTCAAAGTGTTAATTTGTGCATAAAAACAGTTAATATATCATTGTTTAAAAGAAAATGCATGTATACATGGTTTGAAAAAGGAAACAATTTTAGGCCGCTAGGCCGCTAGGCCGCCAGGCCGCTAACTTCACGCCGCTAGGCCGCTTGGCCGCTGAAGTGCTCGATCAACTTTTTTGAAAAAAAAAACGCTTTAGAGTGATAATTTGTGCATAAAAACAGCAAATACATCATTGTTTGAGAAGATCAGCCATGCTTAATGCTTTGAAATAGCTGACTGCTCAATCGACTTTTTGAAAAAAAAATATGTTGATTATCGCTAATAGCTTCAAAGTGTTAATTTGTGCATCCAAACAGTTAATATGTCATTGTTTAAGAAGAAAATGCATGTATACATGGTTTGAAATAGGAAACCATTTTAGGCCGCTAGGCCGCCAGGCCGCTAACTTCACGCCGCTAGGCCGCTAGGCCGCTAGGCCGCTGAATTGCTCGATCGACTTTTTTGGAAAAGAATTGAAAAACGCTTCAGAGTGATAATTTGTGCATAAAAACAGTAAATACATTATTGTTTTAGAAGATCAGCCATGTTTAATGCTTTGAAATAGCTGACTGCTCAATCGACTTTTTGAAAAAAAACTGTTGATAATCGCTAATAGCTTCAAAGTGTTAATTTGTGCATAAAACAGTTAATATGTCATTGTTTTAGAAGAAAATGCATGTATACATGGTTTGAAATAGGAAACCATTTTAGGCCGCTAGGCCGCCAGGCCGCTAACTTCACGCCACTAGGCCGCTAGGCCGCTAGGCCGCTGAAGTGCTTGATCGACTTTTTTGAAAAAAAAGTTGGAAAACGCTTCAGAGTGATAATTTGTGCATAAAACAGTTAATTTTAAATTGTTTTAGAATAAAAGGTAAAGAAAAATATTCTGAATAGATAACAATTTAAGGCCGCTATGTAACTATATGAATAAAAAACCTTGATTTATCATTGTTTTAAAAAAAACGCATTAACAATTGCTTGGACATAGAAAAAATAATTAGGCCGCCAGGCCGCTAGGCCGCTAGGCCGCCAACTTCACGCCGCTAGGCCGCTAGGCCGCCAGGCCGCTAACTTCACGCCGCTAGGCCGCTAGGCCGCTAGGCCGCTTGGCCGCTAACTTCACGCCGCTAGGCCGCTAGGCCGCTAGGCCGCTAACTTCACGTACATGTTATGAAGACGATTATTTTTGAGAAAATGATTCAAGTCTTATCAAAATGGTTTACGTTAATTGCGTACTAAAGATGAACACACTTTAACAGTGGCTCATTTACAGAATTTTTACGACAAAACTATGATGAGAATCGCATCAATGCTCCATCACGATCCGCTGCAAATGGAGAGTATGAGAGACCCAGTTTGTGTATACCACATGATAAATTGCGTCATAAATGCTACGTCGGAAGGCAATATTTTGATTTGAAAAAGACTTTAAACATAGATAACTCCGTTATTTCTTCACCAGTTTAAATGAAACATAGCGCAGTCTACACCGCTTAAGGAGCCCTGCCTTTTACCAGAGTTTGATTGAGAGTTTAGTTTCTAAAATCACTTCGACAAACCTTTTCACAATACGGCCGTCTGACGGAGCACTGTCAAAAAATATTTTGGAAACAGGTTTGGCGAAGTGTTTGATGAAACTAATCACCTTATCAAATTTCGGTAACAAAACAAATGCGGGGCTCTTTGAGCGGCATAGACCGCCTTTTGTTTTATTTAAATTGGTGTTGTAAATGAAAAGTTATCTTTGATTTAAGTCTGTTGCCTTCCGACGTAGCATTTATGACGTAATTTATCACGTGATATACACACACTAAGACAGAATATAGGCCTATTCTTAAAAGACATCACCTTGTTGACGCTAAGGATCGCAATTTGAAGTAGGGAATAAATTGCTTTCTAGTCATATACATACAAGTACTCGTAAGAATGCCAATTCTGTTACATGACTGTGTTAGTCTTACAGAATTAACTTATGACAGAATGATGCGGGCAACATTTCCAAATAAATTATGAACTTAAGAAAAAAAAGAACTTCCTGATCGTGACGCTGCACAAAAAGGAAACGAAAAACTATATTTGGATTATGTAAAAACGAGACACAAAATTCATCTCCGTTCAGCAAGGAGATTAAGTACGTTTGAAGGAAGTACTTGTTAAGGAAGTTGTTGTTAATACTTGTTATGGAAGTACATGTTAGTACTTGTTAAGGAAGTACTTGTTAGTACTTGTTAAGGAAGTACTTGTTAGTACTTGTTAAGGAAGTACTTGTTAGTACTTGTTAAGGGAGTACTTGTTAGTACTTGTTAAGGGAGTACATGTTAGTACTTGTTAAGGAAGTACTTGTTAGTACTTGTTAAGGGAGTACTTGTTAGTACTTGTTAAGGGAGTACTTGTTAGTACTTGTTAAGGGAGTACTTGATAGTACTTGTTAAGGGAGTACATGTTAGTACTTGTTAAGGGAGTACTTGTTAGTACTTGTTAGTGCTTGTTAAGGGAGTACATGTTAGTACTTGTTAAGGGAGTACTTGTTAGTACTTGTTCAGGGAGTAAATGTTAGTACTTGTTAAGGGAGTACTTGTTAGTACTTGTTCAGGGAGTAAATGTTAGTACTTGTTAAGGGAGTACTTGTTAGTACTTGTTAAGGGAGTACATGTTAGTACTTGTTAAGGGAGTACTTGTTAGTACTTGTTAAGGGAGTACTTGTTAGTACTTGTTAAGGAAGTACATGTTAGTACTTGTTAAGGGAGTACTTGTTAGTACTTGTTAAGGGAGTACTTGTAAGTACTTGTTAAGGGAGTACTTGTTAGTACTTGTTAAGGGAGTACTTGTTAGTATTTGTTAAGGGAGTACTTGTTAGTACTTGTTAAGGGAGTACTTGTTAGTACTTTTTAAGGGAGTACTTGTTAGTACTTGTTATGGGAGTACTTGTTAGTACTTGTTAAGGGAGTACTTGTTAGTACTTGTTAAGGGAGTACTTGTTAGTACTTGTTATGGAAGTACTTGTTAGTACTTGTTAAGGGAGTACATGTTAGTACTTGTTAAGGGAGTACTTGTTAGTACTTGTTAAGAGAGTACTTGTTAGTACTTGTTAAGGGAGTACATGTTAGTACTTGTTAAGGGAGTACATGTTAGTACTTGTTAAGGGAGTACTTGTTAGTACTTGTTAAGGGAGTACTTGTTAGTACTTGTTAAGGGAGTACTTGTTAGTACTTGTTATGGAAGTACTTGTTATGGAAGTAGTTGTTAAGGAATTACTTGTTACGTTGTTACGGAAATCACATCTCATTGTTGGTATGAAATGGAAGATTTCCTATTTTATTAATTGTTATTCATTTAATATTGCATATCAGTTCTAAGATTTTTGTCATATTATGCTTAAGTGTCATATGGTTTTAACAATCGGTTGCATTATAACTGTAAAAGTTCGATCTCAAACATTTAATCATTCTTTAACTGGTCAAGAGTACATGCATGTTATTTTTCTATAAGAAAACCTAATTTAAAAAGCTTACAACTGAGATCTGGGCAAATAATATGATTTGTCATAAGGACCCCATTGGAAATAAGTTGAATAACTTAAGTGGGTTATCCTGTGTTATGTATTTGTCACATTGAATTAAATTTTTATCAACGAACGTATGTATCCAAAGCATTCTAATGATGTTGTGCTTTAGAATAGAAATCATCACTAATACTTTGTTAATCAGTCTGTGTTATAACTATATGAGATATTTGGTTTGTTACTATGACTATATATATATATATATGCAAGAATCCATCCATCCATCCATCCATCCATCCATCCATCCATCCAGGAAGTACTTGTTATGTGGGTAGTTGTTAAGGAATTACTTTTTAAGGAAGTACTTGTTATGTGGGTAGTTGTTAAGGAATTACTTTTTAAGGAAGTACTAGTTATGTGGGAAGTTGTTAAGGAATTACTTGTTAAGGAAGTACTTGTAATGTGGGAAGTTGTTAAGGAATTACTTGTTAAGGAAGTACTTGGTATGTGGGTAGTTGTTAAGGAATTACTTGTTAAGGAAGTACTTGGTATGTGGGTAGTTGTTAAGGAATTACTTGTTAAGGAAGTACTTGTTAATGAAGTACTTGTTATGAGGGTAGTTGTTAAGGGATTACTTGTTAAGGAATTACTTGTTAATGAAGTACTTGTTATGTGGGTAGTTGTTAAGGAATTACTTGTTAAGGAAGTACTTGTTATGTGGGTAGTTGTTAAGGGATTACTTGTTAAGGAAGGACTTGTTAAGGAAGTACTTGTTATGTGGGTAGTTGTTAAGGAATTACTTGTTAAGGAAGTACTTGTTATGTGGGTAGTTGTTAAGGGATTACTTGTTAAGGAAGTACTTGTTAATGAAGTACTTGTTATGAGGGTAGTTGTTAAGGGATTACTTGTTAAGGAATTACTTGTTAATGAAGTACTTGTTATGTGGGTAGTTGTTAAGGAATTACTTGTTAAGGAAGTACTTGTTAATGAAGTACTTGTTATGAGGGTAGTTGTTAAGGGATTACTTGTTAAGGAATTACTTGTTAAGGAAGTACTTGTTATGTGGGTAGTTGTTAAGGAATTACTTGTTAATAAAGTACTTGTAATGTGGGTAGTTGTTAAGGAATTACTTGTTAAGGAAGGACTTGTTAATGAAGTACTTGTTATGTGGGTAGTTGTTAAGGGATTACTTGTTAAGGAATTACTTGTTAATGAAGTACTTGTTATGTGGGTAGTTGTTAAGGGATTACTTGTTAAGGAAGGACTTGTTAAGGAAGTACTTGTTATGTGGGTAGTTGTTAAGGAATTACTTGTTAAGGAAGTACTTGTTATGTGGGTAGTTGTTAAGGGATTACTTGTTAAGGAAGTACTTGTTAATGAAGTACTTGTTAATGAAGAACTTGTTATGTGGGTAGTTGTTAAGGGATTACTTGTAAAGGGATAACTTGTTAAGGAATTACTTGTTAATGAAGTACTTGTTATGTGGGTAGTTGTTAAGGGATAACTTGTTAAGGAATTACTTGTTAATGAAGTACTTGTTATGAGGGTAGTTGTTAAGGGATTACTTGTTAAGGAACTACTTGTTAATGAAGTACTTGTTATGTGGGTAGGTGTTAAGGGATTACTTGTTAAGGAAGGACTTGTTAAGGAAGTACTTGTTATGTGGGTAGTTGTTAAGGAATTACTTGTTAAGGAAGTACTTGTTATGTGGGTAGTTGTTAAGGGATTACTTGTTAAGGGATAACTTGTTAAGGAATTACTTGTTAATGAAGTACTTGTTATGTGGATAGTTGTTAAGGAATTACTTGTTAAGGAAGTACTTGTTATCTGGGTAGTTGTTAAGGGATTACTTGTTAAGGAAGGACTTGTTAAGGAAGTACTTGTTATGTGGGTAGTTGTTAAGGGATTACTTGTTAAGGGATTACTTGTTAATGAAGTACTTGTTAATGAAGTACTTGTTATGTGGGTAGTTGTTAAGGGATTACTTGTTAAGGAAGTACTTGTTAAGGAAGTACTTGTTATGTGGGTAGTTGTTAAGGGATTACTTGTTAAGGAATTACTTGTTAATGAAGTACATGTTATGTGGGTAGTTGTTAAGGAATTACTTGTTAAGGAAGTACTTGTTATGTGGGTAGTTGTTAAGGGATTACTTGTTAAGGAATTACTTGTTAATGAAGTACTTGTTATGTGGGTAGTTGTTAAGGAATTACTTGTTAATGAAGTACTTGTTATGTGGGTAGTTGTTAAGGGATTACTTGTTAAGGAAGTACTTGTTAAGGAAGTACTTGTTATGTGGGTAGTTGTTAAGGGATTACTTGTTAAGGAAGTACTTGTTAATGAAGTACTTGTTAAGGAAGTACTTGTTAATGAAGTACTTGTTAAGGAAGTACTTGTTAAGGAAGTACTTGTTATGTGGGTAGTTGTTAAGGAAGTACTTGTTAAGGAAGTACTTGTTATGTGGGTAGTTGTTAAGGGATTACTTGTTAAGGAAGTACTTGTTATGTGGGTAGTTGTTAAGGAATTACTTGTTAAGGAAGTACTTGTTATGTGGGTAGTTGTTAAGGGATTACTTGTTAAGGAAGTACTTGTTAAGGAAGTACTTGTTAATGAAGTACTTGTTAATGAAGTACTTGTTATGTGGGTAGTTGTTAATGAAGTACTTGTTAATGAAGTACTTGTTAATGAAGTACTTGTTAAGGAAGTACTTGTTAAGGAAGTACTTGTTAAGGGATTACTTGTTAAGGAAGTACTTGTTTAGGAAGTACTTGTTAATGAAGTACTTGTTAATGAAGTACTTGTTATGTGGGTAGTTGTTAATGAAGTACTTGTTAATGAAGTACTTGTTAAGGAAGTACTTGTTATGTGGGTAGTTGTTAAGGGATTACTTGTTAAGGAAGTACTTGTTAATGAAGTACTTGTTAAGGAAGTACTTGTTATGTGGGTAGTTGTTAAGGGATTACTTGTTAAGGAAGTACTTGTTAATGAAGTACTTGTTAAGGAAGTACTTGTTATGTGGGTAGTTGTTAAGGGATTACTTGTTAAGGAAGTACTTGTTAATGAAGTACTTGTTAAGGAAGTACTTGTTATGCGGGTAGTTGTTAAGGGATTACTTGTTAAGGAAGTACTTGTTAATGAAGTACTTGTTAAGGAAGTACTTGTTATGTGGGTAGTTGTTAAGGGATTACTTGTTGCGTTGTTAAGGAAGTACTTGCTATTTATAGATCAGGAAATAGTGTGGTTATTCAAGATGAAAATGGAGAAACAGAGAAATATCACGTATGTTCAGAAATTCAATGAGAGCAAATCTCAGTGCCATAACCAATGCCATCTGAAATATCGGACAATTTTAAAAATGTTGATTTTCCCCATTCCCAAAAGCAAATTTGTTTGGTTATTGAAAATTGCACAGCTACAAATGTTCGTTCTCGACCTGTTAGATTGAAAAGATTACCCGAGAGCATTAAAGACTTTATTTTGAACTGATTTTGGTAGCCAAGCGTCTGTGTATATTCAGTTTTCTTTTAGCTTGTTTTCTGGGAAAGCGATATATATCTTGGGTGTATACCAAACACTTATATCCATGTAATTAATTGTATCAGGTTTCTAATGCACACTTGATAATGAGACGCCGTTTTTAAATTGATTGTGTTGATAATACTAGTACTACGCATTTGTTAACTTTGATATACAACATTGCTGTGTTTGATGGTTGCATGAATAGTTTCTAGTATGAGAAAAATCTTGAATAAAAGATGTGGGAATAAGGTTTCTTAATTTAGAACTATTTTCGGACAAAGCAAATAATTTGATGTTCCATGTAAATAATGAAATGTGAAAGGATTAGGAACAGATTATATTATTGTAATACATGATAGTATTACACTATAGAAGGAGAGGGATGTTGTGTATACAAATACGAACTCCTGTGTTTTAATAATCTCAACTCACAGGGGTAGATTACGTTAGAGTATGGGTGTTGATGGTGATCATCGGTTCTGTTATATTTTGTAAAAATCTATAATAGAAGTATAAGTTTCACATATAGAAATATGGAAAATGATTTGACGGTGATTTTAATAGTCATTGCAGTTTATATTTTTGTGGTTTATTTCGACTGTAATTAAAGGTGATATTGCCCGATTTACACTCCTGCAGGGCCTAAACATCACGTTTTTATAATAAAAATGAGTATAAACTCTACCCATTCTCTACGCATGAATTCCATTCAAATGAAACAACCTGTGGGAGAATACTTGAAGATCGGATAGTGCTTTGATACAAAGTGTATATTAATTTTATTGTTTTGTATGGTTGTGCGTTGAGTCATAGTATGGTTGCCAAATAGTCTGGGTTCTATATATTTACCTAGATATCACGTGGGTTGAAGAATTATGTAAAAGTTGTACTGGTATTTCGCTCATGTTTGGAGCTTTTTCCAAAAATTAAATTTTGCTACAACAGCAAGCGTATTTAGACCATATAAAAAAATATGCATGCGTATACAAGACGTCATTGCGACCATTTAAAAGTAGCAAAAGGTTTGACATTTATATTACAATTGTCACACTTTCATGCTTTTACTACACGCTAGTTTTTTTTGTAAGGACGTACCCGCATATACCAGCTCACTAAGTGCTCATCTTGCACTTAATTGTGTCGCATTAAATAGTATCCGGGCAAATATATAAATCCAGATTGAATCTATCCGGCAGAAATATGTCCGAAATACCCATCACATTTCTGTTGACATGTGATGTTTAATTTACGTGGTATTTTTACTGTTAATTTATTTATAAATGTATTCATGCTTATAGTTTAAATTTAATTGTACTACATGTACTATAATTGCATGTTTACCAACCCACTACCATTCTGCAATTATGACATATTGTACAGCTTTTGGGAAAAGAACTTCGAGGAAATCGAACCTGTCTGGCAGTATGTACACTTCTGCATATAATTAATGAAACATATGGTTATGGTGTTCAATGTATCACCTTTTATGTAAACAACACAATTTATTTGATACAATTCACTTCGGATTCGTTATTTTCAGAGTGTGTAAATCGAAGCGGCCATGCTTGTAGAGTCGGTAGAGGTTCTCTGAAAACGAAAAAGTAATTCCAGTCGTCAGAAAGTCATGCCAATGCAAGTATAACACTGTGCTGTCTCGATGCCTACCTACAATAGTTCAAGACTTAATAAGCATGGCCGATATAGTGTATACATCATTTATGCATTTCAAGGATAACTGTTCATTTTCTTTCATGAGTATAGAAAGTTCATTACAATAATATGCTGCGAACGGTGTACTACTAAATGTATTTAACGCAAAATATTTTTTTAATTATTCATGCAAGTATATGACTTTACTAATGCTACATTTTTGTTTAATGAATGTTCTACATAGCAAACTTTTTCCAATGATATTAAAATAATATGAGTTTACCACGAATCCAAAAAAAAATCATATCATTGCTCATCGGATACCTTTGAAGTGTGCAAATTACGAAATCAAATCAAAGATTTGTTTGTTTCGGTACGAATTAAAATTGTTTTCAATGGCGTACAATTGATTTACAGCGGCCACAAAGTCTAGCCTAGTACCCTCATTCCCTTTTCCCAAAATACGAAAAGAAAAAAAAACGCAAAGTAACGTAGGATACCAGTCTAACTGAACCGGTGTAGAATCATTTGAACTTCTACGCAGTGATCTCCGTTAACGAGCGAAGTGTTTTATAATGCAATGAAACCAATGTGTATCATACACTTCACAAAATAACCTAAGGGCGTACGATACACTTTATGTCAATTGGTGTCTGTAAATCTGACATTAATATGAATTAAAACAACCATTACCTCTAATTTCCTGGCACGAACCATAATTACAGCCATCGTCAGTACAACAGACCTGACAAGCGCTCTCTGGCACCAAACGACACCCTTCCTCTCCTTCGTGACCATGACAACTATCCATGTGTGCGAAAACCCTTTGCATCAATAGTTTGCACATCTGGAAACATATGTATAACCTTCATTACCACATTATTATTGCAATGCGAGTGGTCTTGTGATAAAGGTGCCCCCGCCCCCTCCTCTAACCCATGATGTCATGGGCTCCTCTGATCCCTCAAAGGGGCAACCAGTACTGGTTGTTAACCAGGAAACGGACAATACAGTAATTCAAACTAATGCAAGTGTAACCAGAAGTACTATCAAAGCGCTGATAGCGCTGTATGAACAGGGTTTTAAACGGGTTTTCACCATTATGATTTACGATCATGTTTGTATTAATAAGGTGCTGATATGTTGCACAGTGACGGGTGAGTAAGTCGTCGTGTAAAACAACCATAGGGATCGCCCCAGGTTTATTGAAGCATGATGGTAAATGAAAAATTAATATTTTATTGACAATAAAATTAATGTCGCTGTGTAAGAAGGCAAACAATGATGGAGAACGTAACCAATCCGAGCAGAACTCCATCATATGGTGTTACATATGAGTATATATATATATATACTAATCAAACTTTACTCATTAGAAAGAGTTTGCCTATGTTTTGCCTTGTTATTCACAAAACAACTTCGAAAATGAAACAGATTAAAGAGAAATGGTTTCTTAATTAAAATGATGAAAAATTAAATAATTTCAAACAATTGTAGATATATATATACATCATATAAAGTTAGCATAAAATCTTTAATTTCAAAACTTTTTTTTCTGCATTGTCTATATGGTCAGCAACTCTCTTCTATTTCTATATCGTCAGGTTACTCGTCAGCACTTTAGCACGTTTGTTATTCCCACGTGGGCTATCACGTGATGTTTTAACCAGGGAAACTGTGTGATAATTGAGATCAATGAGACCATTTTTTGCTTTCTAGGTCATTCCAGGTTTTAAGATGAGAATACATTTGTAATTCCTAAGCGAGAGTGGGTCTATATGTCCAGGTTACCATATGTAGCAGTTAAAATTCAAACAACAAACACAGACTGTGTTTGTCAGTGTTCTTCAATATCTCTATATTCAACATTATCGAAGGTAGATATAATATCGGAGCGTCATGAAAATATAAATATAAACAACCATAAGATAATGAATAATAACATGTTTATAAGTTAACATCTTATATCTTATACCAGGTACGATTTAATCGTGTGCAGTGGCAGATTAAATTAAATGGCTAAAACATATAAAACACACATATAATACAAGCGATTACAACAACAAAAACAACAACAACACAGTTCATCATAAAACAAATCATTGACATGGAACTTACTGATTTATGGAATCAAACACTCCTACTCCCTCGTACTCCCATGGTGACTTCTGTTATCTATGCATGTTATCATCATTAACCAAACCCACATATATTAGTATATGGAAAGAGGCTAAACGAATCTCACGGAACTACCATTCTCGGTTTAAATACAAAATCTGCTGATGTCGTAAAAATACATGACAAAACTAAATAAATGCAGCTGAATGCAATAATGATCATTCCAATCCATTGCTAACCCAAGACAAACACAAAAGACTACAAATGCAAATTAATACTACAATCAAGTTTTCTAAAACAAAGTAAAACAAACATTTCTGTAGACTTCAAATGTGCACGACAATCAATCAAGCTTGGATTTCCCGCTTCTTCTTTACAAAGGCAAGGCAGAGAAATCTGATAAACTTACTGCATTATCTCATTACAGTATTATCTCTCTTCGACTGTAAATTCACTTGGCTTCATCATTGTGTCACGTGATTGAATGATGCGCTTAGAGTGGATAGTAATTCTTTGTTTACGTTTCGATGTTCATTCATCTTTTGGTGCAGGGATACTTCTTTAATGTTATCTTTATCTAAGTTCAACAGATTAAATTATTTAAATAGATATTGCGTTATGATTGCTTCTTGCTTTGTCAAATCTACCTCGGTTATTTAAAACATAACTTGCAATTAATATAGTCTGCACTTTCTCAAACTATATTTTTGGTGGTAAATCGGCTGGCGACATTTGTAACTATTAATAGGAATTTTCTGTTGTGAATGTCGAGTTTGTGGCTACACTGAACAGGGTTGAAACAACCCTGTTCAAAAATGCGTTGTTTTTATTGCGCCAATTCAATTTTAAGCACAATGGCCAAACTGGCAATTCCACGAAACAAGGCAAATATTCCAGTTTGGTCATTGTTTTTAAGCTTGATGGACGCAACCTAAAGAAAATAATAGCTATTCTAGTTACCTTCTTTTTTCAATTTTGTTTTAGTAAATTATTATTCTTAAACAAGTATTAAAAATAAAATATAAAAAAAAACGTAGGAATTTATTTTACCAACAGGGAGTATCTGTCTCAGTTTGGGCATATGAAAAACTTCCCTGCCTATTTCTCAAGTGATAACATATATATTCCAGAAATAAATATCGCGTGATTAGGTAATTAAACCTACCCTTTTGATATTCAGTCGGTAGTCTATTTATGTTTACCAGGAACGAAAAGAACGAGGCTTGGCTTAATCACATCTCAGGAATTTTCGAAACATCTGATCACTTGAGATATCGGTCTGTTCTGATCGTATGTTTTCTGTTTATTTTCAGTGGTTTACATTTACATTCCGATTGTCACGGATTGATCGGGATGGGGAATTTCAAAAGTCGCAAAGTATAAAAAAAATACTGACAAGTCAGTTTGATTAGGAAAAAGAATCGAAATCATCAGTTGAGTTTGCAAAAAAAGATGTAGCCATGCAAAATAATCTTTATTACCTCTTTGTGCTCACATCCGTAACGGTATTTTAAGGGGCTATATGCCTGGTACTCAGTCCCCGCAAAACATGCCTGAAATTAGTGACTTACAATAATAAATAAGATCATCAGCTAGTTATCGCAAATTATTAGATTGATAGATGTAGGCAAAATACATATACATGTGAGGGACTGATTTGAAAAATTAAACCTATACAAATAATAATCTTGGAACAAACTCATTTCGATTACCACCGATATTAAAACTAGGCAAAAAATTTCAAAGAAAAAATACACGGAATGTGTTCTGAAAACGTCAATCTACTTGCCTCGTTGTAGTCACAAACACCGTATGTTGTACATTTCGCTGGATCTAGAACATCACCTTGCTGTGCGGTGGATATTGAACTGCAGGCAAGACAGGAATGGGGGTTCACGTGAGCTGAAAATAACGTTTTTGTTGTACAAAGGGTTCGACTCGAAGTTACGTTCAAAAATTGATGTTTTATGCATTTTTCTTAAACCGTTACTAACGGTTAAAGCCATAATTTTCGAACGGTTATATGAAAATCTACGATCTGATTTTTCAAGTTTCAGCAATCATATATCATTGGTTTGCAGATATTTACGCAAAATTTGCTCTTTCCAAGACAAAAAATAAAAAAAAAAGTTGTAAAAATTGGTATATCTGTGAGAGTGCAGCCAAAGGACCACAATGGAAATAAGAGTTTTCTCTTTTTTGTGTCATCCTTGGTTCGGTGTGCCTGTCATGGCTATTGATAATATCATGTATATATAATGTTATTTACTATACATGTTGTTTATTTTAAATGTCCATGTATGTGCATTCCTTACTGAAATAAATATATCTATTTATCTATAACGGATTGAGGAAGATCCCTTGAAATGTTTACATGACACATATTCCCTAGGATAAGGATGAGGACACCACTGCAACGATACTGCTTCGTCGGCTATGTAAACTTCTTGAATATGCTAATAACCAACATACAGCAAATAACAATTTCAAAGATGAGAGTGTCTAATACGTACGTCTTATACCACACAAACGACTGTTACAGCCATCTGACCGGCAACATCTGCGATGAGGCAAATATATTTTTTTCAGTTTCATATCAAGACACAAATATTCAAATTCATATAACATGTTCGAACATATATTTTATCTTTAGAAGCACTCGCTGTCTAAATCAGCCGATTTAATTCATGACAACCAATAACGAATTGAGTGCTCATTCACTAAAATAAATGGGTCTGATCACGGCCAACAAACACTTACTTATACTTCATTGCGTAGTTTATCTAATTTCTTTTACAACACCTGATAGGCTTTAAAAGAACGCTCGAGTTGTTATCTATGTAAAAAGCAGTACTGGTGTCCGCTTTGAGAGGCAATAAGACAGTACCCGTAGTGGGAATCGAACCCACAACCGCTTTTGCGAGAGGCGGATGTCTATACCATAAGGTCTCTCTCAGTCTTTATCGGTTTAATGTTTATATGTCAGTCAATATGAACAATGAAATGAACAGATTATTGTTGAAAAATTAACGCTTTTATTCCATAGTAATTAAAAGGACCTGCTCATATTTTGGCACCATATATTTATCTGAAAACACTTGTATTAATAATATTTTACTCGTTCAAACCGAAATTGTAGAAAAAAAATCACTCAAAGTATAAGATAATTTTCTGGTTTAAGTGGGGTGCGAACCCACGCCGGTACAGTCAATGAAAAGTTAGAAAACTAACACCAAAATCTCACGCCCACAAGGACTCATACGCAACCATAAGGATAACATAACATCAAAACGGTTTGTTGAATCGCGTTACTAACGCTATAATCGTGAACTTAAAAGGCACTATTTGAGCATATACCAAAAGTAGAAGGATTTTATACGTAGGTATCTTAGTTTTAATACACCTAATGAGTTGCCACACTTTATTTCGTCACCCCAAAAAAGTTCATTTTACAAAAAATGAGGGAGTCAGTTTAAATCATCACAACCATAAAAGTATGACACTCTGAACAACATGCGTATACCTGGAACATATTACGGTGTCCTTAGTCTGTCGTTTTCCAATGAGTGAAGCTGTGCCCTGGCATTGCTGAATTGAGACACATGCCATCAAATGTTATATGCTATGTATGTTTATAAAAGAAATAAATTATTATCATCGTTGGCATTCGACCAGCTAAAAATAAAATAATCTTGCAACTCAACTTAGAGAATGAGGGCTGTCCTCTGTAAAATATCTAGCTTCAGGTAAAATTCGTCAGAAAACAATCATTTTTGTTGGGAAAGATATTACATACATCGTATATCGTATAACGCATACCTGTAACGGTTGGCAGCCAGCCATATACATTATGTCATGGCTTGTCAACACTTGCTCTGTGTAGCATTCCTGAAAATAAATAATGATAGTACATGTATATTCTGGAGCAATACTGTAAACGCTGGAAATTAATTGTTAATAGAGATAAAACAAAGATAGTTGTGTTTAGAAAAGGCGGTAGACTGCCTAATGATTTGAACTTCCGTTATGAGGGTGGGAATATTGAGATTGTTAACAAATATTGTTATCTGGGTATTGTTTTCACGCCTGGTGGTTCGTTTCAAAATACATGCAAGACATTAGCTGGCTAAGTGCTAAAAGCTATTTTCAAGTTGAAGAGATACTTATTTCATTTCACTAATATTTCCGTAGAACATATCTTAGATCTTTTTGATAAGCTGGAAACTTATCAGCATACATATATCATGCTTTTGAATTAAGAAAATTAAGAATGAGTGTAAACACGACTTAGTGTACGGTTACATTGTATTTGAATAACGGTACTCTTTATGCTAGACGTAGAGTGTATATATGAAATACAACAGATTAATAAATTATTCGGAATAAGTTGACACACATTAACCGGTATCGATGACAACCATACATATTTGTACGTACAAGCCTGATTTTGGTATTCCATAGCCTATCTTTCTGTTAAAAACTTAGTCCAAACTAGCAAAACATTATTGAAGTTATTTGTAGATAATGAGTACAGTAGTAACGAGAATTGCTTATCAAAATTCATGGTATCATTGTAGTGTTGTGCATAAGTCATACGGTTGATAGATATGTATTTAAGTTATAACTCATAACCGATAAAGACAATTATATTAAATTATATGAATATAGTTGTTAAATCTGTGAATATATAAATAGAGTCAATCAATCTGTTCCGCCATACATGTATATATAAGTCATTGTATTACATTGATTTGATCACGGGTCATGTTGGCCTATTTCAAATATGTATTGTGTGATATATATTTCTTTGAATAAACTTTCTTCTTGTATGCATAATTTTGTAATCCTAATCGTACATCATCCAGCAAAATTTCTCTTGGCTTCGGAATTTCGTTCTATAATAAGACATCTTTGATATTTTAATTGGAATCCTGCTCGAAAAACACTGTTTCTTATACCAAAGGAATCAGAATCATTCTGAACAGGTTCTTTTTAAATGTTTACTAGATATTTATGACGTCTACTGTTTTAGTTGGAAAGAAAAAAAACACACACTAATGTGTACCTCAACTCGCAGGTCACACAGCGTCCAGCTACACTGTCCAAGGTCTGTGGCGTTGCTACACACACTACAGTTGAGGGCATACTGTGGTGGAAACGCTGACCAAAGGAATCAAACGTGTTGTTCGTATCATTCCAGCTTTATATTAATTATGGATTGTTGGGGTTGCCACAAAGAATTGAAATAAACCATTTTTTTGTTTTGTATTGTTATGCATTGGTATTATCTGTAGCTTAAATCATTGCTTTTATTTCCGGACAACACCATTGGTTTATATTTGTGAAAAAAATACCATTTATTTGTTTTATTTGTGGCATAAAGCATAAAATGCATTTAACAGATACATCTTTGTTTTTATCTGAAATATTATTAAGCGTTAATTTTGATTGCCACATAACAAAATAGTTATAGTTTTAGCATAAGAATCGGTTGTATGTGTGGCGTACCAAATATGTTTCATGTATTGAATACACAATGCACGTGTTTTGTTTGTTGCATAAACACTACCTGTAAACACTACCTGTAAACACTACCTGTAAACACTACCTGTAAACACTACCTGTAAACACTACCTGTTGTTGTAGATACTGTACGGGTTGTCAAATGTGTTGGGTCAATACAGTTACCACTGAAGGTTAGGTCGTCGATGGCAATGTCACCCAAATATCCATTTCCTACTGTCCCTTCAATCAGCACCTGTTAGTTTTTAAGAAAAAAGGTTGCAAGATATTAAATTATATTATAAGTGTGTTGTCTAAAGTATTATGTTTTATTCCCTTCTTGCACATACAATAATAAATTGTTAATGAAAACAAGTGAATTAATTACAAACACACTTTGATATTTTTACTATATTGTTATCAACTGATCTCTAGAAGTAAATGTTTATATTTAGTTTTTTTTTGTACAATGAAAAATACAATTGTTACATGGAATTCGCCTGTATAATCGAAGGTGATGTTGGCATGGTGCCAGGCCTTCCCTTGGTCGCCAGACAACGACCAAACCCGGATACCAGGAAATGACGTCATGTTGATGGTTGGCAGGACATACACGCTTAGCTGCCCTATGCTGTTTCCGTACATATTGTACCAGAAGGTAAGCGTTACCGATCCCCTACCGTGTGGTTTCACGACTTGACTTTGAAGCGTCGCAGCCTCGCCACTTAATCGCGGTGCACTGCTTTCGATATAGATGTATGTACCTGCAACAAAAGGCTTTGGTGGTGTGTAAACTTATTTATACTCGCAGTCGGGCCTTGCCCATTAGGCGAATGCTCCGGTAAGATTGTTAGTCATTTTATGTACACAGACAGAATGTTAACCTGGTTAAAGCTACCCTGCTTCATTATCGTGCACCAGTGTATAGCACTGTCACACGGGCCCTCTTTTAACGACCCTCCGGGACGACGTTTAGTATTTGTTAAGTGGTGCGGCGGGGAATTGAGCCTGCGACCATATAGTTGCCTTTAAAAACGAAAGTTAGCTACGGAATCAATCGTACACCTCAGTCACCAAAAAACAGCCTCGGATGTATATAGACGGTTTACAATGTAAGAATTCTTTACATTTGACTGCGCTGCAAGTAGATCGCAATGTATTTCAATTTAGCAGTTAAGTCTAAGGACTTTACTTCTAAAGATTCTTAATTATTTTTGCAATAATCCATTCCGAATGGGGTCCATTTGAATTTAGAAATACAAATTATACATTAAAAAACAATACAATCAATTATTAGTATTATAATTATTATTTTACGAACTACTTGTACTAATACGCCTGCATACATATGAGGTTGCTTTCGGTGGAAAATAGCCGAGGTTCTCGGATTGCCCTGATTAATAATGATCTAAACAGCACCAATAAGTAAGCCGCTTAGATTTTTTTCATATTTAATTTCCCCAAATTTGTGAAACAACATGCTACTATTTTGATAGCCTTTCGAACGAAAAACAAATGTTTGATAAAATATAAATAGTCAAACAATTAATTTTAAGCAAGCTTCCATCATTGATTGACCTTTAAATATGCATATATAGGCTATTTTTTTTACATAATATCGGAATTTTGATTATTATGGTATAAGGTCTATTCGGCTTAGTAACAATTCTGGCCTGATCCAACCATTGTTATCATTTGTATAATGGAATAAATTGTGTAAATGCATTAAATGAATGGACGTATGAAACATCGCATCAGAGCACCCCAAACTAAAATTTAGCCAAGACTGTCCAGATATTTTGTTTTACATTATAGTATTGTCACAAAAATACAAGCATGAAATACATGTACAAAATAAAATCCTTGTTTATGAAAATATTACAAAAATGGACATGTTCAACACAAGTTGTTTAGTTTGCTTAATTTAATAAAAAATATCATATCGTTTATCTGAGAATAGGCCGAAAAAAAATCACCAGGCCGTAAAGAACCGGGCCGAAATCTATTAGGGCGAGTTTGTGATTGGACCGTTTTGAACCAGCCGAAATGGACTAAGGCGTGATTCTCACTTGGCCAATCTGACAAGCCGAAATGGAATAGGGCGGGTTTCTCACTTGGCCAATCTGACAAGCCGAAATGGACTAGGGCAAGTTTCTCACTTGGCCAATCTGACAAGTCGAAATAGACTAGGGCGAGTTTCTCACTTGGCCAATCTGAACCAGCCCAAATTGACTAGGGCGTGTTTCTCACTTGGCCAATCTGACAAGCCGAAATGGACTAGGGCGAGTTTTTCACTTGGTCAATCTGAGCCAGCCGAAGTGGACTAGAGCGTGTTTCTCACTTGGCCAATCTGAGCCAGCAGAAGTGGACTAGGTTGAGTTTTTCACTTTACCAATCTGAATCAGCCGAAGTGGACTAGAGCGTGTTTCTCACTTGGCCAATCTGAACCAGCCGAAATGGACTAGGGCGAGTTTCTCACTTGGACAATCTGACAAGCCGAAATGGACTAGGGCGAGTTTCTCACTTGGTCAATCAGAACCAGCCGAAGTGGACTAGAGCGTGTATCTCACTTGGCCAATCTGAGCCAGCCGAAGTGGACTAGAGCGTGTTTCTCACTTGGCCAATCTGAGCCAGCCGAAGTGGACTAAAGCGTGTTTTTCACTTGGCCAATCAGAACCAGCCGAAGTGGACTAGAGCGTGTTTCTCACTTGGCCAATCAGAACCAGCCGAAGTGGACTAGAGCGTGTTTCTCACTTGGCCAATCTGAGCCAGCCGAAGTGGACTAGAGCGTGTTTCTCACTTGGCCAATCTGAACCAGCCGAAGTGGACTAGAGCGTGTTTCTCACTTGGCCAATCTGAGCCAGCCGAAGTGGACTAAAGCGTGTTTCTCACTTGGCCAATCAGAACCAGCCGAAGTGGAATAGGGCGAGTTTCTCACTTGGCCAATAAGAACCAGCCGAAATGGACTAGGGCGAGTTTCTCACTTGGCCAATCTGAACCAGCCGAAATGGACTGGGGCGTGTTTCGCACTTGGACAATCTGACAAGCCAAAATGGACTAGGGCAAGTTTCTCACTTGGCCAATCAGAACCAGCCTAAGTGGACTAGAGTGTGTTTCTCACTTGGCCAATCTGAGCCAGCCGAAGTGGACTAGAGCGTTTTTCTCACTTGGCCAATCAGAACCAGCCGATATGGACTTCGGCGAGTTTTCACTTGGCCAATCTAAACCAGCCGAAGTGAACTAGAGCGTGTTTCTCACTTGGCCAATCTGAACCAGCCAATATGGACTTTGGCGAGTTTCTCACTTTTCCAATCAGCGCCAGCCGAAATGGACTAGGGAGTGTCTCTCACTTGGTCATTCTGACAAGCCAAAATGGACAACGGCGTGTTCCTCACTTGGCCAATCTGACAAGCCGAAATGGACTAGGGCGAGTTTCTCACTTGGCCAATCTGACAAGCCGAAATGGACTAGAGCGTGTTTCTCACTTGGCCAATCTGACAAGCCGAAGTGGACTAGAGCGTGTTTCTCACTTGGCCAATCTGAGCCAGCCGAAGTGGACTAGAGCGTGTTTCTCACTTTGCCAATCTGACAAGCCGAAATGAAATAGGGCGGGTTTGTCACTTGGCCAATCTGACAAGCCGAAATGGACTAGGGCGAGTTTCTCACTTGGCCAATCTGACAAGTCGAAATAGACTAGGGAGAGTTTCTCACTTGGCCAGTCTGAACCAGCCGAAATTGACTAGGGTGTGTTTCTCACTTGGCCAATCTGACAAGCCGAAATGGACTAGGGCGAGTTTCTCACTTGGTCAATCTGAGCCAGCCGAAGTGGACTAGAGCGTGTTTCTCACTTGGCCAATCTGAGCCAGCAGAAGTGGACTAGGTTGAGTTTTTCACTTTACCAATCTGAACCAGCCGAAGTGGACTAGAGCGTGTTTCTCACTTGGCCAATCTGAACCAGCCGAAATGGACTAGGGCGAGTTTCTCACTTAGACAATCTGTCAAGCCGAAATGGACTAGGGCGAGTTTCTCACTTGGACAATCTGACAAGCCGAAATGGACTAGGGCGAGTTTCTCACTTGGCCAATCAGAACCAGCCGAAGTGGACTAGAGCGTGTTTCTCACTTGGCCAATCTGAGCCAGCCGAAGTGGACTAGAGCGTGTTTCTCACTTGGCCAATCTGAACCAGCCGAAGTGGACTAGAGTGTGTTTCTCACTTGGCCAATCTGAGCCAGCCGAAGTGGACTAGAGCGTGTTTCTCACTTGGTCAATCAGAACCAGCCGAAGTGGACTAAGGCGAGTTTCTCACTTGGCCAATAAGAACCAGCCGAAATGGACTAGGGCGAGTTTCTCACTTGGCCAATCTGAACCAGCCGAAATGGACTGGGGCGTGTTTCTCACTTGGACAATCTGACAAGCCGAAATGGACTAGGGCGAGTTTCTCACTTGGCCAATCAGAACCAGCCGAAGTGGACTAGAGCGTGTTTCTCACTTGGCCAATCTGAGCCAGCCGAAGTGGACTAGAGCGTTTTTCTCACTTGGCCAATCAGAACCAGTCGATATGGACTTCGGCGATTTTTCACTTGGCCAATCTGAACCAGCCGAAGTGGACTAGAGCGTGTTTCTCACTTGGCCAATCAGAACCAGCCGAAGTGGACTAGAGCGTGTTTCTCACTTGGCCAATCTGAGCCAGCCGAAGTGGACTAGAGCGTGTTTCTCACTTGGCCAATCTGAGCCAGCCGAAGTGGACTAGAGCGTGTTTCTCACTTGGCCAATCTGAACCAGCCGAAGTGGACTAGGGCGAGTTTCTCACTTGGCCATTATGAGCCAGCCGAAGTGGACTTGAGCGTGTTTCTCACTTGGCCGATCTGAACCAGCCGATATGGACGTTGGCGAATTTCTCACTTGGCCAATCAGCACCAGCCGTAATGGACTAGGGCATGTCTCTCACTTGGCCATTCTGACAAGCCGAAATTTACTATGGCGTGTTTCCCACTTGGCCAATCTGAGCCAGCCGCAGTGGACTAGAGCGTGTTCCTCACTTGGCCAATCTGAACCAGCCGAAATGGACTGGTGCGTGTTTCTCACTTGGCCAATCTGAACCAGCCGAAGTGGACTAGGGCGAGTTTCTCACTTGGCCATTATGAGCCAGCCGAAGTGGACTTGAGCGTGTTTCTCACTTGGCCGATCTGAACCAGCCGATATGGACGTTGGCGAATTTCTCACTTGGCCAATCAGCACCAGCCGAAATGGACTAGGGCATGTCTCTCACTTGGTCAGTCTGAACCAGCCGATATGGACTATGGCGAATTTATCACTTGGTCAATCAGCACCAGCCGAAATGGACTAGGGCGTGTCTCTCACTTGGCCAGTCTGACAAGCCGAAATGGACTATGGCGTGTTTCCCACTTGGCCAATCTGAGCCAGCCGAAGTGGACTAGAGCGTGTTTCTCACTTGGCCAATCTGAACCAGCCGAAATGGACTAGGGCGAGTTTCTCACTTGGACAATCTGACAAGCCGAAATGGACTAGGGCGAGTTTCTCACTTGGTCAATCAGAACCAGCCGAAGTGGACTAGAGCGTGTATCTCACTTGGCCAATCTGAGCCAGCCGAAGTGGACTAGAGCGTGTTTCTCACTTGGCCAATCTGAGCCAGCCGAAGTGGACTAAAGCGTGTTTTTCACTTGGCCAATCAGAACCAGCCGAAGTGGACTAGAGCGTGTTTCTCACTTGGCCAATCAGAACCAGCCGAAGTGGACTAGAGCGTGTTTCTCACTTGGCCAATCTGAGCCAGCCGAAGTGGACTAGAGCGTGTTTCTCACTTGGCCAATCTGAACCAGCCGAAGTGGACCAGAGCGTGTTTCTCACTTGGCCAATCTGAGCCAGCCGAAGTGGACTAGAGCGAGTTTCCCACTTGGCCAATCTGAGCCAGCCGAAGTGGACTAGAGCGTGTTTCCCACTTGGCCATTCTGAACCAGCCGAAATAGACTAGGGGGTGTTTCTCACTTGGCCAATCTGAACCAGCCGATATGGACGTTGGCGAGTTCCTCACTTTGCCAATCAGCACCAGCCGTAATGGACTAGGGCGTGTCTCTCACTTGGCCATTCTGACAAGCCGAAATTTACTATAGCGTGTTTCCCACTTGGCCAATCTGAGCCAGCCGCAGTGGACTAGAGCGTGTTCCTCACTTGGCCAATCTGAACTAGCCGAAATGGACTGGAGCGTGTTTCTCACTTGGCCAATCTGAACCAGCCGAAGTGGACTAGGGCGAGTTTCTCACTTGGCCAATTTGAACCTGCCGAAGTGGACTAGGGCGAGTTTATCACTTGGCCAATCTGAACCAGCCGAAGTGGACTAGAGCGTGTTTCTCACTTGACCAATCTGAATCAGCCGAAATGGACTAAGGCGTGTTTCTCACTTGGACAATCTGACAAACCAAAATTGACTAGGGCGAGTTTGTTACTGGACCGGCTGGAACCAGTGGATGCCGAAATTGTTACTTTGAAATAACAAAGATTCAAAATTGAAGAACAATTGTGATACTAACCTTGTGAGTTACCATGTGTGTGATCAGCGTTCGGCCCGGTGTTGTCAGAAGGTGTGGTTAATTTGTGCAGCGTCCAATCAAAATCGTCGTTACTTTGAACATTTATCCAACTGCACAGCGAATTGGACTCAAAGTTGCAGTCAAGAGCTGAATAATACACATAAAGATACTCATTATTATGGTGGCATATAACTGCCGAAAGATAACCTGTTAACGTTCGCGAATAGTTTCGTATAAACCACTTAATTTCCGCGATAATTATCTAGCTGTCTAGATAATATTCGAGTTACCTTTTTGGTAAGTTAAAAAAAATATGACTAAAAAAACAGGCTTGAAAGTGCCAAGAACAGCCACATTTTACATTTTACCTTTTTTAGCTGTACAACACTTACATTTTAACTAGTTATGGTTTGCGATTTCCACTTAATAAGTAACGTACTAACTAGTTAATGTCATAAAATTCATGTTACCACTTAGCTATATAATAGTATATATTCATTCCAGATTCAGGCGCTAACATGTTATCTAGTTATGGGCTCGAATGCCACTTAATACGTAACATACTAACTGGTTAACTTTATACGAAAATTCGTGTAACCACTTAGCCAAAAATGCATTCCAGATTTAGGCGCTAACAGGTTATCTAGTTATGGTTAAGAAATATTATGTGTGTTAATGAATTTTTACTTACTTGAATAACAATTCTGCTGTCCGGTAGCAGCCATAGTATGACCTACAAGAGCGAAAAGAACAAATTTATCGGTTACTCATGTTGTTTTAAGATACCAAACCACAAACATAAACACAACAGCTAAGATATACTCCTAAATAAGTTAATTCCATAATAATTGAATCATACCTGCAAACGGTAAGACCAGTAAACAGTTCCACAAAACAGTAAGCCCTGTAAAGAAATACATGTAGTTACTAAAATATAAATAATATAAACAATCTAAACCTGTTCATTATTCAATATACAAAATAATTGATATAGTTAAAATTTGTTTACAATTTCGATCAATTCTAAGCGCTTGTTTGACTACAGTCTTGGTCCAGTTTTCTGATAATAATTCGTATGAACCTAGCTATGCTACATATACCTTTTTTGTTTTTGTTTTTATCAAACTAAGCTACATACATCTGTTTTGTTTATGGTTTTGTTTTAATCAAGCTTTCTTTTAACATTGTAAAGTTGGTAAATATTCGTAAACTGAAAGAAACTTACATGTTTGCCACATTATTGCAATCATTTATGATGTTCCAACAATGACAGGTGAAATAAATAGGTCACAGCGATAAGAAGTCTTCGACAAGGGATGCGTCATTTGATTCGAGCTTCTATCTATATTTATAATCCAACAACTGTAACACATCTTTATTTGATTTCAACGTTAATACAAATGTACTATGTTCAGTGTTATGAATTTCAATGACTGAACGACAAATCAGTGACGAAATATATTTTTTGTATTTATTTTTAATTGATTTGGATTAACTACCCGAAAGTCTTTTTTTTTCGATATTTTTCTCCGCTCAAAACGGAATTTTTGCAATCTACGCTTTCATTTTTTCCCGATAGAGGAGTGAGGGGCATGCCCCCGAAACCCCTTACTCATGTGCCTGCATATCAAATGGCTATTGCTATGCCAATGAAAATTATCAGTTCAAATTGAACCTGTCCGGCAAATATATGTTAACATGTGACGTACAAATCACGTGATAGTTTCACTCTTAATTTATTTAAAAATATATTTGTTGTTTAAGTTAAATAATTTTAGTAACTGCAGATAATCTATCGATATATTTTCAAACATAAATATCTAGTCATTGTACACAATTATACACCCATTACACTATCATTATTATGATACAGTTCAGTTCGGTTTCGTTATTTGTAGAGTGTGTAGATCGAAGCGGCCATGCTTGTACAGTCGGAAAAGGTTCTCTGAAAACAAAAAAGATAATGCCAAATTGTCAATGTACAAAACGTCATGTCGATTGAAGTTGGGTTTTCTTGCAGTGGACTTACACGTTTATTATAATATATCGAGATAACATGACCAATATGTTGTATATAACATTTATACATTTTAAGGATTAATGTTCGGTCAAGTACGTCAGAGTTGAAAGTCCATTACATTAATATGCTGCAGCAGTGTAATATTAAATGCATTAGAAGCCATATGTTAATTAAACTATTGATACAAGTGAAATTCTTTACTAGTGCTGAAATGATAGGATAGAAAACAACCATTACCTCTAATTTCCTGGCACGAACCATAATTACAGCCATCGTCAGTACAGCAGACCTGGCACGCGCTCTCTGGCACCAAACGACACCCTTCTTCTCCTTCGTGACCTTGACAACTATCCATGTGTGCGAAAACCCTTTGCATCAATAATTTGCACATCTGGAAACGTAAACCCTTCATTATAACCACAACAAAGCAAAGCGACCGGTCCTCTGTCAAAGCAAAGCGACCGGTCCTCTGTCAAAGCAAAGCGACCGGTCCTCTGTCAAAGGTATCTCTCTCTTACCTATGAGGTCGTGAGTTTCCCTTGCCTCTCCATATGGACGCCAGAACTGGTTTCTAACTAGAAAACGGACTCTTTTGATTCAACAAATTATAAATAGATATACTAAAAACACATTTAAGTTGTTTAAGTTAAATAATATTACAGTTACTGCAGATAGTCTATCGATACATTTTCAAACATAAATATCTAGTCATTGTACACAATTATACACCCATTACACTATTATTATTATTATGATACAGTTCAGTTCGGATTCGTTATTTGTAGAGTGTGTAGATCGAAGCGGCCATGCTTGTACAGAAAACGGACTCTTTTGATTCAACAAATTATAAATAGATATACTAAAAAAATCATTTAAGTTGTTTAAGTTAAATAACATTACAGCAACTGCAGATAATCTATTTTAAGGAGACATCCATTATGGTTGATAATATTATTGAACATTAAATTATGGGAAGGCAGCATTTTCAAATTGTTCATTTTTTATATATTCATATTGATCGGCGTTTTATATGCCGCAGTTATTTATTGAATCGCCAATTCAACTCGTTTTATTATAGTGTATGATAAATCAACTTGAAGCAAAATATACACTTTAATTACACATGTATTACAGAACTGTTAGATCTATAAAACTTGGATAAGTTGTCCACAGTTTCTCTTTAAACTAGTTGACTCATTTCATTGGTCAGTAGTTATTATTGTATAAATATTGACCAATCAATATACATTTCGGATAACATCATGCAAAATACCAGTGTGTAATTCACAAAAGAATTAATACATAAATACCAATTCTTTTGTCACTTCATTTTCCTTTTCTAACACATACATTTGTTAACATATAAAAGCGAACTATAAAATAACTAAATGTCAGTCAGGGCAGGCTTTGTCAGTAACAAACATAATTTAAACCATTATACATGTTACGAAATATTCATGAAAATCTATCCTTTGTTCGGCACCTCGAGTTCTTATTTCGGTTCGCATCCTCTGTGTTCTGTATTTAAAGTAAGGGTTACAGTCTCTTAGCATGGCTTAATCCGGTTTGACATTTTCAAAAGTGGCCTAATATTTATTGTCATGTCTGCTTAGTCCAAAAAAGAATCAAATCATTACTGAAATGTGCATACAAGATGTAGTCAAAATCTAAATTACCTCTCTGTGCTCCAATCCGTAACGGTATTTTAAGGGGCTATATGCCTGGTATACATTCCCCGCAAAACATGCCTGCAATAATTGACTAATAATAAATACTGTATCAAGGGCTAGTTACCGCAAGCGTCATAAGTCGGTTTGAATTAGTATAAAAACTAACAATTCAGTCTTTGAACTTACTAACATTCGTCGCTACCGATATTATCTTTAAGTAAAAACTTGTGTTAAGAAAGTAAGCTAGCAAAAGCCTGCTGAAAACGACCGTCTACTTGCCTCGTCGTCACCACGAAGGCCGTATGATTGACATTCGGCTGGTCCTAATACATCACCTTGGTTTGCGGCGGATATTGAACTGCAGACGAGACATGAATTGGGTTTCACAACAGCTGAAAATAACTTTTATGTTGTGCTAAATGCTTACTTTAATGAATTTAAACAAAAATAGAAGTGCACGTATGACATATTACAGACCTTCAGCAAACATTACTAAGGATTTTTTTAAGAAATACTATAGAAATCACTTGTTTAAGCATCTGCCTATCTATAAATTTCTTCTATTGCAGAAATTACGTTTTCCTTTCTGTTATCAGAAAAAACGGAAATGAGTGTTGTTTTTTAATTCAATCCCGTTATGACGCCACATCATTATGTTTAGGACGGTCCTTGAAGAGCCTGCGTGGACAATATTGTGGCGGCCCCCGTGATAGATCAACGAAACAACGTAGTCTACTCCACATCATTATTTTTGGACGGTCCTTGAAGTGACTGCGTGGACCATAGTGTGGCAGCCCCCGTGATAGGATCAACGAAACAACGTAGTCTACTCCACATCATTATTTTAGGACGGTCCTTGAAGAGCCTGCGTGGACCATAGTGTGGCGGCCCCCGTGATAGGATCAACGAAATAACGTAGTCTACTCCACATCATTATGTTTAGGACGGTCCTTGAAGTGCCTGCGTGGACCATAGTGTGGCGGCCCCAGTGATAGGATCCACGAAATAACGTAGTCTACTCCACATCATTATTTTAGGACGGTCCTTGAAGTGCCTGCGTGGACCATAGTGTGGCGGCCCCCGTGATAGGATAAACGAAATAACGTAGTCTACTCCACATCATTATGTTTAGGACGGTCCTTGAAGTGCCTGCGTGGACCATAGTGTGGCGGCCCCCGTGATAGGATCAACGAAATAACGTAGTCTACTCCACATCATTATGTTTAGGACGGTCCTTGAAGTGTCTGCGTGGACCATAGTGTGGCGGCCCCCGTGATAGGATCAACGAAATAACGTAGTCTACTCCACATCATTATGTTTAGGACGGTCCTTGAAGAGCCTGTGTGGACCATAGTGTGGCGGCCCCCGTGATAGGATCAACGAAACAACGTAGTCTACTCCACATCATTATGTTTAGGACGGTCCTTGAAGTGCCTGCGTGGACCATAGTGTGGCGGCCCCCGTGATAGGATCAACGAAACAACGTAGTCTACTCCACATCATTATTTTAGGACGGTCCTTGAAGTGCCTGCGTGGACCATAGTGTGGCGGCACCCGTGATAGGATCAACGGAACAACGTAGTCTACTCCACATCATTATTTTAGGACGGTCCTTGAAGTGCCTGCGTGGACCATAGTGTGGCGGCCCCCGTGATAGGATCAACGGAACAACGTAGTCTACTCCACATCATTATTTTAGGACGGACCTTGAAGTGCCTGCCTGGACCATAGTGTGGCGGCCCCCGTGATAGGATCAACGGAACAACGTAGTCTACTCCACATCATTATTTTAGGACAGTCCTTGAAGAGCCTGCGTGGACCATAGTGTGGCGGCCCCCGTGATAGTATCAACGAAACAACGTAGTCTACTCCACATCATTATTTTAGGACGGTCCTTGAAGAGCCTGCGTGGACCATAGTGTGGCGGCCCCCGTGATAGGATCAACGAAACAACGTAGTCTACTCCACATGATTTTGTTTAGAACGGTCCTTGAAGAGCCTGCGTGGACCATAGTGTGGCGGCCCCCGTGATAGGATCAACGAAACAACGTAGTCTACTCCACATCATTATGTTTAGGACGGTCCTTGAAGTGCCTGCGTGGACCATAGTGTGGCGGCCCCCGTGATAGGATCAACGAAACAACGTAGTCTACTCCACATCATTATGTTTAGGACGGTCCTTGAAGTGCCTGCGTGAACCATAGTGTGGAAGCCCCCGTGATAGGATCAACGAAACAACGTAGTCTACTCCACATCATTATGTTTAGGACGGTCCTTGAAGAGCCTGCGTGGACCAAAGTGTGGCGGCCCCCGTGATAGGATCAACGAAACAACGTAGTCTACTCCACATCATTATGTTTAGGACGGTCCTTGAAGAGCCTGCGTGGACCATAGTGTGGCGGCCCCCGTGATAGGATCAACGAAATAACTTAGTCTACTCCACATCATTATTTTAGGACGGTCCTTGAAGTGCCTGCGTGGACCATAGTGTGGCGGCCCCCGTGATAGGATCAACGAAACAACGTAGTCTACTCCACATCATTATTTTAGGACGGTCCTTGAAGTGCCTGCGTGGACCATAGTGTGGCGGACCCCGTGATTGTATCAACGAAACAACGTAGTCTACTCCACATCATTAGTTTAGGACGGTCCTTGAAGAGCCTGTGTGGACCATAGTGTGGCGGTCCCCGTGATAGGATCAACGAAACAACGTAGTCTACTCCACATCATTATGTTTAGGACGGTCCTTGAAGTGCCTGCGTGGACCATAGTGTGGCTGCCCCCGTTATAGGATCAACGAAACAACGTAGTCTACTCCACATCATTATGTTTAGGACGGTCCTTGAAGTGCCTGCGTGGACCATAGTGTGGCGGCCCCCGTGATAGGATCAACGAAACAACGTAGTCTACTCCACATCATTATGTTTAGGACGGTCCTTGAAGTGCCTGCGTGGACCATAGTGTGGCGGCCCCGTGATAGGATCAACGAAACAACGTAGTCTACTCCACATCATTATTTTAGGACGGTCCTTGAAGAGCCTGCGTGGACCATAGTGTGGCGGCCCCCGTGATAGGATCAACGAAATAACGTAGTCTACTCCACATCATTATTTTAGGACGGTCCTTGAAGTGCCTGCGTGGACCATAGTGTGGCGGCCCCCGTGATAGGATCAACGAAACAACGTAGTCTACTCCACATCATTATTTTAGGACGGTCCTTGAAGTGCCTGCGTGGACCATAGTGTGGCGGCCCCCGTGATAGGATCAACGAAATAACGTAGTCTACTCCACATCATTATGTTTAGGACGGTCCTTGAAGTGCCTGCGTGGACCATAGTGTGGCGGCCCCCGTGATAGGATCAACGAAATAACGTAGTCTACTCCACATCATTATTTTAGGACGGTACTTGAAGAGCCTGCGTGGACCATAGTGTGGCGGCCCCCGTGATAGGATCAACGAAACAACGTAGTCTACTCCACATCATTATTTTAGGACGGTCCTTGAAGAGCCTGCGTGGACCATAGTGTGGCGGCCCCCGTGATAGGATCAACGAAACCACGTAGTCTACTCCACAACATTATTTTAGGACGGTCCTTGAAGAGCCTGCGTGGACCATAGTGTGGCGGCCCCAATGATAGGATCAACGAAACAACGTAGTCTACTCCACATCATTATTTTAGGACGGTCCTTGAAGTGCCTGCGTGGACCATAGTGTGGCGGCCCCCGTGATAGGATCAACGAAACAACGTAGTCTACTCCACATCATTATTTTAGGACGGTCCTTGAAGTGCCTGCGTGGACCATAGTGTGGCGGCCCCCGTGATAGGATCAACGAGATAACGTAGTCTACTCCACATCATTATGTTTAGGACGGTCCTTGAAGTGCCTGCGTGGACCATAGTGTGGCGGCCCCCGTGATAGGATCAACGAAATAACGTAGTCTACTCCACATCATTATTTAAGGACGGTACTTGAAGAGTCTGCGTGGACCATAGTGTGGCGGCCCCCGTGATAGGATCAACGAAACAACGTAGTCTACTCCACATCATTATGTTTAGGACGGTCCTTGAAGTGCCTGCGTGGACCATAGTGTGGCGGCCCCCGTGATAGGATCAACGAAATAACGTAGTCTACTCCACATCATTATTTAAGGACGGTACTTGAAGAGCCTGCGTGGACCATAGTGTGGCGGCCCCCGTGATAGGATCAACGAAACCACGTAGTCTACTCCACAACATTATTTTAGGACGGTCCTTGAAGAGCCTGCGTGGACCATAGTGTGGCGGCCCCCGTGATAGGATCAACGAAACAACGTAGTCTACTCCACATCATTATTTTAGGACGGTCCTTGAAGTGCCTGCGTGGACCATAGTGTGGCGGCCCCCGTGATAGGATCAACGAAACAACGTAGTCTACTCCACATCATTATTTTAGGACGGTCCTTGAAGAGCCTGCGTGGACCATAGTGTGGCGGCCCCCGTGATATGATCAACGAAACAACGTAGTCTACTCCACATCATTATTTTAGGACGGTCCTTGAAGTGCCTGCGTGGACCATAGTGTGGCGGCCCCCTTGATAGGATCAACAAAATAACGTAGTCTACTCCACATCATTATTTTAGGACGGTCCTTGAAGAGCCTGCGTGGACCGTAGTGTGGCGGTCCCCGTGATAGGATCAACAAAATAACGTAGTCTACTCCACATCATTATGTTTAGGACGGTCCTTGAAGTGCCTGCGTGGACCATAGTGTGGCGGCCCCCGTGATAGGATCAACGAAACAACGTAGTCTACTCCACATCATTATTTTAGGACGGTCCTTGAAGTGCCTGCGTGGACCATAGTGTGGCGGCCCCCGTGATAGGATCAACGGAAAAACGTAGTCTACTCCACATCATTATTTCAGGACGGACCTTGAAGTGCCTGCGTGGACCATAGTGTGGCGGCCCCCGTGATAGGATCAACGGAACAACGTAGTCTACTCCACATCATTATTTTAGGACGGTCCTTGAAGAGCCTGCGTGGACCATAGTGTGGCGGCCCCCGTGAAAGTATCAACGAAACAACGTAGTCTACTCCACATCATTATTTTAGGACGGTCCTTGAAGAGCCTGCGTGGACCATAGTGTGGCGGCCCCCGTGATAGGATCAACGAAATAACGTAGTCTACTCCACATCATTATGTTTAGGACGGCCCTTGAAGTGCCTGCGTGGACCATAGTGTGGCGGCCCCCGTGATAGGATCAACGAAACAACGTAGTCTACTCCACATCATTATGTTTAGGACGGTCCTTGAAGAGCCTGCGTGGACCATAGTGTGGCGGCCCCCGTGATAGGATCAACGAAACAACGTAGTCTACTCCACATCAATATTTTAGGACGGTCCTTGAAGTGTCTGCGTGGACCATAGTGTGGCGGCCCCCGTGATAGGATCAACGAAACAAGGTAGTCTACTCCACATCATTATGTTTAGGACGGTCCTTGAAGTGCCTGCGTGGACCATAGTGTGGCGGCCCCCGTTATAGGATCAACGAAACAACGTAGTCTACTCCACATCATTATTTTAGGACGGTCCTTGAAGTGCCTGCCTGGACCATAGTGTGGCGGCCCCCGTGAAAGTATCAACGGAACAACGTAGTCTACTCCACATCATTATTTTAGGACGGTCCTTGAAGAGCCTGCGTGGACCATAGTGTCGCGGCCCCCGTGATAGGATCAACGAAACAACGTAGTCTACTCCACATCATTGTTTTAGGACGGTCCTTGAAGAGCCTGCGTGGACCATAGTGTGGCGGCCCCCGTGATAGGATCAACGAAATAACGTAGTCTACTCCACATCATTATGTTTAGGACGGTCCTTGAAGAGCCTGCGTGGACCATAGTGTGGCGGCCCCCGTGATAGGATCAACGAAACAACGTAGTCTACTCCACATCATTATTTTAGGACGGTCCTTGAAGTGCCTGCGTGGACCATAGTGTGGCGGCCCCCGTGATATGATCAACGGAACAACTTAGTCTACTCCACATCATTATTTTAGGACGGTCCTTGAAGTGCCTGCGTGGACCATAGTGTGGCGGCCCCCGTGATAGGATCAACGAAATAACGTAGTTTACTCCACATCATTATGTTTAGGACGGTCCTTGAAGTGCCTGCGTGGACCATAGTGTGGCGGTCCCGTGATAGGATCAACGAAACAACGTTGTCTACTCCACATCATTATTTTAGGACGGTCCTTGAAGAGCCTGCGTGGACCATAGTGTGGCGGCCCCCGTGATATGATCAACGAACAACGTAGTCTACTCCACATCATTATGTTTAGGACGGTCCTTGAAGTGCCTGCGTGGACCATAGTGTGGCGGCCCCGTGATAGGATCAACGAAATAACGTAGTCTACTCCACATCATTATTTTAGGACGGTCCTTGAAGAGCCTGCGTGGACCATAGTGTGGCGGCCCCCGTGATAGGATCAACGAAACAACGTAGTCTACTCCACATCATTATGTTTAGGACGGTCCTTGAAGTGCCTGCGTGGACCATAGTGTGGCGGCCCCCGTGATAGGATCAACGAAATAACGTAGTCTACTCCACATCATTATGTTTAGGACGGTCCTTGAAATGCCTGCGTGGACCATAGTGTGGCGGCCCCCGTGATAGGATCAACGGAACAACGTAGTCTACTACACATCATTATGTTTAGGACGGTCCTTGAAGTGCCTGCCTGGACCATAGTGTGGCGGCCCCCGTGATAGGATCAACGAAACAACGTAGTCTACTCCACATCATTATGTTTAGGACGGTCCTTGAAGTTCCAGCGTGGACCATAGTGTGGCGGCCCCCGTGATAGGATCAACGAAACAACGTAGGCTGCTCTAAGCATGTCTTTAATTTGTATAATTTTTATAACATGCATATAACAATTACGGAGGAAAGTTAGAAGAACGAAGATTGCTATTACTTACGTTTAATACCACATAGATATCGGTTGCAGCCGTCCGACCCACAACATCTAAAGTGAGGGAAAAGCATTTCTTAAAAATAAAACATACGAATAATATTAATAAATGTATTTGTTAATTGCTTACATATCGATCAATATATAAACACGGAAACTTTCATCTAACTATTAAAACATTCACCTAATAATTTTGCAAATACTTTAGACTTCTTTGGACATCTAAGTTTAACAACCATTACATATAAGACACTCCCCACTACGCTAAAGCTATATACGCATTTACCTGGAACACATTACGTTGTCTTTAGTCTGTCGTTTTCCAATGGGTGCCTGTGTGCTCTGGCATTGCTAAATTGAGACATTCAACAGGAAATTAAGAGATTTATGATGAAAGAACAGTGACTGCGATAAGCGATCAAAGACAATTCATCTTAATAAATATTTTTGACAAGTTTTACCTGCTTAAACCAGCTAAAATTAAGCTGTTAAAGAATCTTGCAATTATACCCAGCCAATTTGCATAAGGGCTATTTTGTTGAGACAATGTAAGCCTACTTATGCGATCAGATTCTTGAATAATTTTCATTTTTGCGTAAGAAAAAATATGCATGCATTGTATACAGTTATCGTACCTGTAACTGTCGGCAGCCAGCCTTATATAAAATGTCATTTCTTGTCAGCACTTGGTCCATGTAACATTCCTATATTAAGAAGACAAAAATGATCAATATTTAAATTTAACCCCACATTAAACATCAACTATTATCTTATTGTTAAGTAGTCTAGCAATTAATTACTATGGCCTTTATAGCTATTCACTCAAAGTTATTCTTACAACTAGCGGATTTAGGGGTTGTGCACCAACTGACTGACTTGAAACACTTACAAAATATAGAGCTGAAATTCTTTTTATTACGACATTTTTATTACGCTCGTAGTTCTGACGGACTATATATATCCAACATGAAGAAGCAACAATTTTAATGAACACTTATATCATAACCTTAGTCCGATGGTCACACATCGTCCAGCTACATTGTCCAAGATCTGTGGCGTTGTCACACACAGTGCAGTTGAGCGCATACTGTGGTGGAAGCGCTGACCAAAAGGAAAGCAAATTGGTAGTTCGTGAATCATAGTGTGTTGAACATATCTGACCTCGTAACGAAGCTTTTGACTCCATGTAATCCATTTTTACCAGCGGTCGAGAATATATCAAGGGGAACATTTTTGACCAAATTTGAACATAAATTATTTCAGCCTACCAAGATATGTTAAAAAGTGTGTCGGACGGACTGACGGACAGAAGGACGGAATGACACACGGACATACAACGTCAAAACAATATCCCTTTCCCGAAACCTTCGGTTCGGCATGGGATAATAACAATTTTTTGAGGCACATGTTAAACCTTTATATTCTATCAAGAATATGGAAAACAAACGTTATTGTTGCAAGTGTAGTACGTACGACATTTGTGGCACGTTACAGGACAGGTAACGGAAGATAGAAGAGGATCGTTGCATAAGGCAGGATTGTTGGCGCAGCCGTGCGGGTCCAGATCCGCGCATTGTGTGTTCCCCTTTACCACCTGGTATATTAGGGTTTCTGAAAGTAGATTCATTAGAAAAATCAGCATTTGTTTATCATTTCCAACAACCCATGTCCGGGAATGGCGGGGACTTTGACTTTCGGTCCAGCCAAGCTCGGGTAAATTCTCCGCCCTGCGGGGACGAACTGTTGGTAAAATACCCCGCCAAATGTCCCAGGGACCCTAGGAAAAGCCCACGTCCCCTATTTTTGCCGAATTCAGCCGGCACAGCGGTGCCATCCGGAAGGTAAAAACACGGTCCATTTCCCCGGCTATCCCCGAGATACCCCGGACCTGGGGGGGGGGGGGGGGGGGGGGTTACAATTGACTGGTGCATAAAGTTGCTTATGATGATGATTCGTAGTATTTGACATGGGTGTACCTGTTTGATCAGACCATACAAGATAAACTTATAAAATAGAAACTTACTTACCAATTATGATAAGAAGTATACAGTGCATTCCCTTGCTTTTAAATACATGTATTGAAATGATTCCTGTGATTTTGATATGTCTTTGAATAAATATATCTGAAATCAGTTCACTTTTTTAACTTATAAGACAATAAAATTAGTCAGTTTGAACTCTGTGACATTTCACATACACTTCACATTCACTTTTTGGACGCATTTATTAAGGCAAATTAGTACCATGAGGTCAAATGATAACGAGAACAAAACGCTAGGCCATACCAAACTGTTTCTATGTTAAGCGTCCGCAGATGGACAGGTTTTGAGCTTCTTGATTGTACAAACAAAAACACATTTTATATTATCAACTATCTTGCCGAAATTTATTTCCTTTTACTATAAATTCAATTACAGAACACCAATATACGCTACATGATTCATTCTTTGTACTACTAACTATTGTTAGTTGCATTTGATATAAGAAAACTATACATTCTGTGTGATTTCCATGATCAATAGTAAACAAATAGTCAACTTTGATTTGTTTTTGAGTCTAAAAACAAATCAAAGAATGTTATGTATGCATCCTTAGCAGTGCTATTTTCTTCTTCATTCATCTGACATTATATTGAATAATTATGTTCATAATAGTTCCAAGTTAAGATTGGTGTGTATTCAAATACACATATTCTGATTGTTTTCATAAACTAACTACCGACCGACCAACACCGAATCTACCTGGGTTGCGGGAGGGGAAACAGAAAATAATTAAAGTCAGGCGTAATCCTTCGCTAAATAAGTACGTTCACCATTAAAAGTAAAAGTTATTCTGGTGATAGTACGGGATATTATCTATATTAAAAGTATTGAGGCTGAAAATACCCTTTCTGCGAACACCTGGTATTCAAAAGCCTTTGAGGACCATTTTTACTCAAACATATGGTACACGGTACACATAAATGGACAGAATTAAGTTAACTAAGCAGACTTTTTTTGCAATTGATCTTGTTGCCAAAAGTGTGCTTTAAAAAGTATGTAGGTACATAATAAAAGTGTCAAGAGTTTATTGCTGGGCCTATGCCGTAAGCTGCCAAGCCCTATGCTCTTGGCTTTAAATTGGTGTCTGTGTCTGTGACTTCAATTTCAGTAGTTCACACGATTCTGTTAATCTTTTCCCATTAAACAAAGTTTCATGAAAGCAAGGATATATGTCAATACAAAGAATACGCCCGACACCGCCCTCTCATCAAGCGGCCAGATGAGACCCCCATTTATTTGGCCATATATTATTTAGGGTAAAAGCAAACTATGATTTAAATGCTAGCCTAGTGGTAATCTTTTCTGAGTGGCTTGATCGAAACAAAAACATTTAAGTCCGGACTGTTGGAACGCAAAGCAAACCACAGAAAAAGAAAAGAACATGCACACCACTCTTGCATGGTGGTGTTCCACTCTTGCATGGTGGCGTTCCACTCTTGCATGGTGATGTTTCACTCTGGCATGGTGGTGTTCCACTCGTGCATGGTGGCGTTCCACTCGTGCATGGTGGTGTTCCACTCTTGTTCCACTCCACTCTTGCATGGTGGTGTTCCACTCTTGCATGGTGGTGTTCCATTCTTGTTCAACTCCACTCTTGCATGGTGGTGTTCCACTCGTGCATGGTGGTGTTCCACTCGTGCATGGTGGTGTTCCACTCGTGTATGGTGGTGTTCCACTCGTGCATGGTGGTGTCCAACTCGTGCATAGTGGTGTTCCACTCTTGCATGGTGATGTTTCACTCTTGCATGGTGGTGTTCAACTCGTGCACGGTGGTGTTCCACTCTTGTTCCACTCCACTTTTGCATGGTGGTGTTCCACTTTTGCCTGGTGATGTTCCACTCTTGAATGGTGATGTTCCACTCATGAATGGTGGTGTTCCACTCTTCTCATGTATGGTGGTGTTCCACTCTTCCATGGTGGTGTTCCACTCTTGCCTGGTGATGTTTCACTCTTGCATGGTGGTGTTCCACTCGTACATGGTGGTGTTCCACTCTTCTCATGTATGGTGGTGTTCCGCTCTTGCATGGTGGTGTTCCACTCTTCTCATGTATGGTGATGTTCCACTCTTGCATGGCGGTGTTCCACTCTTCCATGGTGGTTTTCCACTCTGGCCTGGTGGTTTTTCACTCGTGCATGGTGGTGTTCCACTCTTGTTCAACTCCACTCTTGCATGGTGGTGTTCCACTCTTCCATGGTGGTGTTCCACTCGTGCATGGTGGTGTTCCACTCGTGCATGGTGGTGTTACACTCTTGCATGGTGGTGTTCCACTCGAGCATGGTGGTGTTCCACTCTTGTTCAACTCAACTCTTGCATGGTGGTGTTCCACTCGTGCATGGTTGTGTTCCACTCTTGTTCAATTCCACTCTTGCATGGTGGTGTTCCACTCTTGCATGGTGGTGTTCCACTCTTGCATGGTGTCGTTCCACTTTTGTTCAACTCCACTCTTGCATGGTGGTGTTCCACTCGTGCATGGAGGTGTTCCACTCTTGCATGGTGGTGTTCCACTCTTCTATGGTGGTGATCCACTCTTGCATGGTGGTGTCCCACTCTTGCATGGTGGTGTTCCACTCTTGTTCAACTCCACTCTTGCGTGGTGGTGTTCCACTCTTGCATGGTGGTGTTCCACTCTTGTTCAACTCCACTCTTGCATGGTGGTGTTCCACTCTTGCATGGTGGTGTTCCATCCATTATTGCATGGTGGTGTTCAACTCTTGCATGGTGGTGTTCAACTATTGTTCTACTCTTGCATGGTGGTGTTCAACTCGTGCATGGTGGTGTTCCACTCTTGCATGGTGGTGTTCACCTCTTACATGGTGGTGTTTCCCAAACCCGATTGAACAACTAACTGGCTACAAAAAGGAATGTATATAATTATGCTATTGCATCCATGGAAATACAGGAAGAAATGTCGAATATTCTGTCAGGCATTCCAATTAATCGGAACATGAGACAAGGGAAGTAACAGTATGCAATAAACAGTTGTGTGAACAGAAGGTTACATACCACTAGTTAAAATTCTGCTTGTCCTAAAACTAATGATAAGCTCATCCTTAACATGATATATAGTTTTTTTTTTCTTTTATCCTTATCAAGCATCGAGTAAGTCTTAAAATACGCGAAGCAGTGTGGTAGTTCGTTACACTTTAAAAAGATCGAAAATTATATAAATTCAGTTAATTGTTAATTTCCATGTTATGAAATTGCTACAGTTTTTCAGAATTCGTTTCCTACTAAATTACAATGCATGAGCACCACAACCTATTCATTGGCATCACAACGTTCAGAGAATCGAGCATAGTGCGGCAAGAATAAGAAATGAAGTTCTATAATTTGTAACGCGGCAACCTTTTGTCAATAAAAAAACCACACACATGTAAAGAAATTGCTTAAACCTAAGGTACGATAACATTTCTCACGTGGATCCAGATGTTCACGTTGTCAACACCAACCTCTAGCAAGTTCTAGATAATCAGAGTTTAAACTGTATTCAGAACTTTCACATTTAGAACAACTCAAAGTCAATCCTATGTCGAACTCTATTATTATTATTTTTTAATTTACTCGTATAAACCTTTAAAATTGAAAAAAAAAACTCGCTGTGTACATCCATATTCCACTCATTGGCACTATAACGGAAGACGCGTTGGAGCAATGATTGCCCGCCATGTATAAGCTAGTTGATATCACATCAAATCATACCCTTGTACATAATATTATACTGATATAGATATATTCCAGTATACCCGCTTCGGGTCGAATCCGACTACGCTCGAATCGTTGTGACAATCACATCTTATTTCTTCAATATCATTTACAATTACATCTAAAGCTAAACTCTCTTCAGTGGTTTTTCCAATCTACCCACTATTCATCGTTCAATTGCCGATGCTGGAGAATCCATAAATATTGAAATCATTTCGTTGATTTTTACGATGTCATTCTGTTGGTACTGATGACGTAAAAAACAATTGCACTTAATCGGATGGCTTTACAACATGTTGAAGCAATAATGCTTTGCGCTGGGACATGAAGGCATTTCGCGTCTTATATGTAAATGATCTTTTTAACAATAATTGTAACTCTGGTACCAATGAAGCATTAAGCCAATTGGATTTGTCTTTGCCATAGAGACAATACACTAAATTGCTTGTTATGTTGTTTGCATATCTGCTGTTACAAATGTTACTGTGACGATAAAATCTGAATGGATGAATAAACGAACTAGCCGAATGGAGGGGACAAACATGTATTGTGCAGGAACAAAACATACACCAAAAAGCTCCATTTTATATTAAAAATAACTAACATTTTTTTGGTGTAGGACTCAAACCCCGCATACCCATATGTGAACCATAGCTATTTAGGTTATGGGGTCGGGGAGGGGGAGGGGGGCGTCATATCCACAGTTGCATCCAATGTCGCGCCCCTATAACGATACAAACCGGAGCCGCCCATGCAAATATTATAATTTATAATATATATAAAGGGTTATTATATTTCCTTGCTAGTGCGTTTTGAGGAAATAGTAAATGAACCATCAGAAGTTGAAAGCGTCTTACTTGAAAAAGTTAATAAACACAATGTAAAATAAGGTCAAAGAAAGAAATTGCACTTAAACGTTTCAACGCGTCGTTTGAATATGTCATGTGACCTGTACAAAATGGCGGAGGACATTAACCGCCGGGACGTCACCTGAGGGAAAAACTCAGCTTCAAATGCATGACAGGAGGTGTTATCAATTATCGATTGTATCGACACAGTTATTGAAGGGAATACAGTTCATTTCGGAAGTTTTAAACGCGTTTAGTTCTTCATTGTGAAAAAAGTTTAAGTGACCTTACTTGAATAATAGTATTGAATTGGTATTTGGACGGTATTGTTATACAGTTTAGCCATATCTGTGGTTTAACAAGCATGACCATATAAACACGGAAATGTTCAGTAAAATGGATTAAAACTTCAACAAGTAAGTTGCCCTGGGGCATTTTTGATTTATTATCAAACAAAATAATGTCAGAAATTAAATTAAGTTTTGTATAAATATACAATTAATATAGATTGGGTACATGTACTTAAGATTATACAATCACTCGAGGAGATCAAATCTTAACAAAAATCAGTGCAGAATTAAGTATCAAATGTCCTTACTATTGGAACGCAACGATTTACAGATTTTTCTATGATGTAAGTGCATGCATCTTTTGGCATTACCTCTGGTTTATGTTTTAAGAAGATTAGTATTCATCTATGTCAAAAACGTTGAACCACAGTTTAACAGAACATTTAACCGTGATAGCAATACAACCATGACCATGCCATTTTTTCTTGTATACTGATCGTTTTTAAATGTATGTTCACCAAACCTTGACACTGTAATAATTGTAAGTCCCCTAGAATCAATCCTTACTCACTTTATCTTACTAATTCGATCTTGTACTAAGACGAAAAACAACATGTAGAGTATACAAATGTTTAATTTGTTGTAAGCGTCATGGCCAATCAACTGTACATACACAAACATTTTCACATATTTCAACATATACTAACATCTTCTCCTGAACATGCCATACAAATAAAACCGCTAATTAAGGACCAACGTCGAAAACAAAATCATTTTTAATGAAGTATCCACTTTCGATGTTCAAATAGCATTTATTCGTATTATTCGTATCGGTAACTTTACGATACATAACATGTTTATGCTCAATATGTACGTACTGCTTGGGCCGTGTACTTTCGGGAATGTTTTGTTCATAGATATATCAAAATGTCTTAATATGCGATATTATATTCATAGACATGTCATGTTGTGTTTGTGGTCATTTAATGTCATCGGAACGTGTACAGCTTTACTTCCGCTTAGAACTGTCAAATTGCCGACATACGTTCATTTTACGTTGTCCCTTTTAACACGTTTATCTAAAATGCTCCGTGAGCAAAGCATCTACTATTAACTACATGTAAAAGCTGCACTCTCACAGATTGATCGTTTGGATAACTTTTTTTTTGTCTTGGAATGAGCCAATGGTTTCGTGCATGTCTGGAAACTAGTGATTTAAAACCGCTGACAAAAAATCCTGATCGCATTTTGTCATATTTACGTTTGAAAATGATGTTTATGCCGATACACTCATTATTCTCAAAGCGCTAGTAACGCTTTAAGCCATACAGCGTCAATTTTGATATTGGTGTGTACAAAGCAATGAATCTTACTTACTGATGTTTCACATGGCTTACGACACATGTATTTTTCGCAGTTTTTCGCATTTTTTTCCAAATCAAAATTAACTGAGTTTGGCTATCACGTAAATCAGAGTAACTTTAATAATAGCGTCGGTGTATGTATCATTCTGGACTTATCACGTGACTTCACATTCTAAATATACACACTATAAACAAGGAAAACATTATGCGCTATTTTTAAAAGGGTAAACGCAGCTGAGACAGCGACAACATCTTTCTTCTCAGTCAAAACGATGTTTTAACGGTCTCATTCTAGTTCGTGTTGATAATTCTAGGCTTGATTCGAAGAATTACTGTATTTGCCGATTTAGGAGCGACTGGTGTCTAGTCCCTTTAAGTATATTAAAGATGCACTCTTACTCCCAAACAAGATTCATCACAATTAATAAAATTGTTTTAATATTCAAAAAAAGATGAATAAATGTCGAAAACAATGGTTCTTATGAAGGATACAGAGTTTAATTTGAAAGAAATCAGCATAAAACACGGTATTTCTACCTTATGAGACTATATAAGACCACAGTAAATCTTTTAGCATTCACCAATCATTAGAAACTTTTTTCGCTTTCTGCTCCTAATTTACAATTTTGTAATCAGTAATTAGTATTTTCCATAAATGCATTATTAAGTAAGTAGTTAAAGGTTTATCAGTCAAAATTTATGTTTGTTATACATGATTAAGTATTGATTTTGAATAAGAGTGTCACTTTAATTGTGACGGAAATACAACTAAATTACACACATTACGCATGCATACGAAATAAAACGCTTAAAGGCGTTCAATATAGGTTGATGCGAAGAAATGGAAATTTTAATGCATTGTCATGTTTTCTTCATTTGACAGTTATGATAAAAATGTATATCATGTGTGTGCAGATAAAAAAATATTAGCGATATTTGAGGGAGTTTAACTGGAAATTTGTGGTCACGTAGCTATTAATTATAAAAAAAAAAGATTTGGAAAAGGATATATGTTTTTATCTCAACACAAATCATATGCCTTTTTTGCTTTGATCATTTGGCGGAGTTTAATATAATAATGCATTAAAATTTATCTGTTCCTTTTGTGCTTCCATCAAGTGTAGCCCTGTATTGTTCCCATTCAAAGTGCTGAGTTATCTGGGACATTTCCATCAGTCTAGCTCCCTGGTATTGTCAGCGGCGTTAATGGGAATGAATATCGTGATGACACTCGTATAAATCAGATATAGCATGTTTTTTGACAAGTTTATCACCTCGTTATTGCTATTTAATTCTATTTTCTATTGATTACCTTATGAAGTCAGCATTTTTGTGCAAAAGTACATTTCCTGTATGTGCATAATATGATTTTTTCTTATAAAATGGTCATCAAATTGAAACCATCGCCGAACGCATTCATAAATCATGAACGAATCCGTGTTGATATGGCAATATTCATTAATTCGGTTAAAACAAAACATCTAAATAAAATAGCAAGTTTTTATCCTCTCTCCGGAATACTGCAAACGTTGTGATAAATACGAATCCCTTAGCGGATTTTGTGGAGGGTTTGGCGGGATATTAAGGCATTGACTCTACTACTATCCACATTACCTAACACCCACCTACCATTGAGAGAGCAGAACTTCCACAGCCATTGCACGTCAGCTGGTATTCCAACACGGTGATATCTATATTAAAAGTACCTGTCTGAAACAAATAATGGGAACACTTTCAATTATTAGTTCTTTTATGAAGATTCCAGATCTTCCACAGTCATTGCAGGGGGCTACATGGTCTACGCTCTGCATTATAATAGATCATTGCATGGTTGTAAACTGGTTGGAGAATGAACGTTGAGGTATTGACGCCCGCCTCTAACACAGGAAGTCAAGGCTACAAGCCGAGCCCTATTGAGGATCTTAAAGCCGATTTCTTTCCCAGTAACGGATTCAAGAGTGCATCATATCATCCCATACAGCTTGTATGCACAACTTAAAATGAATAATATAAACAAAAAAACTAAATAGTGTTGTTGTTTTTTCAGAGTGCCATCATCTACCATCCTCATCTAGAATTTTAATTCCTCGTTCAGCTGGCCTGCGAGATACAACATGGACAATACTGGATTTACCGGTGAGTCAAGTTCTCTGGTACTACTTACGGACCACATATCATGGCAAACGATTACACGTGTTCATGCAATTATTATATATCTTTTTGAGTGTATGTTCCGGCATCAAACCTTCAAGTTCGAGGTCACACGATGATGACAAATTTCGAATAGCATTTATTGTGTTCTACATAACTCCGTAACTGTTGGAAAATTAGTCAAATCGATTTGATGAACTATGTTCCGTCATTTGTCGTCAAGTAGACACTATGAGTTCAAATGCCATTTATCTTGTATTTTCCGTAACTGTTACAACCGATGTATGAATACGCACTACCCTCTAGCACACACGCAGAGCGCATGTCACTGAACGGCCAATAAGAGGTCAAATGTCAGCCATCTCGTGTGTACGCTCAACAAATGCTCAACCGATGGAAGGGTTTTGAAATAACTTGGTAGAAATGATCATCACAATGAGCTGATGGGCAGAGTGCATGTTTGGTCAAGGTCAGACATGGATGAAAACGGTCAGATTTGCCCTGAAACACAACAACTGATGGAGTTTAAATAACATTCACAATGTGTAAATAACTACCTTGTATACTTACTATATTGCCTTTTCTTTCTATTTCAGACATCAATAAATCCCAGAGTAATGGGTCTGCAAATGGTCACGCGACAGGAACGCTGGCTCCGGAGAAGACACCCGCGCGGCCCAGCTGCCTGTCACGTCTCAGAAACATGATAATTCATGGGCTTGAAATGATTTTCTTCAGGTATGTTTTCTAGTTTATCTTTTCCATTCGGTTGGCCTAAGAAGTGATAACCGTCAAAATAAGCTCTACTGTAACATTTTTTGCAGGCGTTTTTTAATACAATTAAACCCGCAGCAATCATCACCCCCCACCACAATAGCATACCTTAACTTATATGTTAGTATAAGTTAATTATCCTAGACGTTCAAAATAAAAATAGATATAATACATTACTAACAATACTAACATCAACAATATTCAATACATATGAACAAGACTCACACTTATTAGCACAGCATCCACAGTACATTCAGAGACAAAATAATGACATTAAACCTATTAATTAAATTCATAAAATGGGAGGGAGGGCGGGTTCAAATTGAATATCTTAACAATGACCGCTTGGCTGGAGGCGCGCTTAACAATGATTTAAGCGCTAAAAACAGCGCCACCTATCAGAGAATTATGGGAAAAGAGCGACGTAAGAGAGCGCTTTATAATTATCGTATTTATGTCTAAATACTTATATTACAGTCCGCTACTCCAAAGGAGTCTAAGACAAATCCATAACGTAACTCACCAGCTTCGCGTCTGAATATTAGACGCGCTTGTTTATGACTGTTTTCCTTTTCCAGATTGATTTTGTATAGAGGTTTGAAACAGGGGACTCATTTGATGGTGACGATCATCTTTACCAATGGTCTCATTGCTTTATAAAGGGAATCCCTAGTCCGATCTTCAGTTTCATTCACTACATAATTTTTTAATCAATATTGTGTACTTGTCATCATTTTCTCAACAGAATAGAATGAATACATTCTTGTCAGCTTTTTCTGTTGATGCGGTTATGTGTTGTCATGGCACAAATTGCAACCATTGCATCGTGAAGTCACGAAGACAGAAACATAAATTTCTATAACTACGATTTTGCTCTTCCATTCTCAGAGTTGGGATGACAATTGCAACTCATCCTGTCCAGACAATCATACTCAGCATCATCCCGCCTCTACTGCTGTCCATCGGTATCATGAAGTTCAAGTTTAACGAGGACTTCGCGGAACTCCTACTTCCACCATCCTCTCGGATCTTCGATGACCGCGCGTGGGTTCGCGAGCACGTGCCATTTGAGCAGCGGCCCATCCGGCTCATCCTTAAGAACGAGAACGTCCTTAGCAAGGAAAGCATTCTAGCGGTAAGTGGGATATTTACGTCTCTTTATCTTTTATGAACTATATTGAAAGCACCATGGCATTGTGTTATATTTACACCGCAAAGTCCATTCCTTAAATGAACTGACTTTTGGCAATTGCGGTTATCATCCGATGAACGCAACATATTCGGATATGTTCTGATCGCGAATCAACTCAGAACAATATCGTTGAAGGTGTTTATCGTGTTATTGTTTGTACTGTGTCAGCAGGGCCCGTAAAATACTTAACATTTTAGAAAGTGCTAATTCATGTATGATCAATGTTTTGTTGCTATTTGTGTTTTAATGTTACGTTTAAGAATGATTTCAAGTGGTTGACCTTTTCCCGCGTTATTGTGACGTCATTTGACAACTGTTTTCGGTTACGGTTAGTTCGTTCTATTTACCGAATAGACATGAGGAAGGATATTTGTAATGTTTTCTTTAATGAAATGATGTAGTTGTATAACAAAAAAATCTCGAATGTAATAATGAACAATTGGTGTAAATATAAGTAATGAATTTCGGAATTGATGTCGTTTTCGGGGATATGGGCGCAATTGGGCTGGTCAGAGATCGCGTAGAGTCCCTCCACACACTTTAACCAGCTCAACTGAGTTCATACCCCTATAATGACATCAATCCAGCAATTCAATGCTTCAATGTACGAAGTACAACCTGAAGATATATATTTTCATTCAAATAATACACGTTCTTGCATTGATCATTTTTATTTTTCATACCCCCCACGCACGCACGCTCGCACGCACGCACGCACACACACTCGTTTTTTAAAGAAAGCAGTGTGGGTGCAGTTCCCTTTATACGGCTTAGATACACATCATACTCTGTATGAAACTGTATGAATTGACCATGTATTTAAGCAATATACCAATGAATAAATTGTAATTAAACATTTCTTCTGCTTGCAAATGCACCTACCTTTTCAAGGTTTTGAAGAATTGATCGTATTTTATTATCTTATTAAGATTAAATTACGGTCATTATGCAAATTGCTACGCATCGTCAACTTTTTTCTATATATCGTAGTTATGTTCACATGAATATATATTTATTCCCGTATTTTCCTGGGGTTCTAACTGTTTGTTTTTTTCATTTGGTCTGAAAACCCCTGTTATTCTTATTTTACCGTTGACTTTATTTCCTGATTTAATTTCCCGTGTTCCCTTTTCTCCGTGTTAGTTAAATAGATGTTCATGTTTGCAGTATTTCCATTTTTAACTCGACTATTCGAAGAATATGGAGAACTATACTACTCACCCAAGCGTCAGCGTCGGCGTTGGCGTCACACCTTGGTTAAGGTTTTGTATGCAAGCACACATAGGTTAATATTTCAGCAACTACTTGAGGTATTGTATTGAGACTTGATACAATTGTACTCAACCATCCAACCTACTTAATAAACCAAATTAGATAACTCTTGTTTGCATTTAATGCAAACATTTGCCCTTTATTATTTGACTTTGAAATTCTGATTAAGGTTTTGCGTGCAAGCACACATAGGTTAATATCTCAGCAACTACTTGAGGTATTGCACTGAGACTTTATACTATGGTACTCAACCATCCAACCTACTTATGTAACCAAGTTAATAACTCTTAGTTGCATTTAATGCAAATAATAGGCCTTTATCATTCGACTTAGAAATTCTGGTTAAGGTTTTGCGTGCAAGCACACATAGGTTAATATCTCAGTAACTACTTGAGGTATTGCATTGAGACTTAATACAATGGTACTTAACCATCCAACCTACTTAATTAGCCAAGTTAGATAACTCTAGTTTGCATTTAAATAATTGCCCGTTATTATTCGACTCTATTTCAACAACAACTTGATGTATTTCAAATAATGGCCCCTTTTTTATGCGACATAGACATTTTGGTTAAGGTTTTGCATGTAACCACTTTTAAGTCAATACCTCAGCGAATACATCATGTATGGCATTGAAACTTTACACACAGGCCCCCAAACATTTAACCTTCTTCTTTAATCAAGTAAGATAACTCTATCTTTCATATTATATAATATATGCCCCTTTATTATGAGACTTAGAAATTCTGGTTAAGGTATTGCATGTTAGCACACATAGGATAATATCTCAGAAACTACTTGATGTATTGCATTGACACTTTATACAACGGTATTCAACCACCCAACGTAACTGAATAACCAAGTAAGATAACTGTATTTTGTAAATAATGGCCCTTTATTATTAGACTTAAAAAATTTTGGTTAAAATTTTCCATGAAACCACATTTATGTTAATATCTCAGCACATCATGTATTGCATTGTAATCTTATCTTACAGTGATCCATGCATGTTTCACCAAAACTTTTCAATCCTTACACTGAAAAACGGCGGAATAGTCGAGCGCGCTGTCTCTGTGACAACTCTTGTTCTGTTATTCAATCTATTCATTATTTTCCTGTTTTCTTTGTTTCCCTGTGTTCCTTATTTCGATGTGCTCCTTATTTCAATGTGTTCCTTATTTCCTTGTGTTTCTTTCCCCCGATGTTTCTTATTTACATGTGTTCCTTATGTCCATGTGTCCCTTATTTCGATGTGCTCCTCATTTCCCTGTGTTCCTTTTTCTCCTGTATCCCTTATTTTCATTTGTTCCTTAATCCCCTGTGTTCCTTATTTCCATGTGCTTCTTATCCCTCTGTGCTCCTTATTTCACTGTGTTCTTTATTTCCATGTGTTCCTTATTTTCATGTGTTCTTATTTCCATGTGTTCCTTTTTTCATGTGTTCCTGATGACCATGTGTTCCTTATTTCAATATGTTCCTTATTTCCATGAGTTCCTTATTTTAATGTGTTCCTTTTTCCTATGTGCTCCTTATTTCCACGAGTTCCTGATTCCATGTGTTCCCTATTTCCGAGTGTTTTTTTCCCTATGTTCCTTATTTCCCTGTGTTCCGTATGTCCACGTATTCCTTATTTTGTGTGTTCATTATTTCCCAGTGCATATGTTCTTTATTTTTGTGCGTTCCTTATTTCCCCGTGTTCCTTTTTTCCATGTGTTCCTATGTGGTCCTTATTTCCCTGTGTTCCTTATTCACAGGATATTCTTATTTCCACGTGTTCATTATTTCCCTGTATTCCTTATTTCAGTTATACGACTTCCACACCAAGATAGAAGGGCTGCAGGTTCATGGAAACTATACGTTTGAGACCATGTGTGTAAGGTGAGATGAAAATGGTTTGTTGATATAGTTTGCATTGAACTTTGTTCCTCTTCTCTCTGCCGTTCCTCTCACTTCTTGAAAAGTCAAGGTTTGTCTGAAAATGTACATGTTTTCAAGTCAGCATGTACCTTATAACACGGGTTATGTCGCTAGACGCGGTCACTCTTTGTACGGCCAACGAAATGGCGTTCTTTGCGAATACGAAGAATCTGTTTAATTTGCCTTATTATTGTGTAACGGTCCGCTGTAGGCGGCGGATGTGCGTTCATAGTATAACATTCCGGAAAGACGGAAGTACGTTCATATAGTACGTATGTTTACTTGGTTGGTAATATGTAAATTAGCAAAGCCCGGGCTCTGTGTGGATTGAGAATTTACTGTAAATAAAGACCAGCGGACTCCTTCAGAGTCGAGCATGCTTTTCTCTGAAGGTACCTGTTGGCCTTGTTAGGCTCGCACGTTACAATTGCAATATACAAAATGTCTTAAAGGGGCTTTATCTGCTTTGGTGAGTTCATTGACTATATTCGGCATTAAAAAAAGATAAACACGTTGTATGTGGTCCCTTCGAAACTTCATTTTTTTTCTAACAAGCTGGTGTAACGAACACTTCAGCACAATGATAGCTCTGTTCTCGAATACGTTAAGCGTTAACAAATGGTGTTGAACTCGCCGCATTGAATAAACATTGTATATATATATATATATAGTAATTACAAATACAAACCATTGAGTAAAGCAATATATTAAATATCTAGACCACTTTTTTATTTCAGAATCCTGGGCCGATGTTTCGTTGACAGTTTGCTGGCCCTCTGGTTTAACGATCTGGAGCGGTTAGAGAAACTCACGGACGAGAAGATCATATATGATATCAACACCGTCGAGAAAAAGTATGTATTTATACAGAGAAGTACGATGTGACTTTGGTATACATCTGGATTATTTAAGAAATATACCAATATGGATTCCAAATCTACGTGCAATCAAACGCGCAAATAGGGACCTCTTAAAATGATTTGTTGCCCTCATCAATTGAATGACAGCTCGTTTCAATTCATTTGAAGAACTCTCTTATTCAATCAATGAATGAAACATATGATTTGTAGCTTGCAGCACTTATATAATGATAGTTACACATTATTTGGAGACCTCTTCGATTCAATACGCCCCTTGTTTCCAATCCAGCCCAACATATTTCATGGACTTCAACGCGACCCGGATGTTGGGTTTGATCGAGCGGAACTCTTCGGGACACATCATGAAGGCGGGAGTCATGCACGCTGATTGGTTCATTCAATCAAGCACTGAGGTGAGCTCTACTAAATACAATTTGGCACCTTTAAAAAACATCAACGAATTTTGTATATAAAGTATCAAACGGTTTCTCAACAAAGTGCCTTAGTTGGCTAATGGGTATCATTTCGTCCGCCCTAATGGAAGTGTTCCAGTGTTTTGAGGTCGTCTATTAGGAAAAACTGTTTCTGCACACTGAGTTAATTGCAGCGGCTAAAAAATCTTGCAATAGCTGAAATTTATATCTCTAAGCAGGCAGTTCATATTTCATTTATAGCTATAGGCATATACCACGACACCAGTACCGGATCCTCGCCAGATTGACCGACTCCTCTTATGGACCTCTTATTAATGGCCACCAGTGCTTGTATGAATCCAGGGAGATGCTTAAAGGGGCATTTATTTCTGCAGATCAATTTAAAACTGAATTCAAATCAAAACAAAATGAACTATTTCAATCTAATCTTTGTGTTCATCTTCAACACTACAAAAACTAAATGTTACAGTTACGGCCGATCGCCAAAGAGCTGGAATATGCGGCCATTGACCTCGCACTGGGTGGCCACCCGGCCTTCAGTCTTATCAGTGTGTTTACGATGGACTCGTAAGTTGACCGTTTTTTAACCGCAGTATTATTCATATATGCTTTCTATAAGGACAAACATTGCACCGAACGGAATTAGTCTAATACTTAAGTGATATATTCTTGCAGGTACAGTACGGCGATTAAGTAAAAGTTATTGTGTTGTTGTTTTGTTTTAAATAAACAATAAACACGGCATCTTAGTGTTCGGCGCGAACGTCTCTAAACTAGCATGCGTTTGTTCGCAAGTTGATAAAAAGCTTATTGAATTTAACAAATTAATGACTTAAAAAAAAGTTGTCGGTTTTGTTTGTTGTGACTCTAAATGATTACACTAGAATCTGTCCGGCGATCACGGAGGCATGGGTGTAAACACTAAATGGTGCTGAGAGTCGGAACGGTTAGTACATATAGTCTGATCATCTACGGATGCTTTATCCCGTATTTACAGGTACGCGGAGGAGTTTTTTGGGGGCGTGTACGGCGACATCATTCTGATTGTGTACGGGTTCCCGGTAGTGCTGGTTTACATCATCATGGCGCTTGGCAAACCGAACCTCACTGAACACGGTGTAAGTTTTTACTTCGTTTAACACACACAAAAAATACAGTTTAATCTCATTAAGGTCACAATATTCCACTGGAAATTAAGAATTAATTGCATGTGTTATCCATGTTGTGTGCATAATCAACTGAATAAAGCTAGCGGTAAATGAAGCCGTACGAAGCTATTTAAAAGCAAATCACCATTCACAGGTTTTCCTGACTCTAGCAGCAATTGTGGGTGTGATCCTCTCGGCTGGGGCGTGCTTCGGGATCGGGTTGGCATGCGGCTTCCTGTTCGGGGCGCCACACCAGGCTCTCATCTTCCTGCTGCTTGGTAAGATGTGCATTTAAACTCAATTAGATATTTACATGACGCTTTAAACACTGTGTACCTTTTGGGATTCAAGGTTTTAACTCACCAATGTTGTCCATGCCGCTTTTACCAATACATATGTTTCATAATCTATCCAGCGGTTGGAGTGGACGATGCGTTTGTGATCATCACCACGTGGACGCGCATCAACAAGGCGCATATGAGGCGGCCTATCGAGGAGCGGGTCGCCATAACTATGCAGCACGCGGGTGTCTCCGTCACTGTCACGTCATTCTCAGACCTCGTAGCGTTCGCTTGCGGGATTTCTACGGTATGAGGCACTCTTTTGCGACATGTAATCTTTGTGAAGGTGTTGTTTTTCCTTCAATTAAAAAGTAGCACTAGCGAGGCGAGTCATCTCGTAAACAGTAACGTTTGATTCCTTTACAATTCTTAGAAAGCCGGGTTTTTCATTGTTCATCAAATGCGAGGAAAGAGATGATCGTATGCCATATATTTATTATTCAGTTATAGCTAATTCAAAGACCGTTGACCTTTACTTTAATGCTACAAACCATGGAGACATGGTTATATTCAAATTGAACCAGCATTGATCAGCGTTAGCTAAAGAATGTTTCTATTTATATTCCAGCAAATGCCCGTGCTCAAATCCTTCTGTATCTACTGCTCGTTCGGGATATTGTTCCTGTTCCTGATGCAGTCAACACTCTTCCCGGCATGCCTCACACTTAATCAACGCCGTATTGAGGCGCGGCGGGACGCGCTGGTTCCCTGTATACAATACTCTCCGGACTACGAGCCGATTGCTTGTAGCCAGAAAAACATTGTCAAAGCCGGGATCAAAAAGTTTTTTGCGCCTTTGCTATTATCAAAAGTTGGAATGGTACGTTGTGTTTGCATGTATTATATCTTGGTAGTGTAAACACTATTTTATACGTAAACATATGGACTATGACAAAAGGATCAAGTGCAGCCAGTTTTGATCAGGTTGATAGTTATGCCCCTTGATCGACTTAGAACTCACTCGTTGTTGTTGAGTTTATAAAGGTCTGTCCACGCCCTAAAATGGCTGCATTATGGCTTGACCCAGTCACATCCCCAAGTGTGACTTGAACAAAATGGGAGTTTTACTCCCATCGGTTAATGGGATATTCGCCAAAGGGGTAATTTTGTACCCAAAACGCAGTGAAACATGCGATGAATGACATCTAGAGTGGTCCCACAGCTGTGACTATTGGATATGGCTTCATTTCTCTAGTCTTAACTACAGTTGTAATTTAGAAAATTGATATTACCCACTCGGGCTGTTCTTGCATATAAATATATTACTTCTTCTTTAGGCGTGCGTTTTATTGGCGACCCTTGGTGTTGCTGCGTTGATGGGGTTCAGTGTCAGCAGTCTAAAGAAAGGGTACGAGCTGGAGAAGAGTCTTCCGGCGGACTCCTATACCCGGGCTTTCCTCGAGTCACAACGCCTGTTCTTTTCTGCGGAGGGACCAGGCATCCAGACGTTCTGTGGTAAGCATTTAACTAAGCAGCCTCAAGATATACAATGAGATCCAGCGTAGCCTGCAATAAAACCCCTTTATCTGAGCTTCCCTCGAGTCACAACAGTTGTACTTTTCCGGTGGGAGGTCCTTTGTCCGGAGGTTCTGAAGTACAACATTAAAATATAATAATAATAAAAATACATTTACAGCTCTTTCTGTAAATCAATACTTGTTGTAAGTCATTGTCGCCGATGACAAACATTGTCTTGCCGATGATCGCAAGATAAACCGGCCATCTCGAAAATGATCGTCCTGGATTTGTACACGTTAATTCTTCTACCAATTTAAAATCATTAGATGGCTTTGGGTATTAATTACTGTATAGCAAAACAGTTACTCTAAACGCCATCAGGAGGCAATACATTTGTTTCTTTGTATGACATATTCCATTTTGAATCTATACTTTCAAAATATTTGACGTGGTACTTGATAAAAGATTCAACACAACATAGTCCAAGTTACGCAGCCATTTTTCTTTCCCTAGTTTACAATCGCAGAACAAAGTTAGCCCGTAATTGAAGGTTATGTCGATGCCAAGGAACCGGCATGACCAAACACCGGCAAGCAAGGAAAACATGAAGTGTTTGCGCATGTTGTCTTGCTTTTCGGTGTTTTCCTTTACTTTTCGGTGTTTTCCGTGAGAATTGCCATGTTTTCTTTTAATTTGAGAGCTTTTCCCTTGTTTCCGCGCCTTTTGCCCTGCATCTTAGTATTTTCCGTGTTGGTTTTGTATGACTGCTTTTGCCGGGGTTTGCTTTACGTGTTTTTCGGTGTTTAGACATATTCCTTATAAACACATTCGTAACACCTCGGCCGTTTTCCATCGAAAACGTCATCGGATGTATATGTTGTTGTTTTTTGTTAAAATCATGCCCCTGGTTTTGAGATGACCTTCGGGCTTACAACCATATGGTTGATTGATATCACTATAATACACGTCTGCACGTTTTCTGCCCAGGTCCTATGGACTACCACCAGAAGCTGCCTATCCTAGACAGGATGTGCAATACCTACGTGAACAGCTCTTATGTCATGTACGGGCTCGTGGGTAACTGGATTCCGGTGTACAAGATGTATGTGGGGCTCTTTCACCCCTTTAAGCCCAAAAATGAAGGTAAAGGATTCCACATTATTATTGATCACAGAACTAACATATATTTAGCATCGGAGCTTTACAGGCTCATCTTAAAGGCAGCACTCATATCGCATCAATGCTATACTGATAAGCAAGCACACATATATCATCAGTGCTATGCAGGTCTGAAATCAGCACATATTTACAATCACAGCTATACAGATTCTATATGAAATTAGCACACATCTATCATCTGAGCCATACAGGTTTAATCTGAAATTAGCACACATAAGTCATCAGAGCTATAATACAGGTTTTATCTGAAATAAGCACACATATACCATCAGAGCTATGCAGGTTTTATTTGAAATAAGCACACATAATTATGCCATCAGAGCTATACAAGTTTTATCTGAAATTAGCACACATGCCGTCAGAGCTATACAGGTTTAACTGAAATTAGCACACATATGCCGTTGTATCTGAAATAAGCGCACATATGCCGTCAGAGCTATACAGGTTTAATCTGAAATTAGCACACATATACCTTCAAAGCTATGCAGGTTTAATCTGAAATTAGCACACATATGCCATCATATTATAATAATAGTCTTTATAAATACGACCCCCGGGCTCATGGTTACTCCAAAGGCCGAAGATTTGATGAAACACTCAACAGCACCTACCAATATATGATCCACCACTAAACGAATATAAAATGTACTAATTAAGCTTTTATGATAATATTTACTCCGTTCTAACGTCGTCTGTGTAGTGAAATATAACAACATGTAGTCATTTGCAGACGGTATACCAGAAGACGAAGACGAGTTCTATATCACGGTGAAAAAGTTCTTTGAAAGCCCGCTTGGCATACCTTTTTCCAAATACATCGAGTTTACTGACGACACAGTGCCAAGGATTAGCGTAGGTTACCTTCTCTTTTAGATAATGTACAGTGTGTGTATACCAAGTGATAAATTACGTCATAAATGCTACGTCGGAAGGCAATAAGATTTAAACAAAGCTAACTCTACTATATATAAATCATATTAAATGAAACATGACACAGTTTACATCGTGTACATAGCCCTGCCTCCGGTCTTTTACCAGAGTTTGATTGTGAGTTTAGTTTCTTAAAAACACTTACACAAACCTTTTCACAAAACCGCCGCCTGATGTAGCACTGTCAAAGAACTATTTTGGAAACAGGTTTGTGGAAGTGTTTGTGGAAAAACCGGTAATCAAACGAAGGCGGAGTTCTTTAAGCGACATAGACAACCTCTTGTTTCATTTGAAATGGTAAAGAGTTACCTTTGTTTTAAGTCATCATTCAAAGCAAAATTTTGCCTGCCGACTTAGTATTTGTGACGTAATTTATCACGTGGTATATACACATTGATGTACATATGTATTTACATGTAGTAACTTTAATTTATTTCAGCGTTTTTGAACGTTATATATTCATTGCCAAATTGATTGCGTTAATTATTTTAAACTTAAAATAATTTGAAACTGCCATTAAGATAAAACAGTTAAACATATAGCCCGACCACATAGTCATGACTCCGTAAACAAGATACTTGAACTTACCATGCTTGTTTAAGAGATCGTGGCCCCTTCTTTAAAGCTGTTCTTTAAGGCTGCACTCTCACAGACTGAACGTTTTGACAACTTTTATATTTGTTGCCTTGGAACGAGCCAATTTTTGCGAATATCCATGGAAACCAGTTATATAAGACTGCTGACAAAAAATAGATCGCAATTTTGTATATTTAGTTTAAAAATTGATGTTTTACCCATTTCTTTTAAACCGTTTGTAACGGTTTAAGCCATAAAACATTAATTTTCGAACGGAAATATGAAAATCTGCGATCGGATCTTTTGGCAGCAATCTTTAAGCATTGGTTTGCAGATATTTACGTAAAAATCCTCCTTTTCAAGACAAAAAAGGTGTAAAAATGGTATATTTGTGAGAGTGCAGCTTTAATAAACAAAGTACGTAATTTAGAAAATATTTCTGAAAACATACATTATTCACGTGTTCTAAATTTTAAACGGACGACTTTCCAGTGGTCGTATTTCCCGATGCAGCAAATTGTTTCGACAGACGTGTGGGAGAATGAACACATCATGGAAGTAGTCCGCAGAATAGCAGACGACACGACCAAGGAGCTTGGAGGCGGGAAATGTTTCTGCTACTCCGTGTTTCATATATTCACCGAGGTTATCCGGGTATGTTGATTTTATTCCAGTAATAGGCTGGCATTCGATGAACTTTATGAGCAGCAGGATTCTCTTTTGTGATAATGTCAAAATATGAATGTTGAAATAAATCTTACTCACTTTTGACCAAAGAAAACTAGATGTCATTATTACTTTTACAGCTGGGCCAAAGAATGAGGGTTTTTTATAAAAGTTTTACGTAATCGACAATTGCTTTCTTTCTTTCTAGTACGTGGACACGGAGATTATGAGGAACTTTCTCCTTGCGGGCGTGGCCATCTTTCTGGTCACACTGTTGCTGATTGTTGACATTGTAACCAGCCTATTCGTACTCGTATGCGTCTGTCTCACTACGGTACGTACTAACTGAGTACGAACTGAAAAAAATAATATATTAGGGAAGTTTCGTTCTTGTGTCAATGGTAATGCATGGCAGACACTAGGAGGCTACTTTACCCGGCGTCCTCGTCATCGGCGTCACATTTTCTTTTCTGTTATTTTAGTATTTGCAATTTTTGCTTGTGGACTGATAATTTGTTGTTCATACGAGTCTTCAAACTTGGTAAGCCATATATCATGGTTAACATAAAAACGTAAATTGTTTTGGGGTCTAACGCCAAGCCCATTGTTACTTTTAGTAGAAAAATATGATTCAGACATGCGAAACATCCAATTCGCGAAATTCGAAAAGGTTGGCCATTGTACCACTAAAAACAGCATATTGCTCAGTAACCGAATATATTGTACATTTTTTCCCTTAACTTTCGCTATGTTTTGTTAAAACGATATGAAAATAACGAACTTACAGCGAAAATCCTATCTGAATCGAGATGTATTTTGCTTCCTGCAATAACCAAATGTGACGTCACAAACCACGTGAGATGTCCACACTGAGTATACCTGACACTAATATATGATGTAATATTTCATATCTGTTTCAGCTTGATATCATGGGAACCCTGGAACTGTGGGGCTTCTATCTGGATGTCAACATGGTGGTACTATTGATCATATCTATAGGACTGGCGGTGGATTTCTCTGCACACATCGGCTACACATTCATGACGCTCACAGGAACGCGAAAAGGTAGTTTAAGTATTGTTTGCTACACTTTCTAATACTTTTGTGTTGTCTGCTCCGCTTCCTTATATTCTATCATATTGTGATATATTTGGGGTATTCAACGATTCGTAAATTTGACTCTGGATGTCGAAGAGTCAGAGAACTTGATATGTGCTCTTCCCATGACCAAAACAATATTATTTTAATGTTTTAAGAGGCTCGGGCACTTCCCATTGATAAAATATGTTTGCATGCATTTTTTTCGAAAATGTTGCCATACATGTATTAACGATTTATCGTCAATGAAAAAAAATGTAATACTGTGACGTATGTTTGCTTGTGTTTTTTATTATGAAACCCGAATCCAGATTGCTATAATAGTGGAATCCGGAGTTTAAGCATCCGCAATACCGCTCAAACGTGACGGTATCCGGCGAAAAAAGGGGCTGAGGGGTTGGGGTGACACCTTACATTAGTGCGACCTTTTATGCATGGAACTGTCAACACTTTGCTCGTATATCAGCTATCGTAATTACTTGACCTATGATTGCTATCGAATGTGATTATTGCATACCTTGTGAAAAATATCATGATGCATATGTTTCTTTCCCCAGAACGTGCAACCCATACAATAGAGCAAATCGGTCCGGCCATCTTGCACGGAGCAGTCACTACTTTTCTTGTGTTTTTCGTTCTAATCTTTGGCAGGTCGCTCAACCAGTTCTTCGCGGTAAGTTGTTACTAAAGACAATTTGAAATATAATTACTAATGGTTGAACAAGCATTCAATTAAGATATATATTTGATATAATCATGCTTTCAAGTTGATGCCCGAGACTTAACTAGTTCATGAACAGAGTGAGTACAGGATAGGTAGCAAGTGATAAGAAGGCAGCTAATTGTTAAATTGCTGTGAAAGCAAACTATTGTGGCAAATTATTGGTTGTTATTTGTGTTGCGTGTTGGACATCTGTATATCAATATGAGTAAATGAATGGGCGAGCAGACTTTTATCCTTAATTCATTTTAATATCCTGACATTCTCTTCTCCATACCAGGTGTTCATTCTGGTGGTAGTGTATGGTTTATGGCACGGGCTGTGTTTCCTCCCGGTGGTGCTCTCTTTGCTTGGACCCGAGCCCTACTATAACGCCGGACCAGTAGGGACGTTGACTTCCGCCTTCCCGCCAACTTTAGAACAGGTATGCTGTCCGTTTGTTTTTCAACGGAAGGTCATTCTATCAAGCCATTGATAATACTGTTAAATGTTGATGCCTGTTGGCCCCATATAGTTTCTGGTTTCAGTTGAAATGTTTTTTCCGTGCTCTTATTTGATATGTAAAATAAATTACCAAAATTGTTATAATACATCATAACAATGTGTATATTAGCTCTTGATTTCAACTGAAATCGGACGTAAACTTTACCTATTTTGCAACTTTCTAAGGCCACAAAGCATGTTTGTTTAGTAAGTTTTAGTATAATTATATTTATTTATATATTTCTCTGCACACCAAAACATTCCAAATGATACTAAAATGCTTTGGGATCACAAGAAATCCTTTTTTTAACTTTTGTGAATCGGATACGTTTTCACGTGTCATTGTTTTCGACGTCCGCGAGGGTATCTTGCATTGTCTAATGGTCGGCCATAACTGGCATGAAACTTGGTGTAAATGTTAACGAAGACACAGTAAATTATGCATGTGACTAACCAGGGCAGGTATTACAGAAACATCTTAATTCAATTTTAACATATTTTAACTTAGGTGTAAAATTTTGAATGGTTATACTTCTTGAAAAAAAAATCTTTAAAATGGCAGTTTTCATTTTCATAAACTTTTGTTTCTATATCTTTATTGCAGAATATACACTTAACCTAACACATGTAATAAAAGAGTTAAGGAAATTATTGAATTTAAGGAAAAGGTACAAATTTAATTTAAGATGTATCTGTCATTTGTCCCTAGTCTTGTTACCCATATATATCAATATATATTTACATCTCAACTTCCGTTCCTTAAATGAACTGCCTTTCGGCAATTGCGTTCATCAATCGATGAACGCAACATCTTCGGATATGTTCGGATCGTAATTCATAGCATAACAATATACATGAAAGCTATTGATCTTGTTATTGGTTGTATTGTGTCTGCAGGTCCCGTAAAATATAGATCAACATTTTTAAAAGTGTATGTTTATTTTATTTTAAATATATTGGTACCAGAATTGTTTTAATTTTACGTTTTAAAGTGATTTCAAGTGGTTGATCTTTTCCCGCGTTATTGTGACGTCATTTGAAAAAAATGTTTCCGGTTATAGTCGGGTCGTTCTATTTACAGAATGGGTAAGAACGGATTATTGAAAGGTTTTCTTAAATGAAATGAAGTATTTTTTTTAACAATTCTTGAATGAAATAATGAACTATTGGTGTAAATATAAGGAATGAATTGCGGGGTTGATGTCATTATCGGGGATATGAACGCAATTGGGTTGGTCAAAGTACGCGTGGAGTCCTTCGGACTACACACACATTGACCAACCCAATTGCGTTCATACCCCGATAATGACATCAACCCCGCAATTCATTCCTTAAATATACATTGTATATAAATGTATATAAATAGCAAGTGTTGAGAATTGACCCTATACTATAGCAATTATAGAACCAGACAAGCTTTGAGAAATACTGATATATTTTGAAGTTGTTTTTTTTTTAAACTGAACTTTTGTAGGACATGCCGAAGAAGTCCGATAACGATTCAGTTTGGATAGACGAGCCGACGGTAATATGCCACGGGCACACATCTGTTCTATAGATGTACTAATAAACATATAAGAGGCGCACAATTTAGGTTGATGCTATTTTAAATTTAATTTAAATGCTTAATCATGTTTAACTTATTTAACTTCCATGATAAAAAGGCAGGTACAGATAAAAACATATAAGCGATATTTTGGCGCTTTTTAAACTGTGGAATTTGTGGCCACGTAGCTGTTAATTAAACAAAACTTTAAACAAGAAGATGCATAAAAATTGATTTTTTTTATTTGCATCAACTTCAATTATGCGCCTTTAATAGCACAGGCAAGACAGGAATTTATAGCATCTAAATGCAAAATATATGGCCATATGAATAGTACTGGCGAAAGATGTATTAGATAATTGTGTACTGTATATATTGAAAGGCATGTTGCACCATAGCTGATGTTTCAGTGCAAGGGAGAGAATTATATTTAAATACATCAAGTTTGTAAAACGTTCTTATTTTCCCTTGACTGAGCACTATGTGTATATTTGACAGTTGTTCAGTTATTCAGATGGCCGTAAATTGCGTTATAAAAGTTCCATAGTGCCTATTGCTGTTGTTTTCTTCAAATGCGCCCTGCTTTTTCACATTTACACAGCTTCAACGAGCTTCATTGTCCTGCTTTGCTGTTTTTCTGGCACGCATCGTGGTGGGGGCTCTGTTTGTTATAATGTTAACACGAGTTGCATAAGCTTACTACAGCAATTTTGCTAACAAGAGCAACAGTTAACATGTCATTTCAGAAGCCGTGTTTAAACTTGAAGCACTTCCAAGAGAAGTTATTTCAGATGCCGTGTTTAAACTTGAAGCACTTCCAAGAGAAGTTATTTCAGAAGCCGTGTTTAAACTTGAAGCACTTCCAAGAGAAGTTATTTCAGATGCCGTGTTTAACCGGTTCAAATAAGAATACAGTCGAAACCCGTTGGCTCGAACTCGCTTGGCTCGAATTCCTAGTTGGCTCGAACTCGCTTGGCTCGAATTTCTAGTTGGCTCGAACTCGCTTGGCTCGAATTCCTTGTTGGCTCGAACTCGCTTGGCTCCAATTTCTAGTTGGCTCGAACTCGCTTGGCTCGAATTCCTTGTTGGCTCGAACTCGCTTGGCTCGAATTCCTAGTTGGCTCGAACTCGCTTGGCTCGAATTCCTAGTTGGCTCGAACTGTATGTAAAGGACCGATTTCTTTAAATTGAGGGTAAGCATTCCCACTGGGCTCTAATTTGCCGAGGCTTGAGGTATGTTCGCCCGTCGCTAACGGGGTTCGACTGTATATATCTTAGACTGATCTTGATAACTGGTAAAATCAACCGTTTGTTTGTTTGTAACCTTTCATCTTTATGTATTAAAACATACATCGTTATTAAAAGTAGCCCTCGAACCTTTTACAGTTACCCCTGTCAATACCTTAAACATGTAATTTCAGATAATACCCCCAACAGAAGACGTGGAGTCAAAAGACAGCCAAGTTACCACTAAATCTTCATTCGGTCTTGACAGTTCAAACATTCGTTACGGCGCAATGGATGGCGGAAGTGAAGAAGCACCGGCAGTTAACAATGACGTCACCTCCGTTGCAAAAGAAGTTCAGAATACCGATTTATGACGGGTTTAATGCATATTCTTGTTGTTGCAGATGCGTATAATTTTGAAACAGCATATTCGTCGTTAGATTCACAGCTCTCACTGTTTATGTTCATAGTGTATTAACTTCATTCATATTGAATCATCAACACTTAAATGAACGAATCTGTTCATTTTGACTAAAGGGCCAATTATTCTGCCTTTATCATAGGACTTGTTGAACGCATCCCTATTGTATACACAATTAACGGCATTTGTTAATTGGCTTTTCTGTAAGCAGGAGCAGGATAGTCTAGCTTCCGAGATCTATTGCATTTATTATTTAATTTGTATTCAGTTACTTGTGTTTTTATGGACAGTAGGGGCCCAATGACCATGAAAATACACATTCAAAATCTGTCTCGCATAGCATGCACACAAATGGAGAATCACGAATATCAGGCCGCCAATGACAAGATCTCCGGATGTTTTATAAATAAATCTTAATGTACTTAATCTTCGCCACATAATTCAATGTATGTTAGTTTTTATATAAGCACTTATACATGTTTTGCACAAGGGTAAAGCTATAAAGACTATAGTGCCTGAAAGACATACGAATCTATAAAAAAATATTGTTAAAAGTGTGAAAAAAAGCCGCCATATTAACTTGTAATGATATTACATAAGTGTTTCATTGTGTTAGGTATCCATTGCTCTCGACTTTTCATAGAGAAAAATGACGTTCAGCGTTATAATGGTATTGTTGTTTTATTTCCGCCCTCCGATTGGACAAGTGCGACATCGTTTACCAATTATAAACGACGTTCCTTAATGCCCATACTTATTTCACCGTTAAGTTTTAACTGAAATACCTTATTTCTTAGATTTAAAACGGTTCAAACCAACAGAGAAAAACTGTATATAGAGAATACTAGGTTGGTGCTGTGGATGGAGGAAGTTTATCTGGCAAGATGGAGGATAAATTCCGCAGCCGAGCCAGATAAACTTTCTCCATCCACGGCACTAACCCAGTATTCTATTTATCCTGTTACTTCGTTATTCAAACACTATAAATAACCTTAAAATTATTACGTATTTAAAAATAAGGGGGACAACTGTTTTTCCCTGGTGACGTCAGCATACTAGGTAACCATGTTTAAATCGCCCAACAAAATAGTTCTCAAAAATATTCAACTTTATCAATACGCTTATAGTCAAAGTCATTGCATTTTAATATGTAAATATCAATTTAAAACATAGAAAAGCTTTTCAAAGTGAACAAACATGGATCAGTCACCAAACATTATCTGCAAGTGACAGGATAAAGATTGATATGCAGTGTTCGAGCATTCATACAGTATGGGCGTTGAGGCGCGGTTTTGCAATGGTTACAAACCAATCATTTCATGCAATCCTTAAATAAATGGTCAAATTATTTGTGCAAATCATTCTACGTAACGAAATCTGGTTGACATTTGCAATTTGAATGAAAGCCAATGGTTACGAAAACCGTTGTATAGTTTCATTCATGTTTATACATCACAAACATGCTGTAATCAAAATGTACTTTATTGTTGTTATTTGTGTTCATACGTTCTTCTACGAATCTCATTCTGTTATATTCTCAATGAACACGAAATCTCGGTTTATTTAAATTTAATGTATTAATAAGAATAGTGGTATTATATGCTTGTTTGTTTTTAAGAAAATATTATTCAAATATTGTATTTTGAAATAAAAGAATTAGAAACGTGTGTTTGTTTCGCCTTTACGTACATAGTTTGTTTATGTTGATGTTAATGTAAATGCGAATACAGCGTGCACAGCCGGGCTACTGCTTCAAATAATCACAGCTACACAACGGAAGTTACTTTAACCCTGATTGTACATGGGTTAACCCTTATTGTACTTGGGTTAACCCTGATTGTACATGGGTTAACCCTGATTGTTCATGGGTTAACCCTGATTGTACGTGGGTTAACCCTGATTGTACATGGATTTACTCTGATTGTACGTTAACCCTGATTGTACATGGGTTAATCCTGATTGTACATGGGTTAACCCTGATTGTACATGGGTTAACCCTGATTGTACATGGGTTAACCCTGATTGTACTTGGGTTAACTCTGATTGTACATGGGTTAGCCCTGATTGTACATGGGTTAACTCTGATTGTACATGGGTTAACCCTGATTGTACATGGATTTACTCTGATTGTACGTTAACCCTGATTGTACATGGGTTAACTCTGATTTACATGGGTTAACCCTGATTGTACATGGGTTAACCCTGATTGTACATGGGTTGAACCTGATTGTACATGGGTTAACTCTGATTTACATGGGTTAACCCTGATTGTACATGGGTTAACCCTGATTGTACATGGGTTAGCCCTGATTGTGCATGGGTTAACTCTGATTGTACATGGGTTAACCCTGATTGTACATGGGTTAACCCTGATCGATTGTACATGGGTTAACTCTGATTGTACATGGGTTAACTCTGATTGTACATGGGTTAACTCTGATTGTACATGGGTTAACTCTGATTGTGCATGGGTTAACTCTGATTGTACATGGGTTAACCCTGATTGAACATGGGCTGAACCTGATTGTACATGGGTTAACTCTGATTTTCATGGGTTAACCCTGATTGTACATGGGTTAACCCTGATTGTACATGGGTTAACTCTGATTGTACATGGGTTAACCCTGATTGTACATGGGTTGAACCTGATTGTACATGGGTTAACTCTGATTTACATGGGTTAACCCTGATTGTACAAGGGTTAACCCTGATTGTACATGGGTTAGCTCTGATTGTACATGGTTTAACCCTGATTGTACATGGGTTAACTCTGATTGTACATGGGTTTACTCTGATTGTACATGGATTGACCCTGATTGTACATGGGTTAACCCTGATTGTACATGGGTTAACTCTGATTGTACATGGGTTAACTCTGATTGTACATGGATTGACCCTGATTGTACATGGGTTAACCCTGATTGTACATGGATTGACCCTGATTGTACATGGGTTAACTCTGATTGTACATGGGTTAACCCTGATTGTACATGGGTTAACTCTGATTGTACATGGTTTAACTCTGATTGTACATGGGTTAACCCTGATTGTACATGGGTTAACCCTGATTGAACATGGGTTGAACCTGATTGTACATGGGTTAACTCTGATTTACATGGGTTGAACCTGATTGTACATTGGTTAACTCTGATTTACATGGGTTAACCCTGATTGTACATGGGTTAACTCTGATTGTACATGGGTTAACTCTGATTGTACATGGGTTAACCCTGATTGTACAAGGGTTAACCCTGATTGAACACGGGTTGAACCTGATTGTACATGGGTTAACTCTGATTGTACATGGGCTAACTCTGATTGTGCATGGGTTAACCCTGAATATACATGGGTTAACTCTGATTGTACATAGGTTAACCCTGATTGTACATGGGTTAACTCTGATTGAACATGGGTCAACTCTGATTGTACATGGGTTAACCCTGATTGTACATGGTTCAACTCTGATTTTACATGGGTTAACTCTGATTGTACATGGGTTGAACCTGATTGTACATGGGTTAACCCTGATTGTACATGGGTTAACTCTGATTGTACATGGGTTAACCCTGATTGTACATGGGTTAACTCTGATTGTGAATGGGTTAACCCTGATTGTACATGGGTTAACTCTGATTGTACATGGGTTAACCCTGATTGTACATGGGTTAACCCTGATTGTACATGGGTTAACTCTGATTGTACATGGGTTAACCCTGATTGTACATGGGTTAACTCTGATTGTACATGGGTTAACCCTGATTGTACATGGGTTAACTCTGATTGTACATGGGTTAACTCTGATTGCACATGGGTTAACTCTGATTGTACATGGGTTAACTCTGATTGTACATGGGTTAACCCTGATTGTACATGGGTTAACTCTGATTGTACATGGGTTAACTCTGATTGTACATGGGTTGAACCTGATTGTACATGGGTTAACCCTGATTGTACATGGGTTAACTCTGATTGTACATGGGTTAACTCTGATTGTACATGGGTTGAACCTGATTGTACATGGGTTAACTCTGATTGTACATGGGTTAACTCTGATTGTACATGGGTTAACCCTGATTTTACATGGGTTAACTCTGATTGTACATGGGTTAACCCTGATTGTACATGGGTTAACTCTGATTGTACATAGGTTAACTCTGATTGTACATGGGTTAACTCTGATTGTACATGGGTTAACTCTGATTGTACATGGGTTAGCCCTGATTGTACATGGGTTAACCCTGATTGTACATGGGTTAACTCTGATTGTACATGGGTTGAACCTGATTGTACATGGGTTTGATTGTACATGGGTTAACTCTGATTGTACATGGGTTAACTCTGACTGTACATGGGTTAACTCTGATTGTACATGGGTTAACTCTGATTGTACATGGGTTAGCCCTGATTGTACATGGGTTAACCCTGATTGTACATGGGTTAACCCTGATTGTACATGGGTTGAACCTGATTGTACATGGGTTAACTCTGATTGTGCATGGGCTAACTCTGCTTGTGCATGGGTTGTTCGTTTCATTTCACAACTTTATTACTTATTTAATCACTAATTTTTGTAATGAATAAATTATATATTATTTGTTACTGAGTATTAGCACAATCATTCGTTAAAACGTAAACAAATAACAAGGTGTGGCTTGCAGTTGACCATCCAGTCAATGGCAGTTAAAAAATAAAAAACATAGCCTTGTGACCGTAAAATGACTAGATACTTGGGATATGAGCGGTCCGAGTTGGGTGGCCTGTAATTCTGCTTTGTTCATGCTGAAATTAACTGCCATTTTAAGTGTACATCTTGGGTTAAGAGCAGGCCAACTCGGGAGGCTCGTAATTCTGCTTTGTTTATCATGAAATTAACTGCCATTGGAAGTGAACATCTTTGGTAATGAGCAGGTCGAATGGTCAGGCTTGTATTTCTGCTTAGCTTATCAAGAAATAAACAATCGATCAAAACGCACATCTTTATTTGGTTACAAAAAATACTATCAAAACACGAGTGTTTACCGAACACAAATGTATATCAGTTTACCTTTATTTGATAGGCGTGACTGATTGACTGTCACTACATCGCCTGCCTATAACTAAGTGCCCTACTGAGTGTATAAAAGTATGGTCAAATTGCAAGACAACCGGATGCATATTTGTGCTTTTATTATAAAAAAAAAACACAATAAAAATCTCAAATTTTAAATCAAGAGCAGTCCGGTGGGGGAGGGGTGTAGCTCTGGCTTGGGTAGGTTGGTGTCCAGACGTAGTCGAAATCGGCAGGCACCTAAAAGAAAAATGATGTAGTTATAATGTTTGCGAGTCATCAAAAAACCCTGGTCAGATATGTGATCATCAGATATGTTTTATTATTATTATATCAAATGCAAAATTTGCTATACCATTCCCGCCAAAAGTACTTTCGACGGGTACGGAAATTTACGGAGATTACCAAGAGTGTCTGCGCATGCGCATTCGTCTATTTTTTTACGTTAGCAAACGATTTTATAAAATAAATGAAGATTACATTCTCTCAATGAAGAAACAGACGGTAAGTATACAAAGCATACATGCTTAAACTGGGTTTTAAATCATTTAGTAACTACATTTACTCGAAAAAAAGAAGTTGTTTAGTGAGCATGTGGACTGATGTATGCAGTCGCCGTGCAATATTTATAAAGAATTCACTGTTATGGCATGCAAATTGGTCAATTAACTATAGGATGGAAAGGAACTTTATTTAGTGGTGTCTTGCCTTGTTTTCGATCGAAAATGGGCGAGGTGTTCCGATTGACTTAGCGCACTGTAGGTAATATTCAACGGCATTACCGACCCCTGAGACCAATTACCAATTTAAAAGATGTTGATAATTTTGCTCTTTTATTAACCTGCACTGTCACTGTAATCGGTCCATTGTTCCCGATTAACAACGAACGTTTCGTTTTTTACTCGCTGTTTCACTGCCTATCATTTTTTGTAACGATATAATTCATATCATATATTTTTTATGGAAGATAAGGTTCCTAGCTTTGTTTCGGAAGACCACTCCTGCACTGGCGGTCAAATATTGAACTTCGTTTAACGGCCCTTTTAACTAGTCGTTTTTTCCCAATTATTTGTTTGTTATGATTGTATTTTATACCAAATGAAAGGTAATTTCTTCAGCTTTATGTCGATGTATGAAATGTAAAAATGCCATTTTTAGACTTTCACTTTTGTAATAGACCACACAAATTCAACTGTTCATGCGGAGTTGTCCCGATTTCAATGAAAATAATGCTCTGAAACATACCCGAAATAATGCTCTGAAACATACCCGAAATAATGTTTGATTTAGAAAATAACCTCATGTAAGACTATGTAATATTTTGCGTATATTGTCAGTAAAACAGGCATATAAAACACGGATATGAAAGAGAAAACTCCTATTAAGTCAAAACCGTGAAGGTCTGGTTTTGACCTAATTGTAACTACATTGCATAATAATTCTATAAATAAGACATAACAAGGCAGGGAATTCAGATGTTCAGTCCATAATTAATTCAGTGCGGTTCTCCATTCACTGCTCTAGCAGTGAAATTAGTTAAATTGACGAAATACACCCAGTAGCATTGTATATAAGATGGAAGCACATATATCCTATATCATTATCCATTAATATATACCTCAGATTTTGCCAACCCCTGCGTGTGTAAATTATATGCTTATGAACATTCTAATGACTCTTATTTCCATATAGTGCTGTAACGGATTGGTTTAAATAGGTACATTTGTAAATAAGTTGTTAGACTCTCTTTGTTTAAGCTATGATCTGATTTGAATCAATATTTTCTATACTACAATATTGTGCTGACATTTTCTTAAAATTGAAGTTGGTAGGCATACTTGAGTAATACACTAGTATAAAAGTTTAGTTGAATTTGAATTCCATCTTTTGCTATGATGCCCGTTTTATTCTGCTGCTCATGGAATACACCGAATCAGTATGGTGGATGGGTTGGGTTGTGAGTGGGTTTTGAGTGGCGAGTGAGTGTGTGGGCGGGCGGATGTTTCGGCAGGTTGGGTGTAGACCGGCAGGCGTAAGAGCGAGTGAGCGAGTGCCATGCTATCATTCATAAGAATATTTTTGATTATCACAAAGAAGGAATCATCCCCCCCCAGCTGTTCAACACTATCAGTGTTTTGATTATTTATACAGTTTAATTTGACGATTTTCGTGAAGGTATATCTGTATTCGCTCGAAACCGCACCGCTGTAAATCATTAAACGCGCGTCGATATCGATCAAATCATTGTTATCAGTGATCCAACCAACCGACGACAACATTTTCAAACCATTCGTGTACACCTGAGTGATGATGCTATGTGTATCACAAAAAGAGTAATAAACTTTACAAAATTGATATAAAATAAATTAGCGGCAAAACTGCGTATCGACGGTTAGTTGAGTTGAGTTGAGTTGATGATATCAGGAAAATAATCTACATGTGTATTTATAGTTTTGCACTCGATTTTGCATCGATTGAATCAGAGGTCAGATTTATCATTATCAAACCTCTACTTTATGGAATGTTTCAGACTGACTCATGCTTTATCGATTGGTTTCTCCTCCCTCTAATCCTACTCCCAGCTGACCTTTACGAGGACAATACTTTTAACCCTGCCTTAGAAAAAGGGTGAGTATTATATTTAAAACAGAGTGCTTCTTACATTGAGAAAGTCCCCGCCACACCATTTCCATTGTTGACCTGATGTCTGCTGTGTCCTAAACCAGTCGACAACTGTTTTGTTGGACCAGTCTGCTGTTGCGATTTGCTGCCGGACCTGTAATCAACACGGATTTACCGCCATTATCTACATGGTATGCTCGTTTGGTACGCCATTAATCAGTATTCTAAACATCAGGACCGTGTTCACTAACGCCTTGAGCCTGAGTTCGAGACGTTAAGATAATATCAGCCCAGGGTTGTGTCACATTACGGCATGCTATTTTTTAAATATCATTTTTAACATTTGTAACATCTGGGCCAATAATTGCGAACATTCTCAATAATACAATGAAATATACAGGGACATGATATTATTGTTATTTATTTTCTAGTAGAGTTCTTTTTTTGATAAAAATACTTTTTATCACCATTCAAAATGTTCACTATTAGTATACAAAAAAATGCAAAAAGAACGCTATATAAATGTGTGTTTTTTGTAATCTAAAATCAATGTTTCTCCTAGTTTGATTCTGAATTTAGAACTGAGAACGTTCGTAAACATAGGCTCTGGTATTCATAGTAATTCATCGAATTATGTTTCATGTCATTGCCCAATCTTGCTCTTTCTTATACATACATATTAATATATTATATTCATTGTTGTGATAAATGTAATAAATAATAGTCATTAATTTTGGCTATTCTAGTTATTATTTTACATGATTAAAATTAATCGTACCCATTTCTCATCATTACCCTGCGGAGCGAACACGGCGCTGGACATGCAGTTTGATAGAGGTGTTTTGGGATAGTAGTAGGCGAAGGTCAGACACATCTCTTCTTGAGTGGAGAGGCCACCCTAGAAATACATGGCATACAACCTGAATCAATGACGTCCATTAGCTTTCTGCATTTGTCATCTTGGCGACATTAACAATTATGCTGTTTTTTCTGCCGTGTGGTCGTGTCCGCCAAAACACTCACACGCCAATGTCGGTATTCACTAAGCTTCTTAAGTTATTTCTTATCTGAGTTGATTTCTTATTTTTTTTCAATTGAACGAAAAGTATAGGTGTTTTTGATAAAAAGTTCGTACATTTAATAAAATAAATGACAGTAAAGTAATTCAGATATGTATTGAGTAAGTATATCATATGATCAGTGAGCTACTTAACATAGGAAAATGAGTTAAGATAGGAATTGATGACTTAAGATGTTTTATGAACACCGGTTCTGACCAATAAACTAAACGATATATTCATTCGCACCAAAACAACGAATGTAAAGTACCAATACGACGAACACTGTTATTAAACAAGTATTGGGCCTCATACGACAAATACATTCCTTAATCAAATATCTGATCCAATACGAGAAGAACTGTACTTATACAAATATTAGACCAAATACATCAAATACTGTACTGATACTAATGTAGAGCCCCAATGTGACTAATACCTTACTTAATCAAATATTGGACAGAAGACGACAAATACTGTACTTATACAACTATTTGACCCGATACGACAAAAACTGTACTAATACAAATATTGGACCCAATACGACAGATACTGTACAAATAAACAGATACTGTACAAATAAACAGATACTGTACAAATAAAAATATTGGACCCAATACGACAGATACTGTACAAATAAAAATATTGGACCCAATACGAAATTTACTGTACTTAAACAAATATTGGACCCGATACGACAAATACTTATTCAAATAACGAGTCCCAGTGCGATATATTCTGTAGTAATGTTCCCACACAGTTATGGAGCCCAAATGCGATGAATACTGTACTATTATAAATATAGAGACAAAATGCATTACTACCGTAGTAATGTACTCTATCAAACATAGAGCAAAAAGTGATAATTACTGTACTTGTACAACTATGGAGCCCCAATACGACAAGTACTGTTGTAAGACATTATTTCAATAACGTCGATGTTGGAACTTACCAGCACTGGCTTGGTCTTGCCCATCGTGTTATAGTGGCAGTCAACTCTGAAACTGTCGCCCTAGAAACAAAAAACATCAATATCATATTATAGGCCATTGGTTTGTATACAGGTTTTTTGGAAGTTTAATAATAAATCATAGTATACGAATACATTGTAGTTTGTATTCGCGGTTTGAATAGTGTTTTTCGCCTGTAAATGCTGTACATTTGTACCTGAAGCTGTTGCATGTAACCGTGTCAACGTGTATGTCCATTATGCTATTTCAAGTAAGGCCTAAAAAAACGATATGTCCGTTTCGGGTAACCCGACCCTACCTATAAAAATGCGCCGACCCTAACTATTTTTTACCGTTTCTGAGAAAAAAAATATGCGTTAGCGAAAAGAGAGTTATGCATGGCAGATAAATGCGAATTGGACGCTTGCCAAGATATTGTAAAGCGCTCAGACAATTAAGATCGGTATTTTTTGTTATACGTGTTTTGAATGGTCGTGCAGTATGAATGTACGACAGATTTTGAAAAAAAAAAAAAAAAAAAAAAATCCCTACCTACCCTACTTAGAAATTTTTGGAAAGGTTACCCTAAACAAACATATTATTTTTTGGCCTAATTAATTAAACAAGCCTGACTCAAGGCACCTGTTTCAATAAACTCGACAAAGTTAAGTCCATGAGCCTTAACGCTAACATAGTTTAGCTCATGGTTTTTGAACTTGAGCCAAACTATGTTTGCGTTAAGGCTCATGGACGCTCCGATACAGCTGTGACTTGAAGATGACGTGAACACGACATTCTTACTGATATCATTTCAGTACATCTCCAAATGTGTTCAAAGAGTTTAAGTTGAATGTGACACATATGTGACTCAATGAAGAGTACATATGGTAGACTAATCACCCTAATTGGGCACATGTTGTATATATTTGTGACGCATTAGAATTTTGCAGATATAACTACACGCGGGAAACGTATTTAAAATGCATTAAGCACAATTCATACCGGATAAACAGACACTTCCTGTGGCAGCTTCCGTAGATCCTGGAAATTGAAGTCGTAGTTGGGGTCATCGACTATATGCGGAAGTTCCGTGCCGTTGCGATAGTGATGGGTTGTCATGGCAGCACCGAGGAGATGCGAGTGCTGCAGGGCGCCAAAAATCTTGATTTCAGAGACACCTGCCTGGTTCATGGCCTAAAATGAATATAAACCTATTTTACGGTTGTGAAACCACTTAAATTTCAACTCGGCTGGGTGAGCACAAACGGTACACACATACCATAAAGACCGAAGGTCGAAAGCCACTGCGCTAACCAGACAAACATATAACATGGAAATCCCGATGTGCTAACCGAACTGATATAAAACATGGAAATCCCGCTGTAATAACCGAACTGATATAAAACATGGAAACGTGGTTATGCTAACCGAACTGATATAAAACATGGAAATCCCGCTGTGATAACCGAACTGATATAAAACATGGAAACGTCGTTATGCTAACCGAACTGACATATAACATGGAAACCCCGCTGTGCTAACCGAACTGATATAGAACATGGAAACCCTACTGTGCATAATCGAACTGATATAGAACATGGAAACCCCGCTGTGCTAACCGAACTGATATAGAACATGGAAACCCTACTGTGCATAATCGAACTGATATAGAACATGGAAACCCCGTTGTGCAGAATCGAACTGATGTAGAACATGGAAACCCCAATGTGCATAATCGAACTGATATAGAACATGGAAACCTCGTTGTGCAGAATCGAACTGATGTAGAACATGGAAACCCCGATGTGCATAATCGAACTGATATAGAACATGGAAACCCCGCTGTGCTAACCGAACTGATATAGAACATGGAAACCCTACTGTGCATAATCGAACTGATATAGAACATGGAAACCCCGTTGTGCAGAATCGAACTGATGTAGAACATGGAAACCCCAATGTGCATAATCGAACTGATATAGAACATGGAAACCCCGTTGTGCAGAATCGAACTGATGTAGAACATGAAAACCCCACTGTGCATAATCGAACTGATATAGAACATGGAAACCTCGTTGTGCAGAACTGTTCTGATATGTAACATGGAAACCCCTCTGTGCATAATCGAACTGATATAGAACATGGAAACCTCGTTGTGCAGAACTGTTCTGATATGTAACATGGAAACCCCTCTGTGCATAATCGAACTGATATAGAACATGGAAACCTCGTTGTGCAGAACTGTTCTGATATGTAACATGGAAACCCCTCTGTGCATAATCGAACTGATATAGAACATGGAAACCTCGTTGTGCAGAACTGTTCTGATATGTAACATGGAAACCTCGCTATACTAACCGGTCTGATATAGAACATGGAAACGTCACTGTGCCAACCGGACAAAAATAGAAAAAGGGGATTAGTTTCTATTATGACGTTTTGCACTAGCCACCTTTTTCACCAGACCCCCTGCACAGTTACTCACCAAGGTTGTACAGCTCTCGTGGCAGTGACCGTACGAGACAAAGTCCGTCTCTCCCGGGGGGATGACCTGACGGACGTTCACTCCCAGCCCCAGCTCCAACATCGCAGCCTCCTGGGCCCGCAGGTCGGGCGTAATTGTGATCCGCAGACCTGTTGACAAATATCACTTTAGTAATGCTCCTGATACTGATTAATTTAAGTTGTATTTGTGTTATACGAGTATAGCGTGTGTGACCCTGTATAACAACGTCAAGACGCGCACAATTATGAGTTCAGTTATGACATTCAAGTTATTCAGTTATTTCGGCTAACTTTTCGCATTTTGTCACTTATTTAATTATGTAACTGAATTAACTTTTTTTATTTAATTATGTAAATACATCTAAACATGCAACATGTTCACGTAAATAGTTGCAATTTGATTCTAAATGAATATCATCATTTCTTAATTAACTAACAACAGTAAATCTTTCGAGTCATCGTACCAGAATTATCAAGAATATCAGCACGGGCATCAGGGTTGTCGTAATGAGTCTCCATACGGTAGTAGTTGCCGTCGTCGGCGGCACCGACCGAGTATCCAACGCCGTCGGGGAAATAAAATTCCTGAAAACAGTTATTGTATGGGTTAATGTAAAGGTAGGTGTACAGAAACATGAGATGCTACTAAACAATACGTGTACGTGTAAACGTACTTGGGCGTGTATCTTCTCATACATGTAATTATAGCCTATCAAAGACAGACTGACAAATATTAATTTTAGGTGGACTTAAGGGTGTAGCTATTCCAAATGCTCGTATAGGTAAAATTCGCAAACCTTCTTTCATATCATTACATCATCAGTGAAATCATTAAGTTATTGAAAACGTAAGAACAAACTATAGCAAAGTTATGTAATACAATACATACCTTACCGCCTATGGCCCAAGCCACAATGTAATCACTGCATTCTGGAATAATCTTATTGCCATTGTAACAGTCCTCGGACATACCGTGGTACTGTTCCGGGTTGGGTTGCCGGCACCGGGATAACAGGATGTGGTGCACGTGCTTCTCGTTGCCAGGGGCGATCACCGGCTCGTACTAAGGGGTGAAAGAACAATTGTAAATGAAATATAGCATAACAGACAGTATAGATGCATGATTGTAATTCTAATATAACACTTTCTTGAACAGTTAACAATAAAACAATTGAATAAGTATACTTGTTGCCACCAGAAGTCGTAAAAGTATAAGTTAAGTAAACCAAACACGAACGCGGAACGTTAGACGGCATGGGTTGCTCTTGTGTCATTAGACATCAATGACTATTAGTAATAAACCTCCAAAACTACTTTAAACCATAACCCTTTTTTCCCAATTTTCTCGATACTTTTAATCTGAAATAACCCAAAACTTTTTTACCTTCAACTCCTCCTTAAGAAGGATTAAGTTTCTAAAAACTCCGTTCTTCCATCCAACCTTTTTAATCCTTTTCAATTATTATCCTGAAGAAATCTATTCATCCTACTCCCCAAATTCCTTATAAAATAAATTATTATACTTCTTCTATACAGCCCCCACCCCCGATATAAATAAATAAATAGATGGATGGATGGATGGATGGATGGATGGATGGACGGACGGACGGACGGACGGACGGACGGACTAACGAACGAACGAACGAACATGTTCACCTTACCTTGATCATGTGGTGTTTACCAATAGGTGGAAGTGTAAACGCCTTGCACCAGTAAGTGGTTGTCGTGTTAGGCACCATGTACTAAAGAAAAAACAACACAAAAAACTATGAAAACGGCAAATGTCATATTGCGGTACTATTTAATGTGTTGCATCATAATTGGTCCTGTTTAGACACAATTTCGTAATAACTTGATTGAAGACTGGGTTAGGTATTGGCTGATGTCTTCAAACAAGAGCTATCTGAATAAATATTGACCCCCCCCTCCCATCCCCCTCCCTCCAAAACGTCCACATCTATAATTAATCATTTAGAAAAGATGATTTCCATAGTGTTCTGCCCTTTAATGGTAAACTTTAAATTCAAACATTTAAACATTTGTCTGTTATATACTGATATGGTCGAGTGTTTTTTCATCATACCCATGTATACATGTGTACATACGTTGTCATTAAGGAAGTCCAGATGCTTGACCTTCTCTGTGGGGGAAATGTTGGACTCGCCCTTGTCAGGGTTGAGAAAGAACATGCTCTTTGTGCCCCTGTGGTTGCCATGGTAATGCAGATCTTGTGGTGAATGGGGGTCCGAGTCACCGTATGCGAAGATCACTCTGTTGGTTCCTAACTATGGATATGTGAAAAGTGAAAAATAAGAGTTAAAACAAAAATGAGTTAAAGGCAGTAGACTAATTAAGATTAGATTGCAGAATAGTTAGGGCATGGGTATACAAACACAAACATACAGTCCATAAATCTATAACTTGCTTCATCAATTTACTAAATACTTTTTTTAAGTTGTTTAGGATCACTCGCATGCAAATAACTCTGTATCTATGAAGCCTGTTTAGCGATTTATCCTTCGGTCAAGTCCAAGCATTTAACGAAAATGTTTTTTTTTGTAAATAGAATAACCATTGTAAATGAAATTCCTTTCCGGAAAGTTCTGTTTTAATTCAGTGAACATGGTAGGAAAAACGGTGGTCAGTTCTATAAAAATGTTGCCAAAGTTATTTCCATAATATGATGGTGTGTTTTTTTCTTTACTTATGATATACGATAACTTACATTGATATCCTTATCATCGGCCTTGTCACACGTCTTGATCTTGCGGACCATCTTAAGTACGGTTCCAAAGTCGTTCTCCATTCCAAGAACCGGGAACCAGTCCTGAGAGGCGTCTAGAACCGGGGGCCGGTGACCGGTCGTGTGCATATCCTGGATTAATGGAGATACAGTCTAGTATGATATGAGGTTCGTATATGCACCTTAATGAAATAACCATATAAATATTATATTATTTTGTAAAAACGTAATGAAAAAGCGAAAGGAAAGCAAGCTTAATTTAGAATACATGTAAAATACATGCATATCCTAGGGCTCAATCGACCCCGACCCCGCCTCTCAAAACCCGCCTCCTTCCGTACCGATACTCCAATGAAATCACCATTTAGGTAAAGATTATGTAAAACATTAATGAAAACGTTAACGGAAAGCAAGCTTAATTTAGAATATAATAGTTAGGGCGCATACTTTTCTGATCTAGTAACAATCAGATCCTCCTTCCGTACCGATTCTCATTATACTGCGTGGCAAATAATAAACAATTGCGTGAGTCTAAGTACCAAAAAATACCACCGTGTCATTGAATGCAGAGCATGGTCTCTCTCAGATCTGGCGATAATAATAAAACATACTTACATGTAGTTCTACACTTCCGTCGGCGTTGACCCAGCCAACTGCCACGTCGGCGGGAAACATATTGCCATTCTCCGACAGACCCAGTCCGACCCATCCTACGGTGAAAAATAATAATAATAATCATCATCATCATCATCATCATCATCATCATCATCATCATCATCATCATCATCATCATCACCATCATCATCATCATCGTCATCGCCCTCGTAGTCATCGTCGTCGTCGTCATCATCGTCGTCGTCGTCATCGTCGTCATCATCGGTTTCGTCGTCGTCGTCATCGTCATCGTCATCGTCGTCGTCGTCATCGTCATCGTCGTCGTCGTCATCGTCTCAGTTTCATTGTCGTATTTGAAGGAATGAAGTGGAGACAACTTATATAATTTCGAAACTAGCTATTCGGTCCGTTTATTAACATTATCTGACAAAAAATGTTCCTACATGTAGTTGACTCAACCACAAAATATAGAGCAAAGGAAAATAGCTATTTTGAAACTAATAGTTTTACGATCCGACCAGGATATGTACATGCAGATACCAACCAATATTTCTCAGGCGCTGTAAGCACCTATATATGTATTATACTTATTTGTGCGAAAAACTTTCGTGCTCAGATTTAAATTTTTTAATGGCTGTATCAGACATTATCTGCTAAAAACCTTACAGTCAGTTGCTTTAAAATTGCACATTTCATCGGTCTTCAAATGTCGGTATTGATAGATCAATACTTGTTCTGCGTGGTTTTCTTATGTTCATAAACTTTGTATTTGTGTCATTATTAGAATTTCCGTTTAAACAATCATGTTTAAAGTCTGGGCCTATGATTAAACAGTCCCTAGCCTGAGTCTCGACTCAGACTCAGAAAGAAGTTAAGTAGATTTACTAAATGTCCCGCACATCATAACAAGAAGACAGATACTCACAAAGGTATCATGGTAGTCAATATTTTTCACTATGAGATATCAAGAGTTAGTTCTACTAGCAATTAAAGTACACATTTACAGAATTGAGAAGTAAGCAGAAATGTTTTATCTAAGTCTCTTTTCTGAAATGTTTTATTTATACAATTCATTTTAGAAAATGAATCTGTATAATAATACAAATTTCAAATTGACATTTAACTCAGCAAAGTTCATGAGCCTAAAGCCTGAACTGACTTGAGACTGTCCGTTATCATGGTACCAAGGTACTATACGACTATAAGCAACTATTCAGCAATTACCTCTCGTCTTCACATGAGCCTCGAACGTGATGTGAGTGTCGTTGAAATTCCAGAACAAGATATAACTCGCATCTTCGTCCAAAATGGCGGACTGTTGGTACTCCTCCGTCGTCGTTACCCCTGGGACCGTCACTGACTGGGTAGCGGAAAAAATTCCCACTAAAACACAAATGTTAAGAGACCACATCGCTTTCCCACTTTGTTTAAATGTATGTTATTTTTGCCTGTCTTTAAGTTATTTATACTTGGTTAGTGTTCATATTTTGGAGGCCCTTCCTCAAAAAGGGTGTTGGCCAGACATCGAAAAAAATAGTGTGAAATATATCTTTTTTTCATCAAAATTCATAGGATCTTCTGGATTAAAAAATTCAAGACGTTGAAAAGGTGCAATGAAATCCCGCTAAATTTCGACGAAATCAGTCTAGCGGTTTCAAAGAAAAAAATAGTTAAAAGTTAATTTATAGTTTGATTTGACGGGCCTCAATAATGAAACTCACGTGAGTAAATTTTGAAATATTCATAATCTCAATGTATACAGTCATAGTCATAGCTTACATTTCGCTTAAAGTACATAGAGACATTGGTATCTTACAACGGTTCAAAAGAAATGCCATCATTTCAGTCCCGTTATCACCAGTATTTGTGACATTTCCGTTCATTAACCAATGTTAGCTTTAAAAGTTCAAAAACTGACACAACTTAAGTGACATATCTGTTGTTTTTACTGTTTATATGAATTACTTTTTAGAATGAGTATACTGTCTACGAGTACAAAATTGTTGTAGGAGACAGCAAAAAAGGCTCACTCTAAATCGATCCATAGCAATGTACAGTTAGTGTTTTGTGAGGAAGAGTGAATTGCACCTGTGGGAAGTATTTGATAACAAAAGTCGAAAGTTCAAATACAAAGGTTTGAAAAAGTTGCAATATCAATAGCCGAAAGGGGTGATTTGCACCTGTGGGAAGCATTTGTAAATAAAAAGCAAAAAGTTTAAATACTAAGGTTTGCAAAAGTTGCAATGTCAATAGCCGTAAGAAGTGATTTTCACCTGTGGGAAGTATTTGTAAACAAAAAGCAAAAGTTCAAATACTAATAAGGTTTGCAAAAGTTGCAATATCAATAGCCGTAAGGAGTGAATTGCACCTGTTGGAAGTATTTGTAAACAAAAAGCGGAATTTTAAATACTTATAGGGTTTGCAAAAGTTGCAATATCAATAGCCGTAAGGAGTGAATTGCACCTGTGGGAAGCATTTGTCAACAAAAAGCGAAATTTCAAATACTAATAGGGTTTGCAAAAGTTGCAATATCAATAGCCGTAAGGAGTGAATTGCACCTGTGGGCAGCATTTGTAAACAAAAGGCGAAATTTCAAATACTAATAGGGTTTGCAAAAGTTGCAATATCAATAGCCGTAAGGAGTGAATTGCACCTGTGGGAAGTATTTGTAAACAAAAAGCGAAATTTCAAATACTAATAGGGTTTGCAAAAGTTGCAATATCAATAGCCGTAAGGAATGAATTGCACCTGTGGGAAGCATTTGTAAACAGAAAGCGAAAGCTCAAATACTAAGCTTTGCAAAAGTTGCAATGTCAATAGCCGTAAGAAGTGATTTGCACCTGTGGGAAGCATTTGTAAACAAAAAGCAAACGTTCAAATACTAAGCTTTGCAAAAGTTGCAATGTCAATAGGCGTTAGAAGCGATTTGCACCTGTAGGAAGCATTTGTAAACAAAAAGCAAACGTTCAAATACTATGCTTTGCAAAAGTTGCAATGTCAATAGCCGTAAGAAGTGATTTGCACCTGTGTGAAGTATTTGTAAACAAAAAGCAAACGTTCAAATACTAAGCTTTGCAAAAGTTGCAATGTCAATAGCCGCAAGAAGTGATTTGCACCTGTGGGAAGCATTTGTAAACAAAAAGCAAACGTTCAAATACTAAGCTTTGCAAATGTTGCAATGTCAATAGCCGTAAGAAGTGATTTTCACCTGTGGGAAGTATTTGTAAACAAAAAGCAAACGTTCAAATACTAAGGTTTGCAAAAGTTGCAATATCAATAGCCGTAAGAAGTGAATTGCACCTGTGGGAAGTATTTGTAAACAAAAAGCAAACGTTCAAATACTAAGCTTTGCAAAAGTTGCAATGTCAATAGCCCCAAGAAGTGATTTGCACCTGTGGGAAGCATTTGTAAACAGAAAGCAAAAGCTCAAATACTAAGGTTTGCAGAAGTTGCAATGTCAATAGGCGTAAGAAGTGATTTTCACCTGTGGGAAGCATTTGTAAACAGAATGCGAAAGCATAAATACTAAGCTTTGCAAAAGTTGCAATGTCAATAGGCGTAAGAAGTGATTTGCACCTGTGGGAAGCATTTGTAAACAGAAAGCGAAAGCTCAAATACTAAGTTTTGCAAAAGTTGCAATGTCAATAGCCGTAAGAAGTGATTTGCACCTGTGGGAAGTATTTGTAAACAAAAAGCGAAAGCTCAAATACTAAGCTTTTGTAAAGTTGCAATGTCAATAGCCATAAGAAGTGATTTGCACCTGTGGGAAGCATTTGTAAACAAAAAGCAAAAGTTCAAATACTAAGGTTTGCAAAAGTTGCAATGTCAATAGCCGTAAGGAATGATTTGTACCTGTGGGAAGTATTTGTTAACAAAAAGCGAAAGCTCAAATACTAAGCTTTGGTAAAGTTGCAATGTCAATAGCCGTAAGAAGTGATTTGCCCTGTGGGAAGCATTTGTAAACAAAAAGCAAAAGTTCAAATACTAAGGTTTGCAAAAGTTGCAATATCAATAGCCGTAAGAAGTGATTTGCACCTGTGGGAAGCATATTTAAACAAAAAGCGAAAGCTCAAATACTAAGGTTTGCAAAAGTTGCAATGTCAAAAGCCGTAAGAAGTGAATTGCAACTGTTAAAGATCTTTCTTTTTTTAAAATCAAAAGTGCAAATACTAATGTTGTTTCATAATGGAAGAAAATTGTTTTAACTGATGTAGTTCACATAATTAATGTTCTGTCAGGAATGATAAATAGCAAGTGATTTTTTATCCAAAGTAACAAATATGAGCTGAACAATCTGAAATGTTAATAATTGTGTGAATATGTATATGCTTTTTTAAGTATTTGACATTGTTTTAATCAATAACAGGAATGAAGAAAAGACAGATGTGCACATTTTTTTAGGTTGCATATAAAGAATGTGTACATGCAGCGATTGACAAAAATTGTGAATGCAAAGTGATGACAGATAATTGTTCAATATTGTTAAAATATATGAGTTATGAGTGGATTTCACTTCTCGAAAACTGGTTTTCACTTCGATTTCCGTATTTTTTTGAAAATTTCTTCACTTTTTTTTACCAATTTCAATAAAAATTTAAATATGAACCTTTTATGAGGCATATTCCAATATGTATATAATAAGTTTTATCTATTAATTAAAATGAATGTGTTTTGAGTGGACTTAACGTTTTTAGTGGATTTCGAGTGAAATCCACTGGATTCCTGTATCACCCCGCAACGCATGCGTAGAAATGCTTTGCGCATGCTCAAAAATTGAAAGGAGTTATTGACCTCCGGGCCTTTGTTTATACGCCTCGAAATCGACAAATAACATTATTTCGTTACACTTTTTGCCAATTAGGTTAAAGAAAAACATTTTCACAAAAGATAAATCCAAATCACTGTAACAGTAATCAAAATAGTATTATTCTCTAATTCTAAATATTCAACAACACTTTTCTGTGCATACACTTATAATCAAAAGGCTAAAATCAATTATTTCCGTCTCCAGTACGATCTCATAAACCAATCACTAAAAAAGGCTCGTTCTGTGAAGCGAGCCTAATCAGGGGGTCCAACGTGAAATGTGTTCGCCGAATTTTAAGTGAGGGAAATTGTGTGAAGCCGAATAAAATGGCGGCGTTGAAAGGAATTTCGGTGTTTCGAGGATGTATTTTCACCTGGTAAGTAAGTTATATCACCTTTCTCGCAATATAAATACGCCTACCCGGAGATATATGTTACTTCTAAAGGAAATTCTCAGATTTTGAGAAAAATAATAAATAGTTGGTGTGGAATGAATTATAAGTTCATTGGGTGCCAGTTTAATTTTCGTGTTAAACATTCCACAGCTGATGCCATTTTCTTCTATATACTATTATCTAAAATGTATATTAAACAACAAGGGAAAGCTTTGGTGTGTATTTATTGATTACTTAAAAGCGAGCTTTTGATACGGTAAATAGATATGCGTTATGAATTATGTTTATTCAAACAGGTATAAGCTGTAAAATGACTAATATTATCAATACATATATAATGACATACAGGCATTTGCTAAACTACGCTCTACTTGGGAATAGGATCTTCCTCAATTTGTCGATGTAACTGTCGGTCTTTAACAAGGAGAACCGCTTTCTCCTTTATCATTTATGTTGTTTATAAATAATTTTCAAACAGGATTTAAACCTTTTATCAATTTATATATGATTTCGCTGATGATATTGCATTATTTACCACAGGTCAAGCGAGTTCACAAGCCGAAATGGACGATACTTACCATTATTCTGTTAAATGGGGATTAAAAATTAATGTAAATCAGACTTACATCTGGGTTTTTTTAAACATGCAAGCAAGCTAGAATTGTACAATTCTATATTAACAACGAATTACAGTAGACAACTATCTTGATGTTATCGTTTATTATACAGGCAATATGGCACATAAAGTAAAAATGCTAAATGATAAGGCCCCGAATGCTCTCCATAGTCTCTTGTCTTTGTTTGACAAAGTGCATAGTGATGTTGAAACTAAATTATCTTTGTGTGTCGTCATGGTTGTTAAACTTGTATTTAACTGTACAGAGGTATGGGGACTATAACTTTAATGACAAGCTACACATTAGATTTCTGACATATGTTGAAGGTGTAAAGCAACAAACCCTTTACTCTGCAGTATATGGTGTGCTTGGCAGATTTCCTTTATCCATTTACTGCAAGGAACGTTCTGCTAAATTTTGGTTAAGATTCATGAAAAATGTAAGTTCACTGTTATATGTTCAAGCCAAACCCGTAAAGTATATATATTGCTTAAGAGCTACGGCATAATCGATACGATCGATATTCTTCAAATATTTGTATTGAAAGAAGTTTACTAAAAAAAGCGGGTTAGACCAGAAAATTTACAATAGATATTGAGACACGGCCGGGACACAGGTCGGACACAGCGTGCACATACAATGGATAAGAGACAGGGAAATTACTACCCCTGTTGGAAATATTGCTTTTCCAGACTGAAACATTCAGGTTCGTTTATAAAATGAATCACATCTAGACTACTAGATTCACTTACCAGATTTTTACGTTGTGGAAATTGTGATCACATGAATGTATTGAAATATAACAAATTGCATCAGCTATTAAAATTAACAAGTAACATTTAATTCAGATAGCAAATGTTTGTAACGTTAAAGCTTTAAAACAAATTTTCAAAATGGAGAAACTGCCTGACTTTACGTTAAAGGATTCATTGTTGTCTGCTTTGCTTTTCACAACAAGTGGGCAAGATGTCAAACATGTTGATCAATGTGTTTTCGTGTTACGTGGTAAGAAATTACACAAACAAATCTTCACTTTTTCACATTGTATTTGCTGTGTTTCAAAACAATCCATCATTCAACTTTGACAAGAAATGGGTACGATTAATAAAACTATTTTCATTAAAAACGCGGAATTCCAGATGCAGTCCCAAACTGGCTTTTCATACATAACACCTCGTGTCAACGATACGCCAACACTAACAGTTTATATCCTGAATTATGAGCAGTCCGGCTGGGGAGGAGTGTAGCTCTTGCTCGGGTAGTTTGGTGTCCAGAACTTTGCAAAATCAGCCGGCAACTGTAAGTAAATTATAAAACTTTGAACAGTAGGTCACATATGTTTCATTATAACACATCAATTGTATTACCAATGCCAACAAATCCCATACGGTGTCGTCAGTTGATATCAGTTCAGCTAATAATGGCACATACCGTTATGGAAATATACAGAAATTACAGAGTGTCGACGCATGCGCATACATCTATTTGTTTCCGATGTAAACATACTTAAAATGGCAACATTTGTAAGCAACCGGTTTTGAAAAATTGATTATGATTTAGTTTCTCTCGATTGAAAAACTGAACAGCTTGTAAAATTACAAAGCGTATGTGTTAAAACCGGGCTTCAAATTATTTCGTCAATACACTGGCAACATATATATGTAAGCAGTCCTCGGGCAATATTCATAAAGCATCTTACTAAAATTGTTCACATTAAAGCAACATTCCTCATAATTGACAACGATTATTAAATATACACACTGACGCTCATCATATTTGTTCACATGCATTTATTATTTAGATATTTTTCTTCCTTATTTTCATAATTTGTGAGTGCAAATATTGTTCATTTTTTTATATATCACCTATTTGAAAATGTATTTTCAACAAGAAAAGCAACTTAAAAAAGCAAAGGTAACGCATAAGTGTCTGACTGGATATTGTCAAATTATTATTAGGATTTTATTGTCAAATACTGGCAAACATAACTATTTTGGATAAAACGAACAGCTGATTGTTTAAAACTGGTTAATTATTTTGATTGGTCAAAGTTAGCCGAAAGTTTATTGATTGGTCCCTTGTTCTCCAATACTAGCTTTTAACCAATTAACTCATTTATATCAGTACACTGGCAAAAAGATAATATGTTGTAAACGTATCCCGGTTTTCTACAATTGACTGCTGCTGGTCATCTGTACTGTCAGTAGAGGCTTATGTTGCCATTTTGTTTAAAACCGTTATCATGTATCGTGCACCTGGGCTTATGTTATAAATCGCTCATCGATATTCTTTCGTTGATTAAAAAAAAATCAATATTGAGATTTCTTTGGAAAAAGGTAAGTTTTTACTAAAACTTGTTTCAGTATAATAAAATAATAAATGACTGATGAGATAATGATAAAATTTGTAAACTTTCGGAATTACTGTACATCCGGGCGGACCAATTACTATTATTCCATCAGCCATATATAAATAGTTATATAGTTTTACTTCTTAAAACCTTGTATATGTGTATATAATGTAGTAAATGAGAAGTCACATCTTCCTTGCCAATGTTTATTTCACGTCGGTACTTTTTGACAGTGAGGCTGGTTTGTTCTATGTCCAAATGAATTAGAATTTTAATACGGCAAAAATTCCTTGCATGAAGAGAGCGTCACAAGTACCCCAAACTTCCCTACCACATAACAGTTGCTTACTCCATGCCTTCGCAAAATGTCGGCCACAGCACACTGATTTATCTGTACTTGATATTTAACGGCATTACTGACCTTTCCATATCATGGATTACAATAATGGTGCATATTATATTAAAAACCGAGTACTTCTTACATTGAGATATTCCCCGCCACAGAACTTCCATTGTAGACCTGATGTCTGCTGTGTCCTAAACCAGTCGACAACTGTTTTGTTGGACCAGTCTGCTGTTGCGATTTGCTGCAGGATCTGTAATCAACACGGAATTGCCGCAATAACCTATATTTTATACGGGTTCAGTACGCCATTAATCAGTATTTTCCAAATAAGGACTGGTTCGTGTTACAAATCGTTGTCATATTTTTAAATATCATTTGTAACATCTGGGCGCATAATTACGTACCTTTCTTTCAAACGGAAGGTGAAAAATGTTTTCAAACAAATGATGTAAATGAGAAAGTAACATAAATGTATTTTAATATTTGATTAACTAGCACTTGAAAAATATTCATAAATATTGGCACTGACATTTACAGTTATATATCGAATTATTTTCAAGTTGTAATTACTTCCAAGTCCTTGTCCAGTAAAGCTCTTTAAAATATCAATAAAATATGTCATTGTTATTGGTGTAATAAATAGTCATACACCGCGGCTTTTCTTTTAATCGGCTGTTTTACATAAGAATTTTTTACCCAATCCTTAGAAACTCCTTGTGGGCGGTAGATACTGATGGACATACAGTTTGATAGAGGTGTTTTGGGATAGTAGTAGGCGAAGGTCAGACACATCTCTTCCTGAGTGGTGAGGCCACCCTAGAAATACATGGCATACAACCTGAATGAATGAAGTCTATGTACTTGAGCCTTAGGAATATGCCAGCACGCTCACATGCCAGACTTATTACGTACCAATGGGGTTTGAGTGTATATTTCATTCGGGACAGAACGACAAACATACGAGACCCAATACGACAAACACTGTTTTATTACAAATATGAGGTGAAATCGGGACCATAGTCTTGTTAACAGCAAACATAATTGTGTTACCGACTTTTCCTTCAATGCGAACTCTTCTCGATATATTTAATGTCAAGGTTGGACCTTACCATCAAATGGTTTTTATTTCAATGATTAACATATATGTCGAGGTTAAATTCACAATAATGTTGATGTTTTAATTTTTCATGAAATGGTTGGTATTTCAATAATTTACATTAATGTCAATGTTGTAACTCACCAGCACTGGCTGGGTCTTGCCCATCGTGTTATAGTGGCAGTCCACCCGGAAACTATCACCCTGGAAACAACAACGTCAATAACAGGTGTAAGGTCATTGCATCGTTTACAGGATGTTCGAAAGTTTGATAATGATATATGCATACATTGTATTTGAAAATCAATCGGAGTAATTGTTTATTTTCACCTGTAAATGCTGGACATTTGTGACTAGAGCTGTTGCATAATTATGTTGTTTCAAGTAAAGCCCAAAACAAATAACTGTGTTTTGGGCATCCCGACCCTATCTGGCAAAACCCCTCTAAACAAAGTGTTTCAACCCTTGAAAAAACTATGTCCCTACCCTGCATAACAATTTTGAGACCGTTGCCCATTTCTCAGACTTATTCCTTAAGGTAAGGATGACTCAATCAATTTTAATTTCTTGACAAAGTAAAATATGCAATGCAAGTTTACAATATATATATATAGATATATAGATAAATGGATATATATCAATTGAAAATAGCCAATAATTACTCAGTGAAATTTGACATCAGAATCTAGCAAAAATTGTCAATAAATATTAGGTGAAAATTGACAATAAAAATTTGATAATACGTACATACCTAGAGGTCATTGAAAATAAATACACATTGATAAATGACAAAAAAATCTAGTGAATTTTGACGATAAAAATCTAGTGAAATTTACAACAGATATTCAGTGAAATTTGATAATAAATATCTAGTGAAAGTTGACATCAAATATAAAGTTAAAGTTGACAAAAAAATCTATTTTACAGAAGAAAATGTATATGTTCACGTGGGAAACGTCTTTCAAATGCATTAAGCACGATTCATACCGGATATACAGACACTTCCTGTGGCAGCTTCCGTAGATCCTGGAAATTGAAGTCGTAGTTGGGGTCATCGATTAAGTGCGGAAGTTCCATCCCGTTGCGATAGTGATGGGTCGTTATGGCAACACCTACCAGGTGCGAGTGCTGCAGGGCGCCAAAAATCTTGATTTCTGGAACACCTACCTGGTTCATGGCCTAAAATGGATATAAACCTATGGATATCAAAACGATTGTGACACTAGTTATAAAAACATGGGGAAAAATCACTTGTCCGGGTTGGTGACCATAAACTATACACTCATACAAACAGACTGACGATAGACACTGGAAACCCCGCTGTGATAACCAGATACAAATAGAACCAGGAAACCCAACTGTCTTAACCGTGCTAAAATAGAACTTGGATATCCCGAAGAGCTAGCCGGACCAAACTAGAACGTGAACCCCTCTGGCTTAATCGGGCCAAAATAGAACTAGTAAATCCAAATGTGATAACCGGACTAAAATAGAACGTGAACACTACTGTCTTAACTGGGCTAAAATAGAACTTGGAAACCCACTGTCCTAACCGGGCTGAAATAGAACTTGGAAATCCACTGCCCTAACCGGGCTAAAATAGAACCTGGAAATCCCCCTGTGAAACCGGGTTAAATTATCATGACGTACGCGTTGCACTTGCCATTGTGTGCATAATTAACCTAATCGGTAGGAAGCCACAACATAAACATCCTACAAGATTTATTTCGTTTAATTTTATCTGAGATTTTCCAAAACAGAGTGACCTTTTTCACCAGATCCGCCACAAAACTACTCACCAAGGTTGTACAGTTCCCGTGACAGTGACCGTACGAGACGAAGTCCGTCTCTCCCGGGGGGATGACCTGACGGATGTTCGTTCCCAACCCCATCGCAAACATCCCAGCCTCCAGGGCCCTCAGGTCGGGAGTGATGGTGATCCGAATACCTGTTGCAAAATATCCTTTTAGTTAATCCTAATTTTATTAAACTCGATTTATGTTGTATTATGATATTGTAGACGTATAACGTTGTTATACCCTCACTTCTGACATCTAATACTTCGTCTCAATCGATGCCTTGTGTAAAGGTAACTTATTTTATTTTATCATTACAATTACATCTACACATACAATATGTCAATGAAAATTAAAACACTTTAACAGTTAATTGCTCTCAGATAAAAGAAAAGAATACCAAAGAGTTGAGAAACAAGCAAAATTGCTTCTTTTTGCATATAATTTATGCAATCGCACTATATTGAAATGGCATGTTTTACTATTTATGAAGAATACATGAAAGAAAGGGGACGTGGAGCAGATGTGCGAGTTCATATTGACAAATTTGAGACAGTGTCTAAACATCAAACCTAACAAAAACCAAAGCCTCTTTCATCATCAACAACTGTAAATCTTTCCAGTCACCGTACCCGAGTCATCAAGAATATCAGCCCGGGCATCAGGGTTGTCGTAATGAGTCTCCATACGGTAGTAGTTGCCGTCGTCGGCGGCACCCATCGAGTATCCGACGCCGTCGGGGAAATAAAATTCCTGAAAATCGTTATTGTATGTTACGTAACATGTAGCTTGTACGCGTATCTTCTCATACATGTAGCTTGTACGCGTATCTTCTCACACATGTAGCTTGTACGCGTATCTTCTCATACATGTAGCTTGTACGCGTATCTTCTCATACATGTAGCCGATTAAAGACATACTGATGAACACTACGTTTACCGTGTACTTGAGCTTATTTTGTGAGCTTTTTTGTTTCAAATGCCATAGAAGCCGAGCAAAGACAGCCTGATAATCACATATGTACGTTTATTTGAGCGTGTATCTTCATAGACATTATATACTAGTAGTAGCCAAGCAAAGACAGATTGATGAACAGTTTTCGTACGTGTATTTAGGTGTGTATCTTCTTAAAAATGTGAAAATAGACGAGGCAATTGACGAACAGATAATCACTATCTGGTCAAGTACTTCACGTGATACTATTCGTTTAATTTAAACTCGCAATTTGCCTTAAAAACGTTTGCAAAATAATTATTTCCACGTGTACCGTTACGCTCAGCCGCTTTCGCATTGGTAACGAGCTTTTATTGTTGACTTTACCCTACAACATCAATGAGCCAACTCATTTAAGGAATGAATTGTGGGGTTGATGTCATTATCGGGGTATGAACGCAATTGGGCTGGTCAAAGTGTGTGGAGTCCGAAAGACTCCACGCGTACTTTGACTAGCCCAATTGCGTTCATATCCCCGATAATGACATCAACCCAGCAATTCATTACTTATATTTACACCAATAGTTTATTATTGCGTTCAAGAATTGTTAAAACAATACTTCATATCATTTAAGAAAACCTTTCAGTAATCCTTTCTCACCCATTCTGTAAATAGAACGACCCGACAGTAACCGGAAACATTTTATCAAATGCCGTCACAATAACGCGGGAAAAGATGAACCACTTGAAATCACTTTTAAACGTAAAATTGAAACACTTAAGTGTGATAAAATACATTAAACATATCATACATTAACACTTTCTAAAATGTTGATCTATATTTTATGGGACTTGCTGAGACAATACAAACAATAACAAGATGAACAATTTTCAAGTATATTGATTGTTATGCGATGTTCGAATTGCGATCCGAAAAGATGTTGCGTTCATCGGATGATAACCGCAATTGCCGAAAGGCAGTTCATTTAAGGAATGGAAATTGAGGTGTAAATATATCTGTATAAACATTCTCAATATTTTTATTCACACCATTAGTACCGCTGCGTAAACGCGTATCAGGGCAACAATGAACGAGTCTATACCTATATACATTTTTTGATTTGAGTTTGATTTAAAAGAGACAGAACAGATCAACAACAAAGCGATATATATTTCCTTTGTGCTTTCATATAATTCCATGATTATAAGTGAAATATTATAAAGTAGTTCATACCCTTGTAAGAACGAACTATTTTTTGCAAAGTAATATATAACACGTACCGTTCCGCCTATGGCCCAAGCCACAATGTAATCATTGCATTGTGGAAGAGTCATATTGCCGGTGTAACAGTTCTCGGACATGCCGTGGTACTGTTCCGGATTGGGCTTCCGGCACCGGGATAACAGAATGTGGTGCACGTGCTTCTCGTTGCCAGGGGAGATTACTGGCTCGTACTAAGGGGTGAAAAAACAATTGTAAAAGAAAATATAGCTTTTTTCGGTACGTATTTTATAGCATTCCAGAATGTATGATAAATGCATGAACGTAATTTGAATATAACACGCTTTGAACAGTGCAAACCAAAATACCAATTGAATAAAAATAATTCGTGTCACCAGTAGTTGTATCAGTTTAAGTTAAGATACCAAAATCCGAACCAAGAACATCACACTGGGGTTGCTCTTGCGCCTTTGAATATAAGTTATCTCTACTACCAGGTTTTAAGTTACTTCCCCCAAATCCGCCTTTTCCATTTTCTTCTTTACGTCAATCCCAGACACTTCAGTTTCCAATGTCCTCGTTACGTCTACCCCAAGCCAATTTACTACAAATTTCTCGTTATTTCTTCTCTAAAACTACCAACACATTTTCCCCAAATCACCCTCTTGCTCATTTGCGTCAACTCCTCCCTCAAATGTTTAAAGCTACGTTAAACTCCTTTCAGCCACACCACTATATAAATCCTTTTTTATTATTCTTCTGAAGTACTCAGTTCATCCTAACCTTCCCCAAATTCCTATCTCAATACTTGTTCTATCCATCCCTGCACATATTTTTACCTTACCTTGATCATGTGGTGTTTACCAATAGGTGGAAGTGTAAACGCCTTGCACCAGTAAGTGGTTGTCCTGTTAGGGACCATGAACTGAAGAAAAAACAACACAAAAAACTATGAAAACGGCATACCTCTTATTATTCTCTTTTAAGCTGCACTCTCACAGATTGAACGTTTTGACAACTTTTATATTTTTTGTCTTGGAACGAGCCAGTTTTTGCGAAAATCCATGGGAACCAATTATATAAAACTGCTGACAAAAAAATAGATCGCAGATTTTTATGTCTAAGTTAAAAAAATGATGTTTTATGCATTTTTCTTAAACCGTTAGCCATAAAACATTAATTTTCGAACGAAAATATGAAAATCTACGATCTGATCTTTTGTCAGCAATCTTATATCATTAGTTTACATATATCTTCGCCAAAAGTTGCTCTTTCCAAAACAAAAAAATAAAAAAGTTGTAAAAATGGTATATCTAAGAGAGTGCAGCTTTAATAGAATGCATACTCTGTATATAATTTCTACATAACGTGTTAACCCTGAACCCACTCAGATAAAGGTCGCGACAGATTGAGTGACACATTAAATGAAGATTCGGCCTTGGTTGTCGTTTCCGATTAAACAAAGTGTTTCCGGACTTATCCTGAGCTCGATACATGTTTTGACCACTCATTAGAGGCAGCATACATGTTTCCATATGTGGAAAATGCATTTGAGAGTTCTGCATTTATAAAGTGTAGATCTTGTAAAACACGTAAATACAACTGGTTGTCTACCATTCTGATATACAATAAGTGTTCCAATACACACATGTACATACGTTGCCATTAAGGAAGTCCAGATGCTTGACCTTCTCTGTGGGGGCAATGTTGGACTCGCCCTTGTCAGGGTTGAGAAAGAACATGCTCTTTGTTCCCCTGTGGGTGCCATGGTAATGTAGATCTTGTGGTGAATGGGGGTCCGAGTCACCGTATGCGAAGATCACTCTGTTGGTTCCAAACTATTGGAAGAGTGAAGAGTGAAAAATAATAATTAAAATAAAAAATCTGGGGAAGGCTGTAACCTCATTAAAATAGAGTTGTAGGATGGTCGGCGCATGAACACACATACTTTCAAGTATTAAATTCAATTCATACAACTATAACTTGCTGCATCCACTTTCAAAAACCGGTTTATGTTGTAAAGCATCATCCGCTCGCAAATGATTTTGTATTTTGACACCTGTTTAACAAAACGAAATTTGGTAAAGTCCGAGCATTTAACGAATATGTCCTTTTCAAATACTTTATACATGGCTACTGACTGCTCTTTCTGGAAATTCAGTAGCCATTGAAGAAAACCGGTGCTCGGTTTTGAGTAGTGTTACAAAAAGTTGTTTCCGTAATATTACATTTACTGATCTTTACTGATCACATATGTTACATACATTGATATCCTTATCATCGGCCCTGTCACACGTCTTGATCTTGCGGACTATCTTAAGTACGGTTCCAAAGTCGTTCTCCATTCCAAGAACCGGGAACCAGTCCTGAGAGGCGTCTAGGACCGGGGGCCGGTGACCGGTCGTGTGCATATCCTGGATTAATGGAGAAGCAGTATACAATGAATTTCGTTTATGCACCTGAATGAAAAAAAAACTATATATGTTAAGAGTATTTAAACTCATAAAGAGGAAGTGGTGGTAGTGCTAGCTTAATTCAGACTATAATCTATATTTCAGATTAGCCTGCAGCATGGGTGAGGTCGTAGCGTAGTTCAATACTTTTCTGATCTAGTTACATGTAGATCCTTGGATAAAGCTACAAAAACCAACGCCAATGAACAAAATGCCCCCCCCCCCCAACCTCCAACGCCCGCCTATGAGCCTGAGTACCGACAAATGCCACCCTCTTTAGTCCAAAGTACTGCATAAAACTCATAGAATGCAGCACATGGTCACCGTCTGATCCGGCGATGATAATTACACATACTTACATGTAGTTCTACACTTCCATCGGCGTTAACCCAGCCAACAGCCACGTCGGCGGGAAACATGTTGCCGTTCTCCGACAGACCCAGACCGACCCAACCTGAAAAGCGAAAACACAAAGATTAAGAGTTGTTTTGGCGTTTATCGGCCGTTATTCCGTCTTATGGATAATGAAGAAGTATGTTGTGTTTCATTTTGTACTATCAGTTTGTTAAATATTAGTTTTACAATGATATATTAAAATTGATATTGTTATATTTTATAAGAGTGTTTAGTTGCAAGCCACAAGCAAACTGGCTTACTACCTTCAATGGCAATCATTATAGTCTAAGCAATGTTCTCAAGAGCTTAGTTCCTGTTTGTCATATGTATTGAAGCCCTATAACAAATCTAATAATACAGCACATGGCTCTTCGTTACATCTTTAGGGTTGAAAACATTTCTATATAAATATAGCAGGTGTTAAGACAAACATTGCAATAGAGTGTAATTCTGTGGATGGTTATGGCATTACTTCTATAAGCTGCACTGACCCAGGAGTAACCCACCAGCAGTAAGACCGAAAACAATCTCTATTACATATCGAACATTCAAACCATTCGGACACTAGCCATCCTGTTTTTTAAAGATACTTCTTGATTCTTATGTTCATAAACTCTATATTTTTGCTATTACAGCCGAACCCCGTTGGCTCGAACTCGCTTGGCTCGATTTTCTCTTTGGCTCGAACTTGATCTAAAGGACCGATTTCTTTAAAATGAATGAAAGAATTTCCGTTTGGCTCGAACTCCCCGAGGCTCGAGATATTTTCGCCGGTCCCTTGAAGTTCGAGCCAACGGGGTTCGACTGTATGTCCGTTATGTGTTTTCTCACAAATTGCATACTGGCGACAATGATTTCAAACTGAGCAATGGTATATATCAGTATGGACTCCATACACAGAAAAGTAATGGGTACACTCATTTTGTTCACCTTTCACACTAAATTAACATGAGCGATGTGTGGGCACATAATTACGAGAACAGTCTAGACCTAGACCTGGAACAATAGTTTAGTAAATTGACAAAATGTCTTTTACATTCCTTTTAGAAAATGCATGTGTATAATAGTGAAGTTTGCAAATCGTATCATTCAGCAAAGTTCATCACCAATGCTCAAATTACAATCAAGTGAAGATTTGAGTCTGAACTTAGAGTTGAGACTGTTGGTGAGCATGTCCCATGACTCCTACAAACGTTTGAGAGTCCCTTTAAAGCAATATTTCAACATTTACCTCTCGTCTTCACATGAGCCTCGAACGTGATGTGAGTGTCGTTGAAATTCCAGAACAAGATATAACTTGCATCTTCGTCCATAATGATGGACTGCTGGTACTTCTCCGTCGTCGTTACCCCCGGGACAGTCACTGACTGGGTAGCGGACAAAACTCCAACTAAAACACAAATGTTTAGAGACCACATCGCTTCGACTTTGCTCAAATGTATGTTCATTCTGTTTGTCTTCATGCTATTTATACTTGTGAGATTTCTTTATTGGCGGCCCTTCATAAAGAAAAGTGGTTGGTCAGAAATCGAAATATATCCATATTGTACCATATCGTATTTAACGCTCATTTTTGAGTTAGATTTGAAGGGCCTCAATACTCACGTGAGAGAACATTGAAACATGCCTTATCTCACACACTCATAGTCATACTCTTCGCTTGAAGTACATAAAACATTGATATCTTACATGGAGTTAAAAAGTAACACCATCACCTCACTCCTGTTATCATCCATATTTCTGCTGATTAAGAGATGGTAGTTTTTAAAGTTAAACTACGGAATCAACCAAAAAAGTTTAGTACATGAATTAAACTTTAAATGATCATACAGTTTACAACTGGATTCAAAAATGTGTACATGGTCGTTCTGTTTTGCAGGAAACAGCAAATAAATGTATATTGTCGCTTTTTGAAATATGAAATTATCACAATTTTATGATAACCTATTTGGTGGTATAGCCTTCATCTAATAAACGACCTTTTTCATTTACAAAAAAGGTACTGCTATAAAGATGCCTTTAAAAAAAAATATACACCTTAAATATAGACGAAGCGTAGACGTGGCAACGAAACCGGTTGTTTCTGTTCGACCAAACGCTGAGTTAAGTAGAATAAGCATTCGATAATGTTAGGTAAATAATTCGTATAATAGTCATACTGTAATGTTCTTGGAGTCATAAAGGCCGGAGCCCGGAAAGTAAACATTTCCGGATAGTACAGTTGGGCGTAGGTTTTTATGTTATACGTACAAAGTAAATAGTATTATCGTCTGAAAAGTAAGTTGAGATTTTACACTTCGTTTGAGCTTTAAATAAAAGCATAATCAAGTAAACGTCTTTTTTTCATATTTCAAGAATGAAACAAATCAACTTCTTCTGTCTCAGTGAAAGTTATAAAGAATTTGACTATTTACCGTAAAAACGGTTTTCGCCATTATCGCTATTACTTCTTTATGATGATTTCGTGTATTTAATACTAATGTTATGGTTTTAGTATTAAATGTCTAAATTTAGCTAGTAAATGATTAATTAATACGAATAAGTTGTATTCTTAATAGTTTTCTACGTTTTCGTAAGTTTGATAAACTTGACACCCCTACTCTGTAACGTTAGTTATATATAATGGTTTTGTCCATCGTGTTTGTTAAAATGGACCATTCCATTTTGGTCACGTGATGTTAGGGTATATAAGAAGCGAAAATCATAGAAATATTTAGTTCGTGTCTCGACGCCGATGTAAGAACATCAAGTTAATAATATATAGTGAAGCTTTGAAGTATCTTTTTGTACTGTTTAGGGCGGGTTCTGAACTATTGGAGGCTAGGAGAATTAAAGTGAAGCATTGCGCTACAGCTTCTAGTTTCCAGGTTCGGACATCCGTGGGGTTTCTTTTTGGCCTCTTAGTAAGCCTGGATCATTGCGATACAGACGGAACAGGGTCAATGGTTTGATTCCCCGTAAAAGCTATACATTTAGGACTGTGGGTTTCGCTGATATATTGTGATTGGTTTATAAGCGTTTTGTATGCTGGTCCTGTTTGAAGTTATAGCATAGTTGTTGTAGTGTTTCTGTTTGTTCGTTCTTGCTTTTGGGATAATTGAACGTTGATTCTTGAACCATACCAATTATTTCTAATCATTCGGTTTTGTAAGCAATCATTGTCAATCACGTGTATATAATATTAATTTCATACTTAATTTTTGGGACAATGCAGTCCGAGAATAGGTTTATAGTTTAATTTAAGGTAGCGTGTCCGAGCTAGCTAGGGAAGAAACGTTACAATACAATCATAAATAACAGTTTGTTTTAATGTTTCATTTTGATGTAGGTTAAAGACCACTTAAGAAATTTCCTATATATTCTAAAGTCAGCTGACCAATTTGCAACACTGATTTCATGACCCCCCATTTCTATACACGAGAAAAAAGTTCCACTTGTGTACTTAACATTAAACAACGATATAAATTATGGTTGAACGTAACCACTATTTTTCCTTAAATTGACGCCGTTCTTGAGGTTAAGGTTTCCTGAGAAGGTTTCGGTGTAGTCCGCCGTCAGTGGACGATAATCTTTCTATTCTTTATTCAAATTTATAATACAAAAATAAGTCGTGCAGACGAACTTCAATATGTACATTTCTTGAAGAAAACGATAATTGATTAGATGGAAATTCGAAACTAGTTTGAGCTATACATTTAACAAAAAAAGGCATTTTTCATTTCACAATTTTTTCATAATCATTGGATAACTAAAAAAATGAAAAATGTAGAACATAGTTTATCATAGTTTTTTAATTGTAAAAAAAAGAGAATTATGAACACAAAAAAAGGATTTGGGCAAGTGATGATTAAGATTTTTTTAGATAAGAACGGATTTAAAACCATTTATTATCATGCTGCTTCATTTTACCATTTATGACTTTAAATAGTCTTGTTGATTTACTTGATATATTGATTGAAATGTTTCAAAGTAATACCATGTTTTTGACCGAAAATCAAATAGACGCCGTATAAATTTGATCCCTCTCTCAAACCAAGCTTTATAAAATAGACTTTCGTTATCATATTTAATGGACTCGTTATTCCAGACCATTACATTTCCTTCTATAGACTCCTGATCAGTTTTTATAATTTCCTTCCATGCATTTAATATATCGTATAAAAAAGTTATTTTTTGAAATTCTTTTTATTAAAGCAATTATCCCAAAATGCAAAATTAAAAAATTAAACCCTCTCCATTTGTAATAAGGACTTTTCTATAGAATTTCACCCACTGACATGTGCTTGATTTGTCAATATAACGCCTTATCCAGCAAGCTGTTAGTGAGTAGGACAAACTCTCTATGTTCGGAACTTTTATACCGCCTTTTATTATAGGTTGAAGTATTTATTGATTTTATTGATTCTTTTGATTTTGTCTGTTTTTTTAACCCATATGAAGTTAAATATTTTCTTTTTAATTTCTTGTTATATTTCGTTCGGTGGATTTGGCAGAACAGATACAGGCATAATGAGTTTTGGTAGTGCAGATGTTTTTATTACAGTCACTTTTCCTATTGTTTTATACAGTTATTAAATGATTGTAACTTTGGTAGGAAATTGAGGTTAAACATATCTGTAACAGTGTGTGTATACCACGTGATAAATTGCGTCATAAATGCTACGTCGGAAGGCAATATTTTGATTTGAAAAATACTTTAAACAAAGATAACTTCACTTTTTCTTCACCATTTTAAATTAAACAAAGCGCAGTCTACGCAGCTTACGGAGCCCATCCTTCGGTCTTTTACCTGAGTTTGATTGAGAGTTTAGTTTCTTTAAACACTTCGACAAACCTTTTCACAATACGGCCGTCTGACGGAGCACTGTCAAAACATTATTTAGGAAACAGGTTTGTCGAAGTGTTTGATGAAACTAATGACTTTATCAATTTTTGGTAATACACCAAACGAGGGGCTTTTTAAGCGTCATAGACTGCCCTTGGTTTCATTTAAAATGGATTTCTAAAAGAAAAGTGATCTTTGATTTTAGTCTTTATTTTAAGCAAAATGTTGCCTTCCGACGTAGCATATATGACGTAATTTATCACGTGGTATACACACACTGTGTAATGTAGTTAGAAAATACTGTTCCGAAAGTTTTTGCATTTGCAGGTGTCCATTGGAAACGCAGTTTATCGCAATGTGTCAAGTTGTGCATTTAAGACTGCCAACCCTTAGAACAATGGATTTAGCAATATTAAGATTTAGACCTGATATTTCTGAAAAACTTATTAAACAGTTGACTAGATATGTAAAGAATTCCTTTGGCCCATTCGGTATGTATGCTGTGTCATCGGCGAAAAGTGTTTGCTTTACCTCTTTGCCGTTGATTGTAAGTCCCTTTATGTCTGGATTGTTATCAATATATTTTTTAAATATTTGTATGCATATTATGAAAAGATATGAGGACAAAGGACAGTCCTGTCTTACTCCTCGTTGGATTATAACAGGGTGTGATAGGTAACCGTTGTTTAATACAGTGGACGATAATCTGCCGCTGTTTATCTTGCGCTATATTTAAGAAAAAATATGTATTGAACAGTCAGGGTTTGTTATATGTAGGCTGAAAACTCCTCTCCGCATTCTGCGTCAGGAAACAACACTTGTTTCCCTTGTTAGGGCATGGATGTTTGCTCATCATAATTATTTTTGGCGCGCTTTCCTCTTTTATTAGTAAGGTATATGTTGGCATTATTACAGAAGGCATATTAAAAAAAACATGATAAAACTTAAGCATTATTATTATAATCGTATCAAACAATGCATTACGAAAAGCCCGCAGAAGAGATTGTTAATCTATATTAAATCGAGGTCACGCGTTAGATCAAGGAACTTATCAGATAAGTGAGTTTGCTACTCAAAGTTCACAATGACATTGCAAAATACATTTTAAATGGGATTGAACGTATTATTTGCGGACTCTTTTGCCAGGAAACCTCAACCGCAAAAATGTCGTATACAGGTCAGGGTTTTTTAACGTTTTTTTAGCGCGCTTTTCTGGTGGTAAACCTCAACTTCAAATTGTGTTAAAAAAAGGTTTTCGAGTGTAAAATATGTGAAAATAGCATTTTTCGGCTAAAACACGATATCAATCGTGGGGATGGTTATTACAAACAGTTCTTAAATCATTAATTTGTAAAATAAAAAAAACTTTCTTTAACTTGGAAATTATTACACATATTGATAAGTAAACATCATAAAGAAAAACAATAAAGGGTTATTTTTATGGAAAGTTTTCAACGCCAATTCGGCAGTGACTTACCAGTGTTACGTGTGTTTATTTTTCAACACATGACAGTGAAACAAAGCATGGTTATTCCATCTCCGATCCTTGCCTAATTTCTATTGTAATAAGTTGTCAAGCTAAACGGTTTGTGATTTCAAAACCTTGCTGAACATGCTGGATCTACTTAATCTACCTTTTCTTTGTTTTCATTTGCCACCATACACCGGATTACTTTATCGATTGCATTGCAGCTACGTTTACCCAATATAAAATTTCTTTTAACGCTGTGTAATCTTTGGTTCACTTCCGTAATATAGTGTTTGGGGCCATGAAACACTAGAATTGAGTGCTACTCTGCCCGCCAAATCGGTCAGTTCACTATAATATATATATACAGGAAATTTATCAAGTGGTATACTACCTTCAAGGATTAACCTGGCTTAACCTAAAACAATACCAACATATGTGTAATTTTCAGCTTGTCTGAATATGCGCAAAGGCCAAGTCCTTGCTACTTTTGGGTGGGACCTTGATGGTATTGCCAGAGTCTATTTGAAAATCTGTCACCAACCCCAGACTCAGTAGATAATCTAAAACAGCTACTGAAAGACAAATTTAAGAGGGAGAATACCATAAATTTCGACATCTTTGCGATGAAACAGACACCTGAAGAAACTGGAAGACAGAAGCTTACAAAACGGAAGCACTACAGGTTCAGATAGCATTAAATGGTATAAATCCATCTGTGAGTTTAGCTCTACTCATGCACCTAAGACTCTAGTTGATTTTAGCAAGTCGTGTTGCCAATGTTCGACGCCATGAAGTGCCATGAAGTACCCATCGCCGCTGCCAATCCAAGCCAGCGGGGGACAACACTGAACGTTCTAACCGCCGCTTTACACAGTTGTCCACCGCACTACAACACCAAGACAACAAATCCAGCGACAAGTCCAGCAGTTATTCCAACACTCATTCTACAACAGACGGAGGCCCAGTGACAACGCATTCTGAAGGTTTTTGGGGTAGGTGCATTCATATAATTATTGGAGAGCAAAGGGTCGAATGTGTGATACTTGAGTCGGTAAAGATCATTTAAGTTCTAAATGCCAATCAGGAAGAAATTATTCCTGTCTGCAGGGGAGAATAACTCAATCCAGTAGATGGGCATAACGATAGGTTACCAAAGATTTTAGGCAAAAATGGTGCTAAGGTTTCTGTTGAAAATAGTGCTTCTAGGCATATCAATGACTGTACAAATATTAAATCAAATAGTACTGGCAAACACAATCCAAGATTGAAGAATGGTGCTGAAAAGTCATATTCAGTTGAAAGTGGTGCGTCTGACATGTCACTGTCTGACGCAAAACAAGCGTATGTTAATGCCAATTTTTCTGCAGCAATGATAAGAAATACTGTCTCAGTTTCTGGAAATTAAAAGAAAACACATGGTTTATGTCACACAGATGCTTTCGTATCTGAATTAGCAAAGCATTCTTTGAAAGATCATTTCTCGAGGAGAAACCAAGCTATGTGTTCAATAATGTTCAGTCAATAATTTGCGTTGGTGAAACACATCATTCTGTTGCTGGTAAAGTAAAATTTGATATATGTTTTTATATGCTTTGGCTCACTTACAGTTTCTTATCCATTTCTAATTGTTAACGATTTACATTACTATCTCATAACTTGATATTAGGGCAAAACAGATTAGTCTTCAGGATGCCACGGTTTGTTGTAAGGATCGATACTTGTTATGCAAAAACAGTAAAGCCTACTATTATTGAAGCGATGGTAGAAGTGGGCATACTTGTTAAGATTGCTCGGATAATGTCTAGAAATGAGGTCCTTTTGGAGCCTTTGGCTTTCTCGCTAGCCATGAAATCATGAGTGCTAAATGTCTGGTTAAGGTCAAAAAGGGTAAAGCAGAACTCTGAATCATAAATCCTACTGAAAAAGCTATATATTTGCAAGGTAACACAATTGTGGAAATAGTAAGTCAAGTCAGAATTGACAGTGTCTGTTCTCAAGATGATGCTAACGTTGAAAATATTTCGGGTGAAAATTCGAATAGTTCTCGTGTCTTTCAGGACCCACAGCAAAAGTCAAATCTAGTTTAATCTAGAAAACTCAGAGTTTAGTGTTGAACAGTAAGAACAATAGCTCAGTCCTTTGAATAAAATTTCATATTCATTTTCTGAAGGTTTACATGATTATGGTAAGACATAATTGCAAACTCATGACATTGATACGGAGGGTGCTTTGACAGTCCGAACATGATATCATAAGCAAAGTCGTGACATGCGCAGGAAAACTCTTGAAAATGTGACTGATATGTTGAGAGAGGTTATTGTAAAAGAGAGCAATTAAGATTTATGGTATTCGCCCGTTGTCGAGAAAGCTAACTCTGGTGAATATGGGTTTGCTGTGAACTACCGGAAGTTGAATAAGGTTATTAAGCCTAAAGCGTTTTCTCTCCAATGTTTCTCAGACTTGCTTCATTCAATCAGTGAATCTCATGCACAGTACTTTACCAGTTTTGACTTAGGCATAGCTTTCTGGCACGTTCCCCACAGTGAATCAAGCAAATAATTGGCTGCTTTCATAACATATGATGGAATTTACGAGTTTCAATGTATGCTTTTTGGTTTTCCCTGAGCACCGGCAACATTTCAGTCGTTGATGATTGAAGTGCTAAACGGTTTGACTTGTAAATCTGCTCTTTGGCATGTAGATGATGTGATAATCTTCTCTATCACTTTTGAGACACATTTTGAGCATATAAATGAGGTTTTCTCTCGATTGAAACAAGCAGATCTAAAACTCTCGCCCTAGAAATGTAGTTTTGCTCTGAAAAGGTTTACGTATTTGGGTCATATTATAAGCAAGTCAGGCATTGATGCAGATCGGAGTAAAGTTGAACAAGGTACGCAATCTGAGAGCGCCAAAAGATCAGACAGGGGTCAAGTTAACTGGGACTTACAAACTATCACAAACAAGTATATTTCGGGATATACATGTAGTAAAGTTTGAACCCCGTTTTTTAGCTCTTGAAACAGGCAAAACCTTTTGTTTGGTCCGAAGATTGTCAAAAAGCTTTAGACATTTTGAAATATGCTCTTACAACTGCCCAAGTGCTTGCCTTTCCCGCAATGGATACATCATTGATGCGATGCGTCAAGGTCGAGGAAGTGTCATTGAGTATAATGGTAGAGCTTTGCATGTTGCAGAGATGAATTACTCCATGTCTAAATTGGAGTGTCTTGCTATTGTCGAGGGTGTACAAACATTCATGTCATATTAGTCCAATGGCAGAAAGTTTATTATTGTCTCATATCATAAGACACTCAAGTGCCTGAATTTAACTACTACATCACCAAGCGATAGACTGGCTAGGTGACAATTTTTCCTGCAAGTTTTGTTATATTGAGGAAGTATATAGAAAAGGAGCAATAAACAATGCGGATTCTCTATACAGATATACAAAGGAAGCCCCAAACAGCACTGAGCGGGTTGAATGTATGGGCCAGAACATTGCTTTAACAAGTCCCTCACAGTTATACATGTCAGTCTGGATACAGACTAGTCAGAAAACATATACACGGAAAATAAGGTGATTGAACAATGGCACATTTTAGAACCGTGTGAAAACAATTCAGTCACAATTTGACCCCATTGCCGCTCTATTGACGAGGATACATGTTCAAATCTAGAAACAAACAAAGCCAAACAAAGTAGTCAGGCAACTGTTTTTGATTCCACAATCATGCATTGTTAAGACATACGAACAGGATTGACTTGAGGCAACCATTGAATATTATGTAAATAAAATTATATGTTCTTCGGAAGCCGGACCCCCTAAACACAATAAAGATGATACTGATCGCATTGAAATGCAAAAACGATGTCCTGATTTCAAGTATATTTATGAATATTTGGCTGACAATGTAGTTCCGGAAGATGAGAAAATTAGGAAAGTTGTACAGATTGAAAACAAATATTACCACATTTTGAGTTTTGCTTCATTTGTACCAAAACAGAGCAAAGGAAAAGCCTACAAATGAACGTTTTATACATCAAATTGCCTTACCACAGTAACTTAGGTTAACTATCTAACAGTATCATTACAATAATGGTCAACTTGGTCATGAGGAAGAATTGCTGCTACCCAGGCAAAGTACTTTTGACCCCGTATGAATCAGCAGATTTCAGATTATCAGGTTATGTGATAGGTGTCAAAGAGCCAAAAGGTATCCCTCTGCCCCCACTTCCCCCCTTGAATCCGCTTCCTATTGCCTGTGTCTTTTAGAGGTTTCATATTGATCTCATAGGTCCGACCACAAAAAGTTCAGAAGGGCATTCGCATATTTTGGTTTGTGTTTGTATTTTCACACGTTGGGAATAGGGGATTCCTATCAGAGCACAGTCTGCTTCAGAAATTGCTGGTGTGTTACATGATGCGATTTTCTGTCGGTATAGTGCTTCAATAGTCACAATGCAATTTGTGAGATTTCTCGCCACTATACTGCTAGGTATAATTCTAAAGCAAGTTGGTGTGTTGAAAGACAAAATGCTACCGTTATCAAAACAAAATAAAAAATGTACGTTAGAATAACAGTGGTTCAAATAGTCAAAAAAGTATGGAATATAGAAAAACGCATTATATACCAGGGAGACAAAAATACATTCCAGACTGTAACTCATACACAACCTTGTCTACCGTAAAAATACATAAATCTTACTTTATACGAATGAAGTTAAATGAGGGAAGGGGAAGTGTTATGCTGTAAAATATTCAATAGTTCGGTGTAATGAGATCTATGTAATTATATATTTTAATTAAAATCACATTCTAAATATACACTCCGTTTTCAGATCTGAGGTTCAGTCGAATGTCATACTTCTTGTGACCTTTCCGTCAGCCAATCAGAGGAGAGGCACCATTAAAATAAATTGTTTACGTCGTTAACATTACGCTGCTAATGAGTAGTCGGGGACACCCATAAAATTATGGGCATAATATATTGGATAAATGATCTTGCGATATATTGCAGTTACGCCCAAAACAGGGTTACGCCTTGAAATGTACTATCTTGAGCCCTACGATCATTATTGAAATGGTACCAGAGACATTCTTACGCTTATTCGATAATCGGAATGGAGTTAAATTTACAAGTAATTCCAAACCTATTCCGGAGATTTAATGTTTAACATTTCCCCCCATCGTTGCTCACAAGTCGGTATATCTTAGACAGTTACGTACTTGATTACAAATATTATGTTCAATTCTCACAGTACGTCAGTATAAAACCAGTAAGATTGAGTACTGAAGTCATATTATGCACTAGAAAATTGATTTACAATTAAAGCTATTTAAAAGATTGGCCATATAATCAGTATCGGCGTCCAGAATCAAGGGTTAGAACAAAGAAAATGCCGTCACATTAAAGCGACAATCTGATCTGATTTTTCTATTAACAAAAAAAAAAATGTGGGATCAAATATCATTATTTGGTTTAAAACTTTTAAACACTATCACTATCAGTTACATTTGCAATATTATCTTTTGGTTAGTTTGCACATGCAAGCAATTTGATTGGTCAACAGTCATTATTTGATAAATATTGACCAATCAAGAACACTTCGACTAACTTCAACCAAACCAAAGAATTAACCGGTTTTATACAGTTGGCTTCAGAAATATTGATGTTGAGCATATTCAAATGAAAGCCTATGACAATTAAACGTTGAAACGTTATTAGTGGTATAAGTACAACACTGTTGCAGAATTATGACGACAGAAAATAGTGGAACATATAATTTCCTACGTTTGAGTAAAACGAATAAGAAGGATTTTTTTCCCTTGTTTCAAATGAAATAACCGCAAATTATAAGCACGAGTGATTCGTGCGAATATGAATGAAAAGGTATTCAACTTTGGGGAGCCGATACGTTCACATCGATTCAATTAAGTGTTAAATTTTACGGAATTTTCTTTTTATTGCGTAAGTTTTCTCTTACTTTGCAATTTCATCATATGGATGATCAATTTGTTTTCATTTTTCTCCAAAGACATAGCAGTGTAATATAATTTTGCATATCTTTATATAGTACGTACATATATACATAAATCATGAAATGATATGTTTCTATACATCTTTGTTAAGGAGCTTATGGGTGGTGAGGCCCGACATCTAGTGGTACGAGACAAAATCTGGATGACAAACGGGCAGAGGTTTCTGAGTTTTCCCCAGAAGGAGGGTTTTATCTCAGTTTTTCCTCGGCCAGTCGACCATGTCTGTAAGCTGCATTTTTTGTCGTGTTGTTTTCTAGACATACCTTTCTCATGTTGCTAGTTCATGTTGTGTATCGGCTTCCCAAGTGCTTCTCTGGGTGAGACTTCAAAAATAATACCATTGAAAGGTATTGATTTTGTTGTTTTCTAAAGGTGGTTATAGAGTGGTATATGTTATGTTTTGTTTTTAATGTGGCGTATGGTAAAAAAACACACGAGCAAGATTCTGGGGGTTTATTTACAACTATTAGACGAACATATCCTATGCGCTGACTTGGGATAATGAGCATTCCGGCTGGGGAGGAGTGTAGCTCTGACTTGGGTAGTTTGGTATCCATCTGTACTCGAAATCAGCTGGAAACTAGATTTGAAAATTAGATCAATAAGATTGTGTTCTTTGTAATAGATCGATGACATGTATTAAAATCTTAATGATTAAGGATGGGCAGAGTGGGCATAGCGAACGAGCCCTTCTGAAGCATTAAGATTAAATTCAGGTCATCTAACTGACTTAAATTCAACTTCATTGGCTGACACATTGTCAATGCAAAATCTGACGCAGGGAGTTTGTATCAGATGAGTGGTAGTAAGCGGACCTTAAAACACCCGCGAAGTTGAAATTCCAATGATTAAGTCTAGAACTTAATGATTGCCTATCTGCAATTTCATTGTCTGTAAGTGTAGGTTGTAATCTAACAAGAGTAAAAAGGTAAATAAAAAATCACATGTTGAATATTATTTAACATTCGAATCGAAAGTATATACAAACATTGGAGAATATTTGAGAATAGTTAAAAAACATTAGCATAGGCACATTTTTCTTGCATCAACCGAACGAAACATCGATTCCTATTTCTAACATGAGATCGTACTTAAAGCTATATTCACATTGTGTACCAGTCAATTGTAAGCGGGTGAATGCGGTGGTTTTGTATAACGCGCCAAAATAGCAGGGAATTGGCGGTACCTAGGGTCTCTGGGTAGCGGGGGATTTTACCAGCAGATTGTCCCCGCAGGGCGGAGATTTTACCCGGGCTTGGCTGGATCGAAAGTCAAAGTCCCCGCTATTCCCCGGACCGGGGGGGGGGGGGGCGTGGTTACAATACACACTAAATTATTAGTTACATAATGCTTAAGTGGACTCGCTCATGTAAAATGCACTTTTATGCATGACGAAATAAAGTGATGCATTCCACAAGGAGTGTAAGTTACTAAGATACTGACGGCTGGAATCCTTTAACAGATGTGATAAGTATATAACCTTATTATATACCTACTCTGTCAAATACTGCACTTTTTAACTGAAAAATTCAAATGATCGGACAAAAATCCCGTATTACACACTGGAGCTTTCTGTTTCAGTAGTACACACTAGACCGGGGTTACTTTTTTCGATCGTACATAATCGGTAATATCCGCCATTGCGACTCTATTTTTAGTGCGATACGGATTCTCCCACAAGCAACTCCAAGTGATACAACACCAAGAATCAACCCACATACATAATATTCCCTATTTGAAATCCGCAATTTTGATTACCGTTAGTAACGCAGTTTAGCAAAAGGTATTAATATTTAGTTATCCGTTTCGTTGTATATCAGTCTTTGTGGGCATCTGGTTTTGTCATCAGAATTTTATTTTTTCCTTGACTATACCGGTGTGAGTTCGCACCCCATTAAAACCACAATATGTTTTATACTTTATACTTCATTTTTCTGCAATTTCGGTATAAAAGAGTAATATAGTCATAACATAAGTGTCTTCAGATGCATTACCGGATAAAAAATGGGGCCAAAACATGAGCGAGTCCCTTTAGTGAGGAGCCGCCCTCAATGAACGTTTTTAATAAAACTTTAGTTTCACTAACACTTGCCCTTACAAAGAGTTGTGGGGCGCTGAGCCCTGCGTCAGAAAAAGAGAAGATAATGAAACAACCCCACGGATGTCTTACCGTAAGGTTCCCGTTACAAAACTTCCACTGTTCAGCTGTTGTCTGCTGTGTCTTAAACCAGTCTACGACAGTTTCGTTGGACCAATCTGCCGTTTCGATTTGCTGCTGGACCTGCGAATGACATCACTTGCCGCAATGGTCAAATTGTTAAACTAACTGTTTTTAAAATTTGTATGAATAGTCTTTATACAGTATTCGCTAAATAACGACTGATTTATGTAAATTAGCGCCGAGACATTCACAGTGACGAAATTATATCGCAATAATCCGTCTGTTTGAAATTAAGAATCGGTTTCAAGGTGTGTTTTTTTTAATATCTTGAGAGCTAGTCTAGCAACGAAAGGTAATTAGGAGAGTTTTTATTCAATTAATGAAAGATCACTGTTTTTACGTAATCTGTAAAGCCATACCCATTTCACAAAAATGCCTTTTGGACCATACGATGCGGTGGACATGCAGCCAGTGAGGGGTATTTTGGGATAGTAGTAGGCGATGGTCAGACACATCTCTTCCTGAGTGGACAAACCGCCCTAAAAAAATACATGAAATACATACAACAATACTGAATGTATTCCTAAGTTCTGGATTGTACCAACCTTTGCAATAGTGCATTGTCGTAATGCCCGATTGCGCAACGTCTTATAAGCTAATATAAATCATTTTCGAGTGCGGTTCCTGGGTGAAAACCAGTAATGATGACCCTTTTGGGAGGCAATGAGAAAGTATCTCTGGTGAAGATCGAACACACAACCTCTTTGGTGAGAGGCGGGCCACCTATACCATGGTTTTATACAGGACAGGATACCAATTTATATCTGCACTGTTGTTTAAGTACAAAAAATAATCATTCTAACTAATTAACGAAAAATACATTGAAATCTTCATTGCATTATATAGTGACAGATATATATTTTTGATTGCAGACTATAATCGATAAAACTGAAACATGTTTCAGTTTCAATAATCATTTATTGCTAAAAAAAAACCTGACAGTTCATGAATATGTAAGGCGAAGATACACACGCCTTTAAATAAGAAATCAGGCGTTTAGTTTTTACATTGATTTAGTGCAAATGTTACAAAAAATAGTGACGTTTTAAGCTGAAAATCCGCCAATACGAATGCATTTGTTTTTATGTTATACCTGGGTCCGTATTACAGAAGCATCTTAAGAATTTTTAAACATATTTTAACTTAAGTGTAAAATTTGGACTTGATATATTTCTTTAAAAAACTAGTTCTCTTAAATGAAGTTTTCATTTTTAAAAACCTAAGTGTCCAAAAATTTTTATTGAAGAATGTACAATTAGCATAATACTTTCTTTAAATGAAATTAATCAGTTAAGGAAATTGTTGAATTTAAGGAAAAGATAAAATTTTAACTTAAGATGCTTCTGTAATGTGGCCCGACTTACATACTATATATTTTATCTAGCATACCTTAAATCACTTTTTTTGCGAAAGAAAGAGTAGAAAAATGCACTTTTATTCATTTCATCAAAATGCGCGTGCGATGATGTTTATTGAAGTCATGACATGCAGTAAATTTTATTTACTGCTTACGTCAAGAGGTTCCCTTAATCTAACGGGTTATTTCGTTTTGTTTTGAAGCTATATTTTTGTAAACTTAATGTTTATGGAACTCATTCATTGAAATATCATAAATATGCTTACATAAAGTGCATATTAAAAGAAATAAAATGTATTGTGTCGCAGTGCGTGACTCATCTAGCATCAAGTAGCTGGGGGAGGGACAAAATTAATATAGTTTTCCAGCACTGCTGAATTCACCGGAAATGCCTATCCGGTAGAAAAATAAAATAATAAAACATAAAAAATAAAATCTTTCTGCTGTAATTTTGATGGAAAAACAAGCATTACATATCGATCTGTCATCTAAAAGTTACTTCAAATTTACGCGGAAAGAAGAAATTATCAAGAAATAATTTTAACAGGTTTTTGAGGCGACAAGGTAAATCACAACGACATAACATGTCAAATGAAGGCGATCGGTTATATTTTTCGATAAAATTATATTCCCTACACAGTGATCTCCCTTGGTGTTCATTATTGTCGAGGTTAGTACGTTTTTGTCAAGGTTGGAACTCACCAGCACTGGTTTTGTCTTGTCCATCGTATTGTAGTGGCAGTCGACCCGAAAACTGTCGCCCTAGAAACAAAACCAGTATCATATAGTTTAAGTCATTATATTATAGTAATTTAAAGTTGCTTGGAAGATTGATAAGATCAAATGTGCAATCTCAAATAATTGAACCTCATAACCGCCTTACATGATTCACAGTTCCGAGGTCAACGAGTGTTTTTTTTTATGCAACAATCGGGCATTCGGAACACCTCGGCCATTTTCCAGCGGAAACAACCTCGGATGTATATGGATGGTTACAATGTCAGAACTCTCATACCATACATTTAACTACACTGCAAGTAGATCGCGTAGTAATTTCAATTCAGCAGTTATAATTAATGATCATAATATTTATGCAATAATACATTCACTGGCAATTAATTTAAAGTAGGATATACAACATGCACGTTATAACATTACAATTAATTTGAACCTATGATCTTACTTTTTACGAACTACTTCTACTTATGTACCGGTATACATCCGGGTTTGCTGGCAATGGGAAATTGCCGAGGAGTTCCGGATGGTACTCGGGGCACCTTCGGTTGCTTAGTGAAAGAGTCGTTATTTCATCCGAGGTCAAATGAGTTTTTGAATTGAAAGTCCGTGATGACGTTCTAATATGTTTTACCTGGGAGAAGGTTCATTTGTCCCAGGTTTTTTTCTAATTTTGAATGTGGACTCTTTTATAGACCGTGTTGATAAAAATATATGAAAGAAATTTTTAGAAAAGTAATTCAAAAACAAAAATTAGTATTGAGTCTTCTTCTTCTTCTTCTTCTTCTTCTTCTTCTTCTTCTTCTTCTTCTTCTTCTTCTTTTTCTTCTTCTTCCTTTTTCTGATGCTTCTTCTTCTGCCTTTTTATTCTTCCTTTTTCTTCTTCTGATGCTGCTTCTGGTGCGGATGCTGATGCCTATGGCCTATCTGGCAATCTTTTAAAGAAAATCTACCCTTTTAAATCATAAAGTAATAGTATGCGTTCATCTGGCATCAAAAACAGACATATTTGAGCATCGGATAACATTAATACAGCACATACCGGATAAACGCTAACTTCCTGAGGGAGCTTTCTCAGGTCCTGGAAGTTGAAGTCGTAGTTGGGATCGTCGATGAGAGGCGGAAGTTCCGTCCCATTGCGATAGTGATGTGTTTTCATGGCAACGCCATGCAAGTGCGAGTGTTGAAGGGCGCCGAAGATCTTAAATTCCGGAACATCTGCCTGGTTCATGGCCTTAAATAGTAGAATGATTTAGAATAATAATGATACATGCGCAGCACTTTCGATTTTGTACATAACAGATATAGACAAAGTGACTGTCATACCTATGATAACTCAAACTTAGATTAGTGTACTGTGATTGTGTAAGTGTGCATGCCGGTGACCGGCCCCTCCTATAAGAAGTCAACGCTTCGATATAACTTTAACAACACTGGCACGCACAAACTCGCCATGACTACCTCGGGGGTGACGTACAAAACATTAGTTTATCAAGCCCCTCTCTCTTGAACATATTCCATGATATAAAGGCTGTTTTGACAGTTATCATACAATACAAAGTCCGTCCACTCCCGTGGTAAAACGAACTCAGTCCGTCAATCCCAGCCTCAACAACCTATAAACTCACCATGGAAGTGCAGCCGCTGTGACAGTGTCCGCTCGAGACAAAGTCCTTCTCCCCTGGAGGTATCACCTGGCGGATATTCGCAATCATTCCAATCTCCAACATTCCAGCTTCCTGGGATCGAAGGTCGGGTGTTATCGTGATCCGTAGCCCTATGGAAAGGACCATTTTGTTTATACTCATTTGTATTGATAAAAGACCACTTGCACCCAGGTGATTCTCGAATCTCTCTGATTAGAGGGGGACATCTTTACCACTAGACCTCTCTCACGCTGGTGATTCCCAAACCCACAACCTTTAGGGTGAGAGCCGGACACCTTTACCACTAGACCACTCTCACCCTGGTGATTCCCAAACCCACAACCTCTAGGGTGAGAGGAGGACACCTTTACCACTAGATCACTCTCACTCTGGTGATTCCCAAACCCACAACCTCTCGGGTGAGAGCCGGAAACCTTTACCACTAGTTCACTCTCACCGTGGTGATTCCCAAACCCACAACCTCTCGGGTGAGAGCCGGACTCTTTTACCACTAGTTCACTCTCACCCTGGTGATTCCCAAACCCACAACCTCTCGGGTGAGAGCCGGACACCTTTACCACTAGTTCACCCTCACCGTGGTGATTCCCAAACCCACAACCTCTCGGGCAAGAGCCGGACACCTTTACCACTAGACCACTCTCACCCTGGTGATTCCCAAACCCACTACCTCTCGGGTGAGAGGCGGACACCTTTACCACTAGACCACTCTCACCCTGGTGGTTCCCAAACCCACAACCTCTCGGGCAAGAGCCGGACACCTTTACCACTAGACCACTCTCACCCTGGTGATTCCCAAACCCACAACCTCTAGGGTGAGAGCCGGACACCTTTACCACTAGACCACTCTCACCGTGGTGATTCCCAAACCCACAACCTCTAGGGTGAGAGCCGGACACCTTTACCACTAGACCACTCTCACCCTGGTGGTTCCCAAACCCACAACCTCTAGGGTGAGAGCCGGACACCTTTACCACTAGACCACTCTCACCCAGGTGATTCCCAAACCCACAACCTCTAGGGTGAGAGCCGGACACCTTTACCACTAGACCACTGTCACCCAGGTGATTCCCAAACCCACAACCTCTAGGGTGAGAGGTGGACACCTTTACCACTAGACCACTCTCACTCTGGTGATTCCCAATCCCACAACCTCTCGGGTGAGAGCCGGACACCTTTACCACTAGACCACACTCACCCTGGTGATTCCCAAACCCACACCCTCTCGGGTGAGAGGCGGACACCTTTACCACTGGACCACTCTCACCCTGGTGGTTCCCAAACCCACAACCTCTCGGGTGAGAGGCGGACACCTTTACCACTATACCTCTCTCACCCTGGTGGTTCCCAAACCCACAACCTCTCGGGTGAGAGGCGGACACCTTTACCACTGGACCACTCTCACCCTGGTGGTTCCCAAACCCACAACCTCTAGGATGAGAGGCGGACACCTTTACCACTAGACCACTCTCACTCTGGTGAGTCCCAAACACACAACCTCTAGGGTGAGAGGCGGACACCTTTACCACTAGAGCACTCTCACTCTGGTGATTCCCAAACCCACAACCTCTCGGGTGAGAGGCGAACACCTTTACCACTGAATCACTCTCACCCTGGTGGTTCCCAAACCCACAACCTCTAGGGTGAGAGCCGGACACCTTTATCACTAGATCACTCTCACCCTGGTGATTCCCAAACCCACAACCTCTAGGGTGAGAGGCGGACACCTTTACCACTAGACCACTTTCACTCTGGTGATTCCCAAACCCACAACCTCTAGGGTGAGAGGCGGACACCTTTACCACTAGACCACTTTCACTCTGATGATTCCCAAACCCACAACCTCTAGGGTGAGAGCCGGACACGTTTACCACTAGACCACTCTCACCCTGGTGGTTCCCAAACCCACAACCTCTCGGGTGAGAGGCGGACACCTTTACCACTGGACCTCTCTCACCCTTGTGGTTCCCAAACCCACAACCTCTAGGGTGAGAGGCGGACACCTTTACCACTGGACCACTCTCACCCTGGTGGTTCCCAAACCCACAACCTCTCGGGTGAGAGGCGGACACCTTTACCACTATACCACTCTCACACTGGTGATTCCCAAACCCACAACCTCTAGGGTGAAAGGCTGACATCTTTATCACTAGACCACTCTCACTCTGGTGATTCCCAAACTAACAACCTCTCGGGTGAGAGCCGGACACCTTTACCACTAGACCACTCTCACTCTTGTGATTCCCAAACACACAACCTCTCGGGTGAGAGGCGGACACCTTTACCACTAGAGCACTCTCACTCTGGTGATTCCCAAACCCACAACCTCTCGGGTGAGAGGCGGACACCTTTACCACTAAATCACTCTCGCCCTGGTGGTTCCCAAACCCACAACCTCTAGGGTGAGAGCCGGACACCTTTATCACTAGATCACTCTCACCCTGGTGATTCCCAAACCCACAACCTCTAGGGTGAGAGGCGGACACCTTTACCACTAGACCACTTTCACTCTGGTGATTCCCAAACCCACAACCTCTAGGGTGAGAGGCGGACACCTTTACCACTAGACCACTTTCACTCTGATGATTCCCAAACCCACAACCTCTAGGGTGAGAGGCGGACACCTTTACCACTAGACCACTTTCACTCTGGTGATTCCCAAACCCACAACCTCTAGGGTGAGAGGCGGACACCTTTACCACTAGACCACTTTCACTCTGGTGACTCCCAAACCCATAACCTCTAGGGTGAGAGGCGGACACCTTTACCACTAGACCACTCTCACTCTGGTGATTCCCAAACCCACAACCTCTCGGGTGAGAGGCAGACACCTTTACCACTAGACCACTCTCACTCTGGTGATTCCCAAACCCACAACCGAGGGTGAGAGGCAGACACCTTTATCACTAGACCACTCTCACCCAGGTTATTCCCAAACCCACAACCGAGGGTGAGAGGCGGACACCTTTACCACTAGACCACTTTCACTCTGGTGATTCCCAAACCCACAACCTCTAGGGTGAGAGGCGGACACCTTTACCACTAGACCACTTTCACTCTGGTGATTCCCAAACCCATAACCTCTAGGGTGAGAGGCGGACACCTTTACCACTGGACCACTTTCACTCTGGTGATTCCCAAACCCATAACCTCTAGGGTGAGAGGCGGACACCTTTACCACTAGACCACTTTCACTCTGGTGATTCCCAAACCCACAACCTCTAGGGTGAGAGGCGGACACCTTTACCACTAGACCACTTTCACTCTGGTTATTCCCAAACCCGCAACCTCTAGGGTGAGAGGCAGACACCTTTACCACTAGACCACTCTCACCCAGGTTATTCCCAAACCCACAACCTCTCGGGTGAGAGGCAGACACCTTTATCACTAGACCACTCTCACCCAGGTTATTCCCAAACCCACAACCGAGGGTGAGAGGCGGACACCTTTACCACAAGACCACTCTCACCCAGGTTATTCCCAAACCCACAACCGAGGGTGAGAGGCAGACATCTTTATCACTAGAGCACTCTCACCCAGGTTATTCCCAAGCCCACAACCGAGGGTGAGAGGCAGACACCTTTATCACTAGACCACTCTCACCCAGGTTATTCCCAAACCCACAACCGAGGGTGAGAGGCGGACACCTTTACCACTAGACCACTCTCACCCAGGTTATTCCTAAACCCACAACCTCTAGGGTGAGAGGCAGACACCTTTATCACTAGACCACTCTCACCGTGGTATTTCCCAAACCCACAACCTCTAGGGTGAGAGCCGGACACCTTTACCACTAGACCACTCTCACTCTGGTGATTCCCAAACCCATAACCTCACGGGTGAGTTGCGGACACCTTTACCGCTCTCGCTCTCACTCCGATGGTGTCAGAACACATGTCCTTTACTAGAAGACTGCTATTTACTCTAAAAGGCCATTTACTTTTAAAATAAACGATGCATATTATCAGTGATCTAACCTGAACTATCTAGAATATCCGACCGAGCTTCGGGGTTGTCATAGTGAATTTGCATTCGGAAGTAATTACCGTCGTCGGCGGCACCGACAGACATTCCAACATTATCGGGATAATAGAACGCCTGAAACAAAACTTCGTTAAAGCAATGTGTGTTGCCTCTTCTGTGCAGGTAGTTTCTGTTACAAAACGGTTAATTCAAAAATACGTCAAAGATGTAAGTATTCGTTCACTAATTTATCTAAAAAAAAATTAATGAAATAGAATGACAAAACATACATACTGTTGTATGTCTACTGAAAGTTGTCACTCTTCATTTGCGATATATGCAGTTTGTATTAGGTTGTACATGACTTGAGTCTGAATTACAAAGATACGGAGAATCAATAGTTTAGATATGACAGAATGTATCTTTGATTTATGTTAGATCATTCTGACAACATACTGAACGAGTTTCACCATCAATGCTTACGTCAAGGATCTTGACAATGACAATAAGATTTTAGATTTTGAGATTTGACTAGAGACTAGAGGGAATACGGGTCACAGCTTATATTTAAGAGTTGCAGTACAAGTAAACGAGACTTAAAAGACTTACACATTACACGTGATTATGTATCAGTATAAAAGTGTTTTTCCCCCATAGCAATTTTTTTATCCAAAATAATTATCTTAACTGAAAGGTTATCTCGCCGATTATGATTGATTTCGATTACAATCTGCCTTCGGAACAACTATAATGTTGTTACGACTGAAATGTGGTTTTCTTCAACAGTATCAAAACGTATGTACAGTTTTCCATTTCGCAACTATCATAGTATCACAAACCAGCCCTCTGGACGAGTGCGACACTGTACACCGTTCCCCTAGTGTCCAAGCCACGATGTAGTCGTTATATGACGGACTAGTGCTACAATACATACCTTTCCCCCTACGGTCCAAGCCACAATGTAGTCGTTATATGACGGACTAGTGCTACAATACATACCTTTCCCCCTATGGTCCAAGCCACAATGTAGTCGTTATATGACGGACTAGTGCTACAATACATACCTTTCCCCCTATGGTCCAAGCCACAATGTAGTCGTTATATGACGGACTAGTGCTACAATACATACCTTTCCCCCTACGGTCCAAGCCACGATGTAGTCGCTATATGAAGGACTAGTCCTACAATACATACCTTTCCCCCTACGGTCCAAGCCACAATGTAGTCGTTATATGAAGGACTAGTGCTACAATACATACCTTTCCCCCTACGGTCCAAGCCACGATGTAGTCGTTATATGACGGACTAGTGCTACAATACACACCTTTCCCCCTACGGTCCAAGCCACGATGTAGTCGTTATATGACGGACTAGTGCTACAATGCATACCTTTCCCCCTACGGTCCAAGCCACGATGTAGTCGCTATATGAAGGACTAGTGCTACAATACATACCTTTCCCCCTACGGTCCAAGCCACGATGTAGTCGTTATATGACGGACTAGTGCTACAATACATACCTTTCCCCCTACGGTCCAAGCCACAATGTAGTCGTTATATGACGGACTAGTGCTACAATACATACCTTTCCCCCTACGGTCCAAGCCACAATGTAGTCGTTATATGACGGACTAGTGCTACAATACATACCTTTCCCCCTACGGTCCAAGCCACAATGTAGTCGTTATATGACGGACTAGTGCTACAATACATACCTTTCCCCCTATGGTCCAAGCCACAATGTAGTCGTTATATGACGGACTAGTGCTACAATACATACCTTTCCCCCTACGGTCCAAGCCACAATGTAGTCGTTATATGACGGACTAGTGCTACAATACATACCTTTCCCCCTACGGTCCAAGCCACAATGTAGTCGTTATATGACGGACTAGTGCTACAATACACACCTTTCCCCCTACGGTCCAAGCCACAATGTAGTCGTTATATGACGGACTAGTGCTACAATACACACCTTTCCCCCTACGGTCCAAGCCACAATGTAGTCGTTATATGACGGACTAGTGCTACAATACATACCTTTCCCCCTACGGTCCAAGCCACGATGTAGTCGCTATATGAAGGACTAGTGCTACAATACATACCTTTCCCCCTACGGTCCAAGCCACAATGTAGTCGCTATATGAAGGACTAGTGCTACAATACATACCTTTCCCCCTACGGTCCAAGCCACAATGTAGTCGTTATATGACGGACTAGTGCTACAATACATACCTTTCCCCCTACGGTCCAAGCCACAATGTAGTCGTTATATGACGGACTAGTGCTACAATACATACCTTTCCCCCTACGGTCCAAGCCACAATGTAGTCGTTATATGACGGACTAGTGCTACAATACATACCTTTCCCCCTGCGTCCAAAGCCACGATGTAGTCGTTATATGAAGGACTAGTGCTACAATACATACCTTTCCCCTACGGTCCGAGCCACGATGTTGTTGTTATTTTACTGACTAGTGCTACAATTCATACTTTTACCCCTATGACTCAAGCCACAATGTAGTTCTTATATGACGGACTAGTGCTACAAAACATACCTTTCCCCTACGGTCCGAGCCAAGATGTACTCACAATATAGCAGACAATTGTTACATGACATTCCTGTTCTACGATGGGCCAAGCCAAGATGTACTCACAATATAGCAGACAATTGTTACATGACATACCTGTCCTCCGATGGCCCAAGCTATGATGTAGTTGCTGCAATTCGGAATGGTCTTATTGACCTTAAGGGGATCATCGCAGTGTTCTGATAAGCCGTTGTACTGTTCCGGGTTGGGCTCCCGACACCGGGATAACTGGATGTGGTGCACGTGCTTCTCGTTGCCAGGGGTGATAACTGGTTCGTACTTAGGGAATACGATACAACAAGAATATACATGTATTATGTAGATTTCATAATTAGTGTTAAGGGGCTGGAGATGTTAAGAAAGGGGCCTTGTAATTGTACATTTCAAATAAGGCAATACAACAGTTAACGTTATCAAAAACATAACAATACAACTTTAATATAGTATGTACAACATTTTAACCTCACGGGTAAAGCAAACCAAATCAGTACGCATGTAAAGCCTATGACAATGAAGTCAGAATACCTCCCTCTCACTTGTTTTCCCTCAGTAACACAATTCCTCTTTCTTTGTCGAGTCCGCCCAAATCCCCCTACATCATGCGACCCCGTCCGTATTTCGTAAATATAAATAAACAAAAAAATAATCTCACTCACTCCCCCCCCCCCAATACACAAACAATATATTCTACAAATTCCCCTTCACTCAATCGACCGCTCATATTAATTGCCCACTTTTTTCTATAAATCCCTCAAATCATTCACCCCATTGGCCCTCCTACATCCCACCCCAATTGGCCCTCCTACAACCCACCCCGATTGGCTCTCCTACAACCCGCCCCGATTGGCCCTCCTACAACCCACCCCGATTGGCTCTCCTACAACCCGCCCCGATTGGCCCTCCTACAACCCACCCCGATTGGCTCTCCTACATCCCGCCCCAATTGGCCCTCCTACAACCCACCCCGATTGGCTCTCCTACAACCCGCCCCGATTGGCCCTCCTACAACCCGCCCAAATTGGCCCTCCTACAACCCACCCCGATTATTCGCCCAATTTTCCTTCACCTAAGCCGCAAGTTCCTCGTCCTCAATCCAACATTTTTTTCCATTGTATCTTCTCCCTATCCCCTAGTTATCCCCAAAAGAAAGAGAGGGAAATAGAGAGGGGGAGATGGAGGGAGGGGTGGATGGAGGAGGAGAGATATTCTTCCAATGTCCCTCCCATAACAAATCTTTATTAATATTGATCCCACATTCTACACCCGGGACTGTTTTCCCCTCTTTGCTTCTTACCTTGATCATATGATGCTTGCCAATGGGAGGAATAGAGAACGCCTTGCACAAGTACGTCGTTGTTTTGTTCGGCAGCTTAAACTATAAGGTATGCATTCAATTAAACTAAAAGACGGTTACCGGTGACCTTAAAATTCTGATTAATCGGATATTCGTTACTATTCGATCATCGGGAAAAAAAACATTGATTAATCGATAAACATTGAATCGATTAATCGGACCGTCACTGGAAGTCGTACACAATATGGACAATTTCTTCTTGACAAAAAGCAGGCCAGTTAACGATTAATACTATTTTCTTGAGTAAAAGGTCATGCATATTCATTTTTTCGATTACATACTTTGTTTCGAAATGTTTAAGGCAGAGCTTTGTAACGACGGATAAGTAATCGGAAGAAACATATATACCCCGTACGGATATTTTTAAGATCTCTATTCTTGTTTCTGGTAGGTTTTGGTCACAAAGACTTTAACTTATATTTCTCCAATCTCTCATAAAACGACATATATATATACATTGTATATAATGTATATAATTTTAAGTGAGATGTCCTGATTAGGGGTGGTATGTCCTAAAAATAAGACATCGTTAATTCCTTTGTTTTCATGAAAAATGATAAAGAGACTATTTGTTTTCATATGTGTTTGTACATACGTTGTCATTAAGGAAGTCCAGATGCTTGACCTTCTCTGTGGGGGAAATGTTGGACTCGCCCTTGTCAGGGTTGATAAAGTACATGCTCTTTGTTCCCCTGTGGTTGCCATGGTAATGCAGCTCTTGTGGGGAGAGGGGGTCCGAGTCACCGTATGCAAAGATCACTCTGTTGGTTCCTATCTATGGACGAGTGAAAAGAAAAGGAAAAGAATGTGATGACAGTTAGAACCATCAAAATGCGGTCTTAGACATCTAACGTTGGCGCAAGGTTACACACACCTCTAAGTTTAAAGCATTCGATAATGATACACATTGCTGAACACACTTTCCAAATCGCGTTTCGTGCGTGTAGCGAGATTATGTACCATGGATGGTTAAACTATACCACTTATGTACATTATTATATCCCTTTTCCCCATCCTAACTGATATTACAACCTCTGGTAGCCTAATTAGCATGCTAATACGTAACTTATGCTTAATTTCTATATATTTGAGCTTGATTGTGATCAAACCCGATATAATACAGAATCGCAGTCCGTTTTTTGGTTCGAACCAGTACTAATGAGTGTTTTAAGACGCCATAGAGAAGTTCGCTTTGTTTTGATTGAACCCACAACCTCCTGGGTGTGTGGCGGACATCTAAACCACTACAACAGTCTCATCCTAAGTTATACAAATACGAGTTTAAGATCAAACTTTAATACTTATACGGTTTAGACCGTCGGAACATTCAATGAAATTGCTTATTTCTGAAATAGTTTTAAAATTATTTCAGAAATGTGAATCCAACAAAACATATTTAGCACGTATAGCATTTACATACATTGATATTCTTATCATCAGCCTTGTCACACGTCTTGATCTTGCGGACTATCTTAAGTACAGTTCCAAAGTCGTTCTCCATTCCAAGAACCGGGAACCAGTCCTGAGAGGCGTCTAGAACCGGGGGCCGGTGACCTGTCGTGTGCATATCCTAAACAAGAGGACGTTCATCGTTTGAACAAATAGATGAACTATATTGATAATCATATAAAAGAAAGAACATTTTTAATGGTGTGTAAGGAACTTCATTCTTCTATTAAAACAGTCCCGACTTCTGTCACGAAAACATGTAACGATCACTATTCTAGTTTTAATAATTTGATATTACTACAACAGAATATATGAAAAGTTCTTCCGAGTTTTTTTTAACTTTACAATCGAATTACATATTGTTTTAAATATTTTCCGAGCGGTCTTTAATAAAAAAAAAAACAACCCTGCTAATATTTTTTCGGGACCTCTGGACTTCATTGTCATTCACTTAGTAAAATGGTGAACGGCATAGATTACATACAACTAATAATTTCGTCACACTTGATTGGTAGACGGAATGAGCAAAAAGTCGAATATGACCTACATTTCCCGCCTATGAAATCGGCCTAAACTCGGTACGCTTTATAATAGCTGAGAGTAATAGAGGTTGTGAAACATCAGTGTACGTGTGCTTGTAGTATTGATAATAATTGTACTTACATGTAGCTCTAAACTTCCGTCGGCGTTGACCCAGCCAACAGCCACGTCGGCAGGATACATGTCGCCGTTCTCCGACAGACCCAGTCCGACCCAACCTACGGCAAAAATCATCATCATCATCATCATCATCATCATCATCATCATCATCATCATCATCATCATCATCATCATCATCATCATCATCATCATCATCGGCATCACCGCCATCACCACCACCATCATCATCATCATCATCATCATCATCATCATCATCATCATCATCATCATCATCTCATCATCAGCATCATCATCAATCATCGTCATCACCGCACCACCACCACCACCAACAACGTCCCATTAAAGAAATATTTCAGCAATTACCTCTCGTCTTCACATGGGCCTCGAACGTGATGTGAGTGTCGTTAAAATTCCAGAACAAAATATAACTCGCATCTTCGTCCAAAATGGCGGACTGCTGGTACTCCTCCGTCGTCGTTACCCCTGGGACCGTCACTGACTGGGTAGCGGATAAAACTCCCACTAAAATAATAATATACTGGAAACACATCAGTTTCTCTCTTTGTGTAAGTAAAGGCTTGTTGTGCGTTTCTTCATGTTATATACTTGGTGGTTTCCATGTCTCGGAGGCCCTTCCTCAGGAAAGGGACTCGGTGATGAGATATCAAAAACTATCATTTCGTGTGAAATGGGAACAAAATGGTTGTAAGAATAATACCTTGCATGTGTGTTTGTCCTGGGTTTCTTGCACTAAACAAAATAGCTGTCGAACGACGTCAGAATATACGTCAGGTGTATTACTGGTATGTTTGAGCATACTGTTATAATGCACAAGTCAATTGTAAAAACGCCCCCCCCCCCCGGGGTCCAGGGGTATACCTTCCAGGTGGCCCCGCAGTGCCGGGTAAATGCGGTGGTTTTGTCTTCGCGCCAAATATAGCGGGGAATGGGCCTTACCTAGAGTCCCTGGGGTGCAGGGGCATTTGGCGGGGGGTTCACCAGCAGTTCGTCCCCGCAAGGCGGGGATTTTGCCCGGGTTTGGCCGGACCGAAAGTGAAAGTCCCTGCTATTTCCCGGACCTGGGGAGCCGTGGTTACAATTAACTGGTGCATAAATGGTATAGGACGCTGCCAAAGACGCCGCCTTTAATTTATGAACAGATATAAGACTATTTGCTTGTGGCATCAACTTGTTTTTCTCTGATCTACATATCGTAAAAGTTCCGTTTATGTGTGAATAAATGAGAGTACTTTTCTGCCTATATTTAAACCCCCATTTCATTTCGAAGCAAAAATGCGGATTCATTTTTGGACTGGCTTGGAAAATCTATTCATCATTTTGAGTGTTCAGTATTCTAATCAATTGAACCACCACCATTATTTAAATTTAAACTGTTTAACCAATAGAGAGATTAAAACTAATCACATGATAATCCTGTACAAACACAAGAATGTGGACTGAATTCGATACGTTATTTTGTTAAAAAATATGTAATTTAGAAATGCGGTCGCAATCAGATTAAGCGTGTATACAGATTTCCCGCACTCAATATGGGGATGCTTTTAAATCATGTCAATTACATCACTTCCGGTATGAAATTTGGCGCTATCCTCTATCTCTTTCACTCATCCAATGGGATTTTCCTGCGTCTAGTTCCCCCTTATTAACATTTATGTTCAGATTTTTTATGTTTTCCCGTCTGTTTGTTAAGCGCATGATTTAATGTTTTCGTTTTAAATATTCCATAATATAACATTTCTAAATGTATTAGTATTTTGTATTTTTAACGTATATAAAGGTAATGAGATCTATATATTCAGCCTGAAATATTTGCACGTGCACGCTTGTACTATAGGGCTCATGTTGTTGTTGTTGTTGTTGTTGTTCATGTTGTTGTTGTTGTTGTTGTTGTTGTTGATAGTTTATACTTATTTCTTTAAGCTCGATTGTGACGAAAGCTGACAGTTGAAAGAATCCCGCTCGAGTCCATTTCCTGTGTAGAAACCAGTGCCTGTGTCCATTACCCGTGTAGAAACCATGCCTGTGTCCATTTCCCGTGTAGAAACCAATGCCTGTGTCCATTTCCCGTGTAGAAACCAGTGCCTGTGTCCATTACCCGTGTAGAAACCAGTGCCTGTGTCCATTTCCCGTGTAGAAACCAGTGCCTGTGTCCAGCAGGTACCTTTGGTAAGAATCGAACCCATAAACTCTTGGAAGAGTCGGAAACCTTTAGCACCAGATCACTCTGAACCCCACATTTAGGTTATCTGACGGGCCTCAAAAAAGTTCAATAATTATGTAGAGTTACTATCTTATCATGATCAACAAGCACTGTGTGTACTTTAGTTGACCCCCTTATCATTTGTAAACGCGAAATGTTAGTTATTACAAATAGCATCATTTCTGTGACTTTTATATATCATAATGATATTATATGTTGTTATAAATGCTATTCCAAAAATCAAAAACATACACAAACAAATAAGCTATATTGGTTAAATATGAATTCTCCAGCCGAAAAACAATCGCGTTCTTTTTCAACGGAGTAAATAAAAATTGTCGTAAAAGATTCCGTACAGAGCATTGTTCCTAACAAAACATACACCACACTGATGGCTGACTAAAACGAGACTCACAACACAAGACCACACTCTCGCGCAACATCGTGCCAACGAGAGTGACTTAGTATAAGCTATCATAGCTTTCTTCACAATCGTTGTAAAATATATAATGTTTAAACTAAAACGAGACACGGGTCATCTCATATGGAATTACGTACATGCAAATTCATAAGTTAACAATAACCTTGTAATTTGTTATTTGTTAGTTAACATGCTAGACCTTTAAATCTTACAATGTCAAAATCTGAATTTCATAAAAATTGTTGTTATCGTTCCGTTATGTTAGGCGTGTTCAGAACATATATATGTAGTTCAACTACAAATAAGAAATGAATTTGCTATATTTGATAAATTAGGATCGATGGTGTGCATGTTTTGCTTTCAATTCATACACTGTGATGGCAATGGTGTAAACTACGGAATTCTGTTAGAGCTTCCGCCTTGAATGTGTAGTTCTTACACGCGATACTCGATAGTACGAGGATGGTAACATGACAGAACGATGATCATAATGCGACAGTACGATGGTGGTAACGCGACAGTACGATGATGGTAACGCGACAGTACGATGATAGTAACGCGACAGTACGATGATGGTAACGCGATAGTACGATGATGGTAACGCGACAGTACGATGATGGTAACGCGACAGTACGATGATGGTAACGCGACAGTACGATGATGGTAACGCGACAGTACGATGATGGTAACGCGACAGTACGATGATGGTAACGCGACAGTACGATGATGGTAACGCGACAGTACGATGATGGTAACGCGACAGTACGATGATGGTAACACGACAGTACGATGATGGTAACGCGACAGTACGATGATGATAATGCGACAGTACGACAATGGTAACGCGCCAATACGATGATGGTAACGCGACAGTACGATGATGGTAATGCGACAATACGATGATAATAAGGCGACGGTACGATGATAATAATGCGACAATACGATGATGGGAACGCGACAATACGATGATGATAACGCGACAGTACGATAATGGTAATGCGACAGTACGATGATAATAAGGCGACAGTACGATGATGATAATGCGACAATACGATGATAATAAGGCGACAGTACGATGATAATTACGCGACAGTACGATAATGGTAATGCGACAGTACGATGATAATAAGGCGACAGTACGATGATGATAATGCGACAATACGATGATAATAATGCCACAGTACGATGATAATTATGCGACAGTACGATAATCATAATAATGCGACAGTACGATGATGATAATGCGACAGTACGATGATGATAATGCGACAGTACGATGATGCTAGACAGTTCAAAAATGATAACGAGAAAGTACGTAGATAATAACGCGACAGTACGAAGATAATATCGCGACAGTACGAAAATAAAAACGCGACAGTACGATGATGGTAGACATTGCAAAAATGATAACGCGACAGTACAAAGATAATAACGCGACAGTACGATGATGAAAACGTGACAGTACAAAAATGATAACGCGACACTACGATGATGATAACGTGAGAGTACGTTGATGATAACACGAGAGTACGATGATGATAACGAGACATCTCACATCTCGCGTTTTCATCCTGGTACTATCGAGTATCGCGTTTCAGATCAACACAATCACAGGCGATGGCTCTCACTTAAATTTAGTATTTCGTATACTACTGTAGCTACCATAAGAGTTTATACCTAGACATGGTATATTTGAGAACATACCTGACAAAATCAATCTAAGCGTTCTTGAGTGTAGTCTTGTTTGTTTTTTTCATGAGTGCCTTTGCAAAGCATTAATTGGTGTTTGCACTTAATTCTGTGTACCAATCAAAGAGCATATGTTGTGGGTTTAGTTGACTTGGTGCAGTACCCCGTCGTTTAGATCGCTCTGTCCTCTGCGCGTGCGGGGCGTAACAATGACTGACAGCTGGGGTGCGGTTGTTTCGAGGCTCATGAACCATTATTTAAATAGATGTGTAAACAGCTATCAAATCGAATTGACAACTACTCAGTACACAATTTAAATATGTATGTGACAATATTCAATTTAAAATTAAGCAATCACGTTTCTTTCTTTAATATGCTCTCTATAATATACAACCAATCAACAGATTAAGTACCAAGATGTGCATTATGTTGTTGATCAATTTGAATAACAATCTTAACCCAGTCATCCCAGTAAAGTTATGTTCTACGCATTCAAACCTATGTAATTCTAATAATTGTTGATATTTAAATGAAAAATATTGTAACGTGTTTCATGTGTCGGTGCTTCTTAATTTTTTTTGCACCAACACCATTTTATTGCTATTTTAGGATATTCACAAAACAGCATGTGACCTCACTGCTTTCGTTCCATTTTCTGTATGGACAAACATCCTACCAGTATTGTTGAATCTGCAACATATGAACCTCTGGAGGATGATCCAGAGGTGAAACATTCGTGTTGCTTTGCTATATGTGTAAACAGTGCAGGAAATTTCAGTTCTGTCATAGAGCGTTTGGAATACTCATCTGACTGGCACAGAGCAATCAAGTCTGTTGCGCTTTGTTTGAGATACATTTCAGTACTCAGACGAAGAGTGGTTAGTCGAAAAGCGGATTGCTGCTGATGGAACATGCCAAACTACTGGTTGTAAAGCTAGTTTAGTCTCTTTTTTAGAAAGAGAGAAAAGAGGTCTCTACATCGAAGATGATGACTAAGGTGACTCTAAGGTATGCAGCAATACACTTCTAATATCCTCTTTTCTTTTCCGTCTAGATCCATTCATACATAATGAAAGCTTGTTGTGTGTAGGCGGACGCCTCGCCATTCTACTTGCCGTATTCTATTCGGCATCCTCTTGTTCTGCCACGACATGGACACATAACAAACATCATTGTAAGGCATTATCATGAACGAGTAAAGCATCAGGGTCGCGGAATAACCATGAACGAGATTCTTGCAAATGGTTTCTGGATTTTAGGTTGTCGTTCAGCAGTCGACAGTATAATTCGCACGTGCGTGAAATGCAAACGTTTGCGCGAAAAATGCCAGACTAAAAAAAGGTCTGATTTGCCAGTTGATTTAATTGAGCCCTCTCCTCCTTTTTAGACTATCTACGCATGCGCGCAAGTAGTCTTAAGACCACAAACTCCAAAGAACTACTTCTATTCATGTCGTTTTAACCCATTTTTATGTCTCAATGCGCTCTATGTTTAGCAGAATGACTTCGAAACCATACAAATGGATTGGTCGTGTTGCAGTCCGCGTATGAGTTCTTGCTTGTTCGGCTATTTCCGCTCTGTTACTTATTGTGGTGTGGATTATTTTGGACATTTCTACATTAGGGAGGTTCGTAAGGAATTGTACTGGTATGACGTGGTATTGACATGTCTATCAAGCAGAGCTGTTCAAATTCGCTATGTACAAGCTCTTTTATCAACGCATTGAGACTATTCTTGGCTATGAGAGGTCATTTCAGACATATTCGGTCTGATCGCGGAATTTCGTTGGTGCAGAAAGAGAGCTCAAGGAAGCGTTGAAAAGCATTGACACATCATACAGATCATATCGGTGAATTTCTTTTAAAGGAAGGTTATGATTTCCACTTCAAAATAAATGTTTCAGCAGCAAGTAATATGGGTGGCGTAAATGAGAGGCAAGTACTTTCTATACGCAATGTATAAGCAAGCCTGATGGACACGTGGGGCTCTCATGTAGATGATAAATAGTTGAGAACGTTCATGTGTGAAGCTGCAAACATTGTCAATTGAAAACCTCTGTCGATTCTATCAATGACACAGAACCACTTTCACCACAAAACCTTTTGACTCTCAAATCAAAGGTTATTGTGCCTCCTCCTGCAAATTTTCTACGTGCTGACCTCTACAAGGAAGCGCTGAAGACGTTTTCAATACTTGGCAGAACAGTTCTGGTCAAGATGGAGCAAGGAGTACCTTCAAACTTTGCATATAAGACACAATTGTCAAAATCCCTCTCCCAATCTGTCGATTGGGGATGTCGTTCTGATAAAGGATGACAATGTTGTCAGAAATCAGTGGAAACTCGAATTGATAGCGTCACTGTTGACAAGGATGGGTTGGTTCGCAAGGCTAAGTTATCCATGGCTAGAAATCTGAACGCCAGAGTCAGGTCTGTTTTGTCTGAAGTTGTTCTCGAACGTTCAATTCACAAACTGGGGCTAGTTGGTGTTGTTGGCGAGAGAGACCGAGGAATTCCAAGTCGATGAGCCTTGATTTAAGTTTGTTTGTATCGTGTATGTGCGATAAAAGTGTTCAGGTCGCGTGTAAATATCCTTGTTGATTTTGTAGGTGATTCTTACTTAAGTCAAAAGGTATTTTCTGTTTTGTCATATTCATCGTCATATCATTATTATTTTTTCATTATCATTATCATTATTATTAAAACAATTACATTATTTATTATTGAGATATATTAACTTGTTAAAATTAGATTACTAATTTTGGGGAAGCCATGTGACGGCAGCCGCTGACGGTATTTTGTTTTGCTTTAATTGTGTTGACATGTATTGGGCATGCGCAGGTTTTAGATAGGGTGCGTTTTTGGGGAAATGTGCAGTCAGTCGTTTTTAGTCCGCTCGAAAAACATTGCGTTCTATCGAGAATTATAGTGTTTCATGCGCTCACAGAACTTTTCGAATTCTGTGAGAAGAAACTAATATTCCCAAAAGAGGTACATTTTATGTCTTAATTCTCAAATTGTTTTAATTCAAATGCTGAATTTTTAAGGTGTAATCCATACGTGTACTTTTTTGTAATTTCTTACAGTCATAGTGAAAGTTATCTTATTTTAAGTTGTTTTAAGTATTTTGTAATTTTTTCTTTCAGTTCGACGTAGACAAATGTAGAACGTTAATGAAGCTAATAAAGCTACCAAACTACATAACTATGGTCTTCAGTCGCTCTTTTAACGACATGCGATATCGGGCCGTTACACCCACCCTACCACATTTCACAAAGTTATGGACAATGCAAGCAATGTTTTTACATAACTGTAATGTTGTTTAAATGGTAAGGGAAGCTGAAACAATACAAGCAATCTATGGCTTAAAACTTCATTTCATAGGGTTAGCCTACGCTGATTTAGAAAATGCTGAAATTTAACCAATGCATGCACTTAATCCGACGTATTGTTTCATGCATGCCATGTAATGAACTATGTTCATTTTGATTACTGGCAAGTACATTTTCTGTGATCTTACGATTTTTCAGGTGGAAACAGTGTGCTTTAGGTATAAGAAAAATATCCAAATTAACAAAAGCGAACATTCTTTCATGTTACAATGAATATCTTCCCTTAAATAAGTACAATTAATTTAACACAATTCATTTCGTTGTTGTTACAATGGGCCTTCTTTACGCGGATTGAAAACGGTGTTAATCACCGGCGGCCACATCGCCCTTTTGTACATCCTTACAACTATTGACGATGTCTATCTCGAAGCTTGCCGGAGGTCGCCGAGTTATTACGATTGTGAACCTGTTTAGAAAGGGAAACACATAAAATATTATGGATGGGGTTATTTTTGTTTTGTACAATTTCCGACTGTTATTGTTAAAAATAGGAATGGACACTTTTAAAATTGTTGTGCATTGCACAAGTATACGTGTCAATCAAGAAATGTAATAAAATTTCCAGTTATGCTGAGAGACAAAGTTTTGATTGAAGTTTGACCCCAAAAAACACAGAAAAGGGCAATAATTCTGTAATTTGCTAAAATAATTTAATGATTCATGTACACTGAACTCCTGCTCATTGTGCTGTACCATTGTATAAAGTTTTATGACATTCCGTCCGGTATTTTTCAAGTTATTCTCCGGACAAGAAAAAAGTAATAGAGGGCAATAACTCTGCAATTGGCTGAAATTAAATCGTGGTTTCTGTACACTGCACTTTCTTACCTTATGACCAACACTGTATGAAGTTTAATTAAATTCTATCAATAATATATTTCAAGTTATGCACGGAACAAGAAAAAAGTATTAAAGGCCATAACTCTGTTATTAGCTAAATTAGAGTTATGGTTGTTGTGCACTTCACTTCTCCTCATTGTGCTTTACCATTGTAGAAAGTTTTTAAAAAATCCACCTAGTAGTTTGCAAGTTATTGTCTGGAAAAATAATTGACAACAAAAAAACAACAAAATAAAGGGCCACAACTCAGTAATACGCTCAAGTAGAGTTATGGTTCTTGAACACTGCAATTCCTCTCATTGTGCATTACCATTGTATGAAGTTCAAATGAATTCCATCCAGTAGTTTTCAAGATATACTGCGAACAAATCAAGTAACAAAAGGCAATAACTCAGTAATAAGCAAGAATGGAGTTATGGTTATTACACACTGCACTTCCTCTCATTATACTCAACCATGGTATGCAGTTTAATCCAATTCCATCCAGTAGTTTTAAGTAATGCTCCGGACAAGGTAAATTGCAACGGACCGACTGACAAACCGACAGACCGACCGACCACAGGCTGACTCCAATATACCCCTTCAAACTTCGTTTGTCGGGGGTATAATGAGTCAGAGCTAAGCATTGTTAATGTTAATAAAGACTTGGATTGTTTGTCATTATTCAGTAAGTACATGTATATATCGAAATTGGCTGATGAAATGAACAAAGCATCCAAAACGTTTATGGTCAGTTTGTGGTACATCTCGTATTTAAAACAAGTGACAGTTTGTGTGCTCCTCCTCATAGTGCTTGCCATGGCAACAGGGTATTGGTCCATTTAGAACGTCTGAATGTTCTTCAGGATAGTGGCTTGAAGGCATGTTACATCACAGCTAAGTACATCAAAGCTGAGTACATCAAAGCTGAGTTCATCAATACCAAAAATGATTGCGTTGACTTCCTGAAGGCTTCAGATTTCTGAAAGTACATGTACCACATACATAATCATTAATATTCATTGTGAAGTACGAAGTGTTTATGCACCAGTCAATTGTAACCACGGCCCCAGGTGGTGTGGGGGTATACCGGGGATAACCGGGGGAAAGGGCCGTGTTTTTACTTTCAAGGTGGCCCCGCAGTACCGGGTGACTGCGGTGGTTTTGTGTTCACGCCAAATATAGCGGGAAATTGGCCTTATCTAGGGTTCCTTGGTGGCGCGGGCATTTAGGGTGGGTTTTACCAGCAAGTGATTAAGTGAAAGAACCGATTTGCAGAATTGATTCTGTTGTGATGACAATGTGAGTTGTACCTTGACCTTTGGGGAGGGATGTGGGCATTGCTCATTATAAGTAGCCAAGTTAAAGAGCAGACACAGCCACCTTGACTAAATGCATAGGACACATCTATAGGCAATGAAAGCCACTACATCCTCAATGAATGTTAAGACATAAGAAATGCATAGGAGCTAACAGAATTGTGTAGGACTCATAGACAATGAAATCCACTACATGCTCAATGAGCGTAGTGGTGACGGAATCGCATAGGATGTAACGGAGTTGCACAGGACACATAGGCAATGCAATGATAGCCACTACATGCTCAATGAGCGTTAATATGACAAAATTGCATAGGAGGTAACGGAATTGCGTATGACACATACGCAAGGATAGCCACTACATGTTTGATAAGCATTAAGGCGACGGAATTGCATAGGAGGTAACAGAATTGCGTATGACACATACGCAAGGATAGCCACTACATGTTTGATAAGCATTAAGGCGACGGAATTGCATAGGAGGTAACGGAATTGCGTATGACACATACGCAAGGATAGCCACTACATGTTTGATAAGCATTAAGGCGACGGAATTGCATAGGAGGTAACGGAATTGCGTATGACACATACGCAAGGATAGCCACTACATGTTTGATAAGCATTAAGGCGACGGAATTGCATATGAGGTAACGGAATTGCGTATGACACACACGCAAGGATAGCCACTACATGTTTGATAAGCATTAAGGCGACGGAATTGCATAGGAGGTAACGGAATTGTGTATGACACATACGCAAGGATAGCCACTACATGTTTGATAAGCATTAAGGCGACGGAATTGCATAGGAGGTAACGGAATTGCGTATGAAACATACGCAAGGATAGCCACTACATGTTTGATAAGCATTAAGGCGACGGAATTGCATAGGAGGTAACAGAATTGCATAGGACACATCTATAGGCAATAATAGCCACTACATGCTCAATGAGCGTTAAGATGACGGAATTGCATAGGAGGTAAATGAATTGAATAGGACACATAGGCAATGATAGCCACTACATGGTCATTTAATGAGCATGAAGGTGACATAATTTCATATCGATTCAAGACAATGGAAAGGGCAAATAAAATACTGATCGAATGGTTAAACTTGATTGAACTAAACTGGTACATTGAAATCTCAGTATTGTGCAAAGTGATCTCGATCACGTTCAACTAATCTCACAAAAATTGGTATGGCATACTCCAAATCTTTATTATATTTCATGTTAAAATGAATGGCATACCTAAATGAAATTACCTTCAAGTTTGACTTGTGGGTCATTGACAAGGCAGCTACCTAGTGTACATGTTGAAGATGACTTGAAGCGTTAGCTCAAATATGAATTCCTCCATTATCAGAATAATTGCCAGTTCCTCCCCTGGAGACTTTGCTGGTGCATGTTATCTTCCTGAAGCAAACATTTCAAAATTCATTGCCTAATACCGCATCTTCCTCTAGGAAGCAACATAGAAGCTGGCCAAAAAGAAAGTGATGTGCTTCCAGAATCTCAACATAAATTTTATCCATATCTGACGACTGAGTTATTTTTTTGTTAATTTCATTTTCAACAAAGCATAAAACTTTAAAGGCTGAAATTTAAGGAATAGTACGTCATGTTATATTTAATTTTGATAAGGCCACACCAAATTGATAACTTGTTCATCGGATTTTTTTCTAAAAAATAATGGGGCGAGCGAGCGAAATAATAATAAAAATATTTGTTTTGCATTTAGCAAAAAAGAGGAGCGAGCGAAGAGCGAACAAATATATATAGTGATTTAACTCACTTTTGCTCACATTTTATTCACTTATTAACTAAAGAATGATATTGTAAACAGTACAAGGATAACATCCAGTGAAAGAATGATAACACTAAAAGATAATTCTATACAAATATTAGTTTTGAGATCAAACAAATGTTATTTGAGATCAAGCAAATGTATTTCTTAAACTATTTTATAAATGAGAGAACTCAAAACCACAGTTTTCCAGTTTATTAAACCTTTTTTTTCAAAATACCCTTTGCATGGCTAAGAAAAAGCCTGGACACAAGCGCCAATGGCCACAGGCACCTGCCTGCACATGACATATCCAAATCTATTAACTAGGTTTTCCACTTTTCCTTAGGAAAACTTGTTTAAAATAATTCTCTATTAAAATACATTGTCATATCTCATGCCATGGGAATGACTAGACAAGATGACTTGAAAAATAACTCACAAAATGAATATAGGCATTTGCAGTCAAATATAAACTACAGCTATCACTCTTGCTTTTACTACATAATTGGCCTTGGTAGCCATCTAAGTTCTGGAAGAGAATTTACAAAAAACTACAACTTATTGTAAATCATTTCAGCTGAAAATATGTCACAGAAAATTCCAGCCAGCGCCAGTTTGATTTTAGGCTTTCTCAGAATTTAATGCCTATCATTTTTAAATTTGCAGATTTTCCTTATTTTTTTTTAGATATCTTATTCAAATTTAGACAAGTAATAGAAAACATAAACATAAATGCAAAAGACACTTTTACGTCTTTTGTACTGCAAATACTGATTGTGTCAGTTTTCATAAATAGCAAAAAAATATTTCAAGAAAATACAAGAATATGCAATATTTTTTTCATAGACAAAAACCAATCAGCATAAATATTATACATAGTTTAAATATACACATGAACATCTAAACAAATCTACAAACATTTATTCGCAACACAAAGCGTGATCAATACCTTTTTCCAATCACACAGTCAGGCACCATTTTTTTTATCCTTTTTGACTAATATTCACAAAATATACACAATCCGGCTTGTTAGATGTTTTTGTGTTAATGGTAAAACTCATGGCATTGCATGAAGCACATATAAATGTCAGTCAGGTTAATTTTTAGTGTCATCCTACTGTCCACGAACATTGACTCATCGGCGACCAAGGCCTCCACCACAAGCATGCCCTTGTTGCCTCATCGGGACAGGAATTTCATGCTTCGCTGCGTTGGAGGAATATGAAATTTTGATAAGCAATCTATACATAAATGTTCATTGTAGTATAATGTAGTATGCATTACTGAAACAGTTTGATGATTACACAAGAAAGATGGTGCTCGTTTCTTGGCCAAACTTTATTTTTCTATTATTGTCCATGCATTGCATATGAATTAAAAAACAACAACACTATACTCTGATCTGTAGCAAAATAAAAAAAATGCATAAATAATTAAATGTAGTGTATAATTATTTTTGAAGAAAACAAATAATACAAAAAAACATCATATTTGCTATATTAACAGCAAAACAACAAAGAAGTTAAAATACACACCTGAAGTTTTTACCTGGACAGGTGTAGTAGTTATAGATGAACGGTTGGAAACTGTCTTTTCACTGTAACGGTCATCCGAATTCCCGTCGAACTTCTACCTACCTTGTGTCTACCTTGTGTCTTCTAGGGAAATGTTTAGCCCTTTGGGCTAGTTGATCCCTTTAGATTACTTCTATGCAAATCTCCACTCCGATCTGATTTTGTTTATCAATGAAAATATTGATGAATTCACTCCGGTCTGATTGTTCACTGATGAATTTATTGATGAATTTAATACACATCACTTAGATCAAAACGTTTGTGTGCCCATAACTTATCCAGTTGTGATTTAAAACTGTTCACGGTGCTGCATGTAACAATATTATGTGGAAGGCCGTTCCAAATGGATATAGTACGATGTCCAAAAGAATTTAATCGAATAGATTTGCAAGCTTCAAACAGTGACCTCTTGTTCCACTATTGTCCGCAAAATTGAAAAATACACTTGCATTGATGTCATCAACTTCGTGAATAATTTTGAAAACTTGTATCATATCAAATCTTTTTCTACGGTAGTCCAATGTTGGGAGATTCAGTTCATTCAATCGTTCTTGATAGGAAAGTCCACGAAATTCAGGTATTAGTCTTGTGGCTCTACGTTGCGCATTCTCCAGAACTTGCTTACATTTCTTCGTGTATGGGAAGTATATTAAATTTCCATAGTCCAAGTGGGAACGAACAAGAGACTTGTACAATGTTAAGAACAAGGATTTGTCCATGAAGGTGAATTTCCTTCTAATAAGCCCAATGATTTTGTTTACTTTGTTGACTGTATTATTAATGTGGGTTTCAAATTTCAAATTATTTGTGAAGAGCACACCCAGGTCTTTTTCAGAAAAATCCCTTGCAAGTTTGTGAACATTTCCATTCTCATCTATCATGTTATAGTCATTGTAAATTTTTTCATTACCAAATGACACAATTTTACATTTCTTAATATTAAATTTCAGTAACCAGTCCTTACTCCACTGACATAAACGGTCAATATCTTCCTGAAGCTGTTGTTGATCAGTTGCGGAAAGAATATTATTATAGATTTTACAGTCATCTGCAAACATTTTACAGAGGCATCCAACTACATCCGGTATATCGTTCACGAAAATTATGAAAAGAATCAGCCCAAGTATGGAGCCCTGGGGAATTCCTGACAAAACTGGATTCCACTCAGATTTTTGACCATCAACAACTACTCTTTGTTTGCGTCCATTTAAAAAGTTTTCAAGCAAGTTCAAAATTTGTCCAGAAATACCATATTCATTTACTTTCTTAAGAAGTCTACGGTGAGGTACACTATCAAAAGCTTTTCTGAAGTCAAGGTATATTGTATCAACTTGAATATTATTGTCATCTGCTTCAGTCCAATCCTCCAATACTGACAGTAGTTGGATAATAGTGTTTCTGTTCTTACGAAAGCCATACTGACAGTCTGACAAAAGTTTATGACGGGACAAATGTTCAACTATAACAGCCCGAATTATTTTCTCAAGCAGTTTACAAATCACAGGAGTCAATGACACGGGGCGGTAATTTCCTGGGTCTGTTTTGTCACCTTTTTTAAAAATGCATGTTACATTTGCTAGTTTCCAATCACATGGTAGGATCCTGGTGGAAACTGACTTCTGAAATATTTCGCTCAACGGTATGTATATTTCTTCAGCACATTACTTTAAAAAGAAAGGATGGCAGTTATCTGGACCACACGCTTTAGAAGCATTTAGAGCTTTTAAATGTTTTAACACCAACTGGGGTGATACAATAATATCCGAGATGAAATTTTCTTTTTCCAACTTATCCTCAAAATTAGGAATTTCAGAGTTATCTTCCCTCGTGAATACTGATGCAAAGAAATCATTTAAAATGTTAGCTTTGTCTTTAATTTCAGTAGCAATGTTACCGTTCTTATCTCTTAGATCACCAATCCCACTCCTGGTATTTGTCTCCCCTTTTACAAAACTCCAAAACGATTTTTGACTTGTTTTTGAACTTTCTGCTACACCTTTTTGGTATTTCTTTTTAGAGAACCGAATAGCTTTAGTTGTACTATTTCTTATTTTACAGTATGATTGATAGTCCCTATAACTACGGCTGTAGGTGTAACGCTTCCATGCATGATACTTTTTCTTGACCTTTCTCACACAGTAATAGTCCATCCATTTTGTTTTTTTACATCCCCCCCTTAGTATTACACTCTGGAATAAAATTCTCAACACAGAAATCCATATGTCGCAATAGAAAGGACCAAGAATCTTCAACATCCATATCCGCCATCTCCTTCCAGTTTACACTACTTAGGTAGTTTTTAATTTTAACATAATCACCCTTAAAGAAGTTTACTTCATTTACTGGTTTCCTGTCCTTGTTTACTACACATGGAATTTCACAGATTATTGATATGTGATCACTTGCGCCGAGTTTGCTACTCAAAGTTAAGTTTTCAACTTCAGTCTGGTCAACTTGTCCGAACCAAATTCAAACTTTGGATAATCACTGTCATTCACGATAAAATTCAGCACTTCTTGCCCAGAATATATACGTTTACTTTTAGCGTGAGCCAAATTAAAGCAAACACATTTGTCCAAAATCAAACTTTAAATGGTTGCAGAATTGTCATTTGTTGACGTAATTTTCAAGAATCAGGAAGTGAAATGCCAATTTAGTCTCGATCATCTAGACGCTTGTATCCGGGTCTATATAGTTCATTGACTCTTCTTAGTTAGGTTACACACCACCATTGTTATTCCCTATATAATTCAATGTAAAACGATATTTTTTAGACATTTAAAGGCATTTCGAGCGAATGCAGGCTATGATAACCACATATATTCTTAAAGTACAAGCTTTAAATTACCTTTTAAGCCAATAAAAAAGGGGGGTCAAGTTATTCCTAAGAAAAATCACTCCACTTGAAAAACAAACTCTAAAAAACTCTAAAAATTGCACCGTCCGCCATGACAGATCTTCCAAAATGACCTTTCAACTATAGGGCAGCGGTTTATGCTTTAATCTCTACTCGAAATGATAAATCAACCAAATATAGATACTTAAGGTATCAAAGTTTCAGGAATAATGATAGTTTTGATTTACAGTGTATTGAGCATGTGAAAACATGTTTATCAATCATAAGAATATTTTTTTTTTATTGAGAATTTTCCACACAACGGAAGTACATATGACGTAATGGTGACGTCATTCCTATAACTAAGACAGCCCCTGCATTTTTATGAAAAACACTTTCGATTAGTCCTTCATACATAAATACACCCAAAGCTAGCTCAATCTGATAGTCTGTGTCAGGTTTTCCAGTTTCACTGCCTGTCACCCAAGTGCCTGTGCGTCTGTATTTTCTAAGGCGTTTTGGCCCAAAATGCCATTCTTTGAGGTTTTTCAACTGAACCTTGACTCAAATGGCATTCTAAGCATCAAATGGGGCAGTTCTACACATCTTTGCACACATTTCAAGCTCTCGCAGTCAAATTTTCACCAAATTTGGACATTTTCAGTGCTCGTAAGATTGCAGACGACTCATTTAAAAAAAAAAAAAAATAGGCGAAAGTTGTGAAAACCAGAAAATAGCATATTTTGATCAACCGGACAAGATAAATGCATTTAATTGTGAAAATTTGCCAAAAATAGTGAAATGCAATACATTTCTTACCAAAAATAACACTTTTTAAACAAAGCAGTTTGGTCCCTTTTAGGTTACACACCACCATTGTTATTCCCTATATAATTCAATGTAAAATGATAATTTTTAGACAACATTTAAAGGCATTTCATTCGTTTGCCGAATGACTTTGAAAATCCCAGCGCTATAGCGTATTGTCCTGTTACACGATACCTTGTTATAGGAGGAAGTGAAAGTTTTGCTTTGATATACAGAATCACTATCTGAATGTAACAGTTTGATATGGCCTTAAGGTTGTGTTAAATGTCTAAATTTTACATGTTCACTTTCAGCAAATTAACCTCAGAGACAATTTATGAAATAATATATTTCCTAATAACATGTAGATATTATTATAAAAAAACCATATAATATAAGTTCTTGCTTGCATCGGATCATTGAACATTATCTTTACCCATTTTGAAAAACAAATAATCTTGAACTCCTATCATAACGCGCATACACAAAAAGGAGTGTAAGTCTCGCTGAGCAGGTGTTATTACAAATGATTGATGTAATAAATTACCAGAGAGGCAGGAAGTAAATATAATTTTCATAAATCAAGCAAAATTGTTATGGTTTACTAGATTGATTTCATTTCAAGTTTAAGCGATATTCCGGATTGCGGTCTTAAAGCAGTCTTCCGGTTTCCAAGGGTGACACCTCAATGATAAAATCATAAACCGTCTGGTGATCCTATTTGCGGAAACATGAGCGTAAACACTCAAATATGATAAAATATTTTAGATATTTTATTATGTCGTTTCGTTTCAAATTCAAATAAAGTATTTTCATGTTTAGTTTGGTCAAATTAATGTGTCTTGTATGGTTGATAATGAGGTATGCATTTCATGCATATCAAAGCATTTGTTAAATCAAGTACTTATAATGGCAAATATTAATCAATCAAGTATACGTATTAGTGCTACAACTGGCGTGTGTGGTGATAGACACAGTGTGTGTATACCACGTGAAAATTGCGTCGTATATGCAATATTTTGCTCTGAAAGAATACTTTAAACAAAGATAACTTTACTATTCATTCACCATTTTAAATAAAACATAGCGCCCCGCCTTCGGTCATTTATCAGAGTTTGATTGTACAAGCCTTTTCGCAATACCGCTGCCTGTGACATGCTGTGTGAGGTTAATACGTAGGAAGGCAAATTTGGTGAGGCAAAAGTCGAAATTATTTGTGAATATTTTAAGTTATTTCTTATTTTTTACTTAAATTGCTATTATTATTGTTTATTAATAAAGTTGTTGTTGTCGTTGTTGTAGTTGTAGTTGTTGCTGTTGGTTTTTGTTATAAAAGACAATGTTATATCATTGCAAGAAATTTCTGGAATTGTAATTTTAATGCACTTTGTTTCATTTAGAAATTAGTTTCTATGGAGTGGGCAAAGCAAGATGATACTTTGTATAGAGTCTGGACTATATGTTGTAACTTGCAATTGTTAAATCATGCATTGGCTTCCTGTTAAATTACTATTTTTTATCACCTTTCTTTGAATGTAGGCCAGTCATATCTTGACAAATTTTTACCAAATTGTGCACTTTGGGTTACAATTCTGAAACTTTGCCTGATGACTCGTTAAGGTTTAACAAAGCTCATGACTTTTCGTCCAAGATGGCCACCAACATCCAAGATGTCTGCCATTACCCTTAATAGTTTTAAGAGGAAAAACTATAAAAGAAATATATTGTAATATGACGGCAGTAAATACATTATTTATGTTGTATTTATTTTTTGATATATCTTACAAAGACACCCTATAAAATTGAAATATTGCTAAAATCCCCGCCCTGCGGGAGCGAACAGATGGTAAAATCCCCGCCAAATGCCCCCGCACCCCAGGGACCCTTGGTAAGGCCCATTCCCTGCTATATTTAAAGCGAAGACAAAACCACCGCATTCTACCGGCACTGCGGGGCCACCTAAAAGGTAAAAACACGGCCCATTTCCCCGGCTTTCCCCGGACCTGGGGGGCGGTGTGGTTACAATTGACTGGTGCATTAGTCCTTTTAACACTGAAAGCAACCCCATGCTCATAAGGCTGCGTGTTTACATGCGTTACAGACAGAACCAAAGTTTCCATGGCAGCGCCAGTCCACACTTCCATACGGAAATCAACACTCGTCTCCACTATATTGAAACAGCGATCCATTCCACAGAACGTCATTGGCATTTTGACTCCAGGGTCTAGTGTTGTCAGTCAACCGAGCACTAGCGGACTCGTGAAAGTAGACCAGCGTTACTATTCTCAGAAATAAAGGAACAATAGGGTTCATTCCCGTTAAAATCGGTAATTTGTTCTATCATAATTATGGTAATGACAGCCATATCGCATTTTGGCAGCCATATTGGATGAATTCAGAGTGGGTCATGAACTTATTTAAATCATATACATATTTTCTGCAAGTGTAAAGAGTTTTAAAATTTTAACCCAGTGTGCATTTTTTTAAAAAAATATCAACCGAATAATGGTGCAGTAGGCCATTGACACTACAACCTTCAAGTTTTTAGAGTAATTAACAAGTCTTACTTACTTGTCTTATTTGCATATTTATATCCCGAGATTAAATTGGCCAGTAGTTATGGCTTTTCCATATTTTGTGAAATGACTTTTTATTGGTTAAGTTTTCTTATTGGGTTAGGACTTTTTGTAAATGAGGCCTTATATAGAATTTCGGGTGAGATTTGGGACTGGACTTTGGCTTTCAATTAGAAAACAACTGATTTTTTCTAAATGGCATAACCATAGTCATACTGGGATAACAAAAGACTTCTAAACAGTTGGGCCACATATGAAGACTTCAGTTGAATAAACATAAAATAAACTTAAAACATACTGGATTTGCAATTGGATGAATGTTATTTGTTATTGGTAATATCTGATTTGAAAGGATTGCTATTCACTAAATAAAATATTGGTTAACTTGAACTTGACTCGGTGTTGAAAGGCTACATCAACCAAACTCAATTACAAGTTTCAGCCTTCTATAAGTGCCCCCCCCCCCCCAAAAAAAAAACCTTGTATTTGTACACAACCTCTGTTAATTGATATTTATCTTATTGCCTCATTGGCTTATCATATCTCCAATCTGAGTATCCTGCTGTGCAGTTTTCGCTGTTATATTATTAAGATGGACCCTAAATTGCCCTGAGCCAATAAACGAATACACAGGAAATTGGCCACTACAGTGACACCAGTGCAATTAGCAGATGCACAGCAGAGGATTACCATGCCAAACATTCCTTAAACTAGAACTGTAAGCCATAGGCTAACGAATACCCCCCACCCCTCCATGTCTAGGTTGTTTGCCCTGGAGTTAGGCCGGACAAAGCTAATTTTGCCTACAAGGGGAGATAACTCCAGTCAGGGTCATGTGACCTGTACCAAATTCACAGAGGCGAAAGTTTACAACATGGCCATTAATTTCTGAAAGTTTGATAAAGATTTGTTGAATAATAACAAAGATGAATCCCGGACAGGGCTTATTTTGCCTACTTTAACACATCAAGGGGAGATAACTCCAGTCAGGGTCATGTGACCTGTACCAAATTCACAGAGGCGAAAGTTTACAACATGGCCATTAATTTCTGAAAGTTTGATAAAGATTTGTTGAATAATAACAAAGATGAATCCCGGACAGGGCTTATTTTGCCTACTTTAACACATCAAGGGGAGATAACTCTGGTCAGGGTCATGTGACCCGTACCAATTTCACAGAGGCGCAAGTTTACATCATGGCCATTAATATCTGAAAGTTTGAAAAAGATTTGTTCAATAACGACAAAGATGAATCCCGGACAAAAAAAAACGGACGGACAGACGGACAGACAGACAGACGGACAACCCGATTCCAGTATACCCCCCCCCCGAACTTTGTTTTGGGGGGTATAACTAGGCCTTTAAGGCTGAGTGACCAACGTTGTCCGTCAACAGGGACTGAAAACAAGGAGGCACAGGGGCTCTACCTAGCTTTCCCAAATCATTCCGAAGTACTCCCTGTAACCGCTTCAGGGAGCTTGCACCCAAGTCCTAACAAAGGACTACATATGAATGTAGTCTTCTCCTTCTAGTTAAAGTGGCCGCCGAAATTCCAGACTGGCAAACTACCAAGTGACACATATATCACATGTCTTAATTTGGCTTTTCATAATTAATTTTTCGATTACAATAGTAGTGTAGAGAAAAACAATACAACACCAATAATGACAGAATAGGCATAGTAGCTATCATATAAATTTGTTAGACCATTTACAAACATTAAAAAACAGCCAATGAGATCATCTTACAATTTACCGGTAGGTATGGGGTATTTAGGCTTCAACATTTCACATTACAGTCACTTACACATTGAAAAGAACAGCATAATAGGAGATCAAAAAGTTTAATACTTTACAATGCTTGTAAGTGTCTGGATTATTCCGCTCAAGTTTATAATTTATAATACAGCTTAGATTATATAACCTTTTTGTCATCAAAAGCCACACACACACTTGAAATAAACAACATTTTATTTTACTGTCTCAAACAAAGTTACTATAACATCACATAATTGCATTGATATTTGTTCAAACACATGGCAACTCAACAAGTGAATTGCAAGAAAGACATTCCGGGAAAACATGTTAATTTTTACAATAAAGTACTAAATACATCCACTACCACACAGTTCACATGCTCCAAGTGTCATCAAGTTATAACTTCATGTAAATCATCATGTACTGTTAATTTCTGCTTAACCAAACAGCTTGGAGCAGCTTGATTGCCGATTTTAATTGGGGTTTTTTAAGCAAAATTATATATAGAGAGTTTTCTTAGTTTGGGCGCGAATGTCTCTACACTAGCCAGTACACACTTGTGAACTGCTGCATAACCCCCATAACACAGCCAATTAATGACAATATGGAACTTCGGTGGTCTTCTTCTCTAAATGATTAAATCAGAATTCATCTGACGACCCCATTAGAAGAGACATTCGCAAAACAACTAAGTAAAACTATAATCAAAAATAAAAGACCACTCATCAACAAGATAACAGCTTAATTGGTCCCAATGTAAAAAAGCTTTTAAAAAATTATCTAAAACACTTAAATTTCTATACAATAAAATATGCAGACAGTAACAAGGAAAGAACATATATATACTAATATTACTGTTTGAGAATAGAACCAGTCGAGAACCAGTGCTCCAGGTAAGTGTAAACAACAGGGCAGGGTGCACTGCTGCCTTTTCAAGCACCCTGATGTATTTTTATTACACCCTGCTGTGCCCTTTTGTTTTACAGTCAATTTTCAGAAATAGGTATAAAAATAATATACATAATTTAAACATTAAAGTAAAGGGAACAGCTAAGGGCAATAAAAATCAATTGCTAGATTTTCATCCATTTTAGTATGCGGTGGGCGGTAACCCTTTTTTCATTTTTTATTGTTCTTAGAGGACTGTTTCACCTTTGAATATGTGTTCATGCTTTTTCTTGTTGCATGAGGGACACTACACATGTTTTTCTAGTTTTCTCTAGACAAACGAAGAATACCATATAATTATTCTCCTTTTTTACCTGTGAATGTTTACATCGACACTGGCTTGTAGGAATAAACACCATTCCCAACAGTACTGAAGTGATAAGCAAATTTATACAGATCCTCATTCAACACTTTTATTTGAGTCAATAAAAACGAATGGGGCTGCAGAAAAAAAGAGGGAAAGGCAGGGGTGACAATCTAGCAAATAATTTATAGAGCCTAAGGTATTCATAACAAACTATAGGTATTGAAAGTATTACAACACATACACAATATGAATTCAACAATGGCCCTTGCAAGCGCTTATTTAAGCTTGTTCAATGCGCATCAAAACTGCCCTTTCGGACACCCTGCCCTTTTCAAATCCTGGCTTGAGCACCTAAATGAACAAAACTACTAACAACAGAAGGGAGGTAGATAAAAAGACTTGTGACTTGAATATTTTAACAATTGTAAATGCTGTGCTGAAATTAAATGTGTGGAAGGCCAAAGGGTTATTCTTTACATTTGACATGGACAGTATAGGTATTTACATTTGGATAAACCTGTAAATAATTATGAAAATAGAGATAATATATAAGATAGAAATTGTTTCTTTAACTATACTTAAACTTGAAAGTCAGCAGTAACAACATCTTAAAGAGAAAATTACATTAAAAATTTATAAAATATAAATACAATTGACTGCAGTGTTACCAGTAGATGAATGATGGTCTGTAACAATAACTATACTGAGAAACATACATATATTCAGATCATCAAGAATTCCAAACATAAAACATGACAAGTTAACAACTACGAAATCAATAATCTTCATTAAATAACAAAAACAATATAGAAAGGCATACAATTATTTCTAAAAATATTTTCAATATCAAAAAAAGTTTGGGCCATTTAATTCTAGTGAATTATGAACTATTTCACAAAGAACCTACTGGCTGAATATGAACTTATTTTTCATTTATCACAAATAATTTTTAAAGTAACTTTATTGTGTTTATAAAGACGGTAAGCCTCTTAATGTACATCCAAATGAATAAGGAAAGTAGCTGAATAGCCACTTACACTTGCATACTTAATTTATATTAAGTATGTTGAAATATGTAAATGTTGTATCGATGATCAATTATATTTGAATATTGACCAAAAAGGTCAACACATGCGACTATTGATGATGATTTTGTCATAATTAATTATTGAAAATATACATTTTCATTCTTTTCTTTTTTTCTTATAATACAAGTTAATCAGAGGAAATGCATTATTGTAGTTATAAATTATTTTTTCAAATAATATAGCATAAATGCGAAGAGGGAAGTTTTTGTACAAGTATGAAACTATTAATTGATCATCATTCAGTTTTTAAAACTGACAATCAACAATAAAATTTGGTTCAATTCCCAACACTTATGTAGGCCTGACTCAGTGGAATGACAATGGACTTTAATTCATTTGTAATTGACTAACTGGTACAAAATATTTTCTTCATAAATGAAAATGACTAAAGTAGAGCTCAAGCCAGCTCATGCAGGTTTTTTGTGGTATCCACAAATGAACTAACATCAAATATTCCAGAATCCCAACCCCATAACCGCATACCACATCAATAAGGTGATGCCTACCAAGCACCACTCTGGAAATTGTCACCGTAAAAGACCAGGCAAGAATCAACAGTTCCTTGGTTGGACAGCTCAGATACTCAATTAAGAAGAAGCATGCCAGCATGCCGGCTCTTGAAGCGTGACCAGATGGGAAGGAGTAGTTGTCGATAGAAACAGTGGCAAACATGTCCATTTCGTTGTGTTTTGGTCTAGATCTTCGGAATGCAACCTTCAAGATGCCGATCACGATCAGATCAAGGATCAGACCTAAAGGAAAAAATAGCATCATTTGAGATAATGTATACATTTAAAAATAACTTTTTCTGAATATCATAGACTTTTCTTAAATGTGTTTTATTATGCTGCATTTCAGGATATCAACTTTTGTTATTCTGTATGATTGTAGTACATGTAGATATATGTATTTTTTTAAGTGAATCAAATCAATCTTGCACACAAAACCTTCAGGGTCAATAACTATTACAATTACTATCTTATAAAACTGTTGTGTTTGCATAAACACTCTGCATTCATTAAAACAAATGCTTAATTTTGTTCCTTGTCTGCATGCAAAAAAAACATACACAATTAATTGATAATACAAGTTAAAGAAAACCTGGGAGAAAAAGTCTGACCGGTGTGAGGCTCGAACAATCGACCGCTGTTACACTTAGACAGAGCTCAAACAACTGAACTAACAGGGTGACTTGTTCTTACCAACACACACTAGTACCAGGGATGTGATTGACCTGGCAGCTCGAGGGCTGAAACCATTTTTGGCCATGGGTTCTTGGGGAACTTTTGGAGTCAAAAGCACACTGCCATAGAAGAAAATCTGGCTTTTTAGAAGCTGTTTTGAGGGTTCTTCTGACTTTAAATTTGAAGCAAACTGGGATATCAACTCTAACAACCAAAAGCACACTAGTAACTTTTTTAATCAGCTAAAAAAATTTTTTTTAATTTATATTATTTTTTTTTTTTTGGGGGGGGGGGGGGGGGTCCCTGGATTCCGAGGACAAATCACATCACTGACTACACACCTCTCCCCTTGAACATTTTAGGCCGACAGGAGCCTCCTGCTGTTTTCCGCTGCCACCACTAAAGAAAAGTGCTCCCAGTGTGGGGCTTAAACACACAACTACCAGGAGAGTAGTCTGTAGCTCTAATTAACTAAACTAACTGGGCAGCTGGTTCTGGGTCCCTAGACTTACCGAAATACGATTATTTACCGAAAGACGGATAAAATTACCGAAATACGCATGAAAGTTACCGAAAGACGCCTTCTAATGCATTTGTATTTAAATAATCTTGTATATATAATGATTATACGCATTGTAGCCAAAAATTAAAAAAAAAATATTTAGAAATAATGACTTTATTGACAAAAAGAATTTCCCTTTTTTAGTCAAATAGAGTTATCTCCCGTCGTCAACCGAAATACGATTTATGGATATGGTTAAACTGGAGTAAATCAAACTCCGCGCAGTGTTACTTCCCTTGCAGTACAGTAATCACTGCCACCACAAGATTTTCATCCAAAATTGGATGAAAACTTTTAATGGCATTTTTTTTAATCATATATATTTATTCTTATATCCTTTCTTAAATAATTACTTTACGCCAGTTGATAGGCATAATATGTTTTATAAAAAAATAACAATTAAAAAAAACATTCGGAAATGTTCGGTCTTTTTTCAAATTGAAAGTAGGATTTACAAATTACAATATCAACATGGATGTGTTGTTAGCTATTCAGACATGTATCGAACGTTTTGCATTTTTTCCTTTTATGGAATAAAATCGTTTATTTTCTAAACAAATGAAACATGTTGCTGGAATTTCTTTTAAAGGTGTTCCGTCCATTTTGTAAATTGCAATCACGTGCCGTTTCTATCATCACGTGATATTTGTGAAGGCAGTGATTACTGTACTGCAAGGGAAGTAACACTGCGCGGAGTTTGGGAGTAAATATGATAGAAATTTACCGAAAGACGCTTGCTATTGTATTTATTTTTAATATTCATATATATTTGATGATTTTACACATTGTATCCAAAAAAAAATAAAATAATATCTAGAAATAAGTTTTTTGACAAAAGAATTTCCTTTATTTAGCCAATACGAGTATTCTCCTGTTCTCAACCAAAATACGATTTATTGATATGTTTAAGGTGAAGTAAGAACAAATATATACAGTTAACTTAATACTAAATTTTTATTTTATTTTTCATCATTTCTCTACATACATGACATATATACATTTGATTAACATCGAACATGGAAGGCTGCATAAAACATAAGCCATACACATAATAAAATTATATGAAATATTGAATGCTGCAAATACAAAATAAAATGATTAACTTACAATATGTATTTAAATCATTGACAAAGACATATACATGTTAATGACAAAAGCTATGGTAAATGTACATTGAAAATTCACCTTGTGTTACAAACAAATGTGTCAGACATACAAACAATAAAATTGAGATTGAGTTATAAGAATATATTAATAATTACCTTTGAATGCACCATGCGTATATATGTCCATGAAGAAAAGAAAGTTGTTGTTACCTAAGTTCATATGTGCATGGCAATAATGTTGCCCGAATTGAATTATGTATCATTATTATGTGCAATATTTATTATTAACTATGTAGATATCTTCATCGTTGAAATCAAACAGTTAAAGTTAAAATACTTTATTTTTTATGGTTTATCATGGTGCGCATTAGAAATAATAGCCTGCATTTCCAGCACATATAGCACAAGGAAACTCATCCATCATTAATGATTTCAGAGTGTAAAGTTCTATTAATTTGGACTTCTTTAATACTTACAGCAATAACTTACCTTTTTACTCGCAATTGTTATTTATGAATCTTCAAATGAAGCCGTCAATTTGTGTGAAAATCACCCGCAATTATAAATGTACACGTAATGCGGTCCTTTAATGCGTAATTATTATGGTATTTGCTCAACACGTGTCACAGAGCCAAAAAGGGTTTACCCAAATTAACACACTTTCAATAATACCAAACTGTCCCCCAAAAAACGTGCCGCTACTTTGTGGGGTGTCATACACTGGGTGATAATTATGTTGTTTTAAACATCGCCTGATTGTGTGTATTTGGTGTGGTCTGGTTATTATTGTCCATAAGTAAGCTAATTTATCTGAAGATGAGAACCTCGCTGTTTAAAAACTTCTTTTTTTTCAATTTTCATATAAACAAAAATTAAAATTTGAAAGCCCTGAACTATACTGTAGATCTAAGTTAGTTAAAGAAAATGATTTTAGCGACATTTTCGACCTATTTCAAAGGCAATGTTTCAAGTATATTCCAAAATACTTTCAAATGCTGTATATACAATTGATCTAACATTTCCATAAGAATATAAATGCTATTATTTGAATCCAAATTCATAATCATTTTCATAATACAACAACTAATAAATTAGTTTTACCTACGTTAAATCGTCTTTCGGTTGGCGAAGGGAGACAACCATTTCACTGACACATTGTCTTTATTCAATTGAACAATAAGTAAATATTTTCATGAACTTTTTCATTTTTATGAGTGTGTTTTAGTTATATGGATATTATGAGATTATCATTAATTGGAATAATTGATTATTTTGGAAGCTTTTATCTGTCTTTCGGTTGGCGAGTCGGCACGCGGAATTCGATCTCGAACACTGAAATTTCAACTGTCTATTACATCATTATATTTTAATATTTTTCTCTAAAATTTGGTTTGGTAATGTATTTGCGGACCCATGTATTTGTATAATATTAATATAAAAACAATAAAATAAATGCATTAGAAGGCGTCTTTCGGTAACTTTCATACGTCTTTCGGTAATTTTATCCGTCTTTCGGTAAATAATCGTATTTCGGTAAGTCTAGGGACCGGCTGGTTCTTACCCACGCACACTACAAAGTTCCTGGATTTATTCTAGGAAGCTTTTGTAGTTTGTAAACAACTGTATTAAAATGTAGATGTACCATAATATAAAATATACATCTTGAAGTATAGACAAATAAATAACCAGGTAGGAAAAAATCATTGACAGACTTCAACTTTATATGGAATGTTTGAGCTTGTCACTGTGTAATTATGACTTACCAAACAGAAGATTCACCGACATTTCCACATGATGAGCCAAGTGTACAGAGAGAATCAACAGCACTGTGCCAGTAAGCCATGGAATTCCGTGACAGGAGATCTCCAGCAGCTTCATAACTGGTCTCAAAAGGCTTAATGGCGAGTCTTTGTTTGCACATATTGCACAAATTGAAGTGTATTTTTCGTCCAGCTGCAAAATGGTTGCCAAAAAAGAGGACGAATCATTTGCAGATTTTCGTTTCTTTGATTTTCCACCAATGTGGCCGTTGGCTTTTCCAGAATCCTTACCCTTTGTTCTTATACGTGAAGTCGACATTTCGTTACACTTAATACAAAAAAAATCCAAACATTCGTCCTTAAACTTGATCACGTACTGATCAATAAACTACTATCTATAACGGAAGTCGGCTATTCCAAACATTTAGAGCATGCCGGGACTTGTTACTAAATATAGAACATATAAAGTCCATAAATTTAATAAATTTAAATCTACCGGTTACATATCACCATTAATTATATGGCATGCATCTCAAGGCTGCAACGCAAATATCACAGTAGAAATCTGAAATTCCATTTAACATTTAGCTTTATTCTATTAAAAATCATACTGACATTACTTGTCATTGATTATTTAATCAGCATGAAAATCGATCAAAAGAGTTTGACTTCGACGTCGCGAACGTCACGTATCCGAGAAAGTATAAACACTACGTGAAAAGACGTGACGCCGTCGCTTAGTAACAAATAAGCGCTGGTGAATCTGCGAGTCAGCATTATAACATTCACCGGCTTCATAATTTCGTTTATCGTTCGACATTTTTTTATTTTTAAAAAAATAATGGCTCATAAGGGTGACAAAGACCAAGAAATGGGCAACATCAACAGAGTTGTTATTAAGCCGGGGCATTTGAAAGAAATTCACCAAAAAGTTAGGGTGCTAAACTTCCGCACGCTTATTGATAACCTTCCAACCAGCATTGACGAAAGCTCTTCGACTGTTTTGAAGTACAAAACACCAAATTTTAGGTGGGTATTATTTCATAAACCATAGTACGTTATTCTTAACCAGAACATTTATAGTGTCAGCCGTGTTAGCCGACTTCCAACAGACTTGCCCTTAAGCGACGCGGTTGTATACGCTGTCCGCATGCCAAACAAAGGGTCCGGGGTTCAATCCCCGGTCGGGGCATGAGACGGAATTCGGTAGCGTCTAAAGAAATTCCACTTTGCCCGCGCTCTAACTTAATTATTTCTTATCCACTGTAACCAAATTTCGTTACAACGATTATGGGCGTTATATCTCAACCGAGTGCGACCAATAGCCAGGATCGTATTATAAACTGTGGAGTTTTGGCCCTTTATTTGTCAAAAAATTCACTGTGTCCCCTCCCTAACTTGGTAACAATATTTAGAGGCTTTATATATCTCAACTGGGTTTGATCAACAGCTTAATTGCATTATGAACTCTATAGAGTTATGGTCCTTGAATTGTCAAAAATAGATCTAACATGCTAATTCACTTTGACGGTATTCACATTATCAAGCATTCCAATGAAAATTGCGTTGCGAAAATATCTCATTTGATTTTTATGAACAAGAATATCATAATATCATTATGTTTTCCAGTGTTATGGCTTAGGGATTTTTCAAAACCAAATTCACATTTTTCACAATTTCTCAGCAGTTCTTTAGCGTAACTAGCTTAAGTTCCTTATTTCATTAAGCCAAATATCTTATTTAAAGTTAGTTTTTACTAGCTAGTTTGTTAAAAAGTCCCCCAAAAAGCGTTAGAATGCAAATATTACACAATTTACACCGTTTAAAAATAGTGAGCCTAGCTTAATCCTGTTAAATGGGACCACAGTACAGTTATTCGATAATTGCAAAAACTGTTTGGTTCGCAAAATTGTCATGTTTTTTTTTTTCAATTTTCCATGCTTTCCTCGAAATATGCAAGGAAAATGTCATCATTGATGTAAATTGATTTTCTACTTTTTTATTATATGATATACAAATGTATTGAACTCAGTTCAACAAATATCGGCGCTCCCGTCAGGCGACATGTCTGATTCGTGTTTTCTGGTACTAGTAGAATCGAACTCGCTTGGCTCGATTTCCTCGCTGGGTCGAACTGGATGTAAAGGATCAATTTTATTCTATTAAATGTAAGCATTACCGCTTGGCTCGAATTTCCTGAGGCTCGAGGTATTTTCGCCGGTCCTTGGGAGTTCGAGCCAACGGGATTCGACTGTATATAAACTTTATTTGCTCTACATTTCACCTAAAATGGGTCATAAATGACTTTTTTTTTAATCCTTGTAGACCGAAAAAACAACAACAAAAACTTGTTATATTATTACAGTAAAAGCTTTAGATTTTTTTCTGAACATTTACTGCCCTTTAAAATGACACTCACATGATCTGGAGACACCAGACATAAAACAATCGAATATTTGTGTCTCGGATGCCTTACAGCCATCCTACATATTTATTTCGACGCTACAATGGAAGGACGTTTTGACACCGTGACTTGATGCTTGGAGATTAAATGTTATTATTGACAATAAATTTATTGTGACAATGCTCGAAGTCATTGTTTATAATTGCATCCACAAAATAATCCTTAATTATGCAATAGAAAAATACGTACCCGATACTGGTAGCTACTCTCGTTTATAGCTACCAGTGCTTTGTATTGCACCTCCCTTAGAGCTAGCGCAGCGTGAGCTGCATATGGCGCCCGGGTTAGAAGATCGTCTATATCATTGCATCACTTGTCTTTAAGCTTAGCTTAAAAATTGCAAGATCTCTTACAGAGCTAGCGCCACGGTGGAAATGGCACCGCTGTCAGAGCAACACAAGTGGAAGATCGGCTGGATCCAGGCGTGCACTGACATGACCTTCCATAACACGTACAGCGACGAGGGATAGTGAGTGCTTGTAGTCATTTTTATTGTAAATGTACATGTACATCGTATAAACTTATCTCGTCAAAGATGCGTTTTTACCGAGGATTTCATATTCCCTGTCACCCATATGTTAAAGATTCATCAACTAAGATTTGAACACGTTTGCACATGCCATGTTACGCTCAATCATCACGACATAACATAAATCATTAATTTATCACGTCACTTCCTGTATTAAGCACGAGCTGGGAGTTCCCGGAGCTGAGTTCCGGTACACAAAACATGATCAGCGACTGTGACGGGCACCACTATCCCTGGTATGGCTCCCGGAACGAGACAGTGACATTCGAGGGTCCATGCAAGATGTACCAGACGGCCACCGTTACCATGAACGACAACTTCCACCCGCATGTCACCTGGAGAAATCCCGCCATGAGGAGCCAAGGTAACCATGGTAATAATATTTCATATTTAGTCAGTCAGACTTCCTCAGCAATTTTCCATTGAAAACGTGTTTGGATGTATGCAGAATATAAGTAGAATATTAACCGTGAATACGGTACTGACTACTGTGGTTAAAAACAAAGGAATTGTATGTATATAGGAGGTAGTCTAAAATAATAGACGTGTTATACGGGATTCTTCCAATCCCTAACGTCTAAACGGGAATGTGCAAAAAACGGGGGTGTTTTAAAAATATTGAAATTGTTTTAAGTGAAGTATTTTATGGTTGAAATTGATCATAAATAGTTATATTCATATTTTACCATGTAAGTGAAATGTTATTTTGCACAAAACAAGCATTTAGTGCATTAAAACAAGTTGTTTACCTTTCCAATAAAACGAAAGCTGACTGACACAGACAACAATTATGCGAAGGGGAACAACTCGATACAATCGTAATAGCTCGGCCTCCTCCGACAAAGCTTGATAGACCTCGTTATACAATCGTAACAACTCGGCCATGGCCGAAATGTTCCGAGCGATTTAAAACTGTGCCCTAAAGCCTTGCAGGTGCCCTTCATGTATATATCGTTATGTTTTGACAGAATGAAATGAAAAAAAGCCGTCAAACTCATAATTATAAGTTGGATATTTATTTTTTTGTGTACGGAACTAATATAAAATAACATTATCTGGTAATATTTCTTGTTTTTATGATATTTTATAGACGCTATATGCTTTAACCCGGAATCCTGATCGGAACAACTACCCACTTTTGATACTAAACAATTTGTACGTGAAGGATTTGCCATATCAAAAATCTAAAAAAAATCCGTCAACGTACAATTATTTGGACTAACCCGGAATCCTGATCGGAACAACTACCCACTTTTGATACTAAACAATTTGTACGTGAAGGATTTGCCATATCAAAAATCTAAAAAAAATCCGTCAACGTACAATTATTTGGACTAATATAGGAGGATGCGGCAACGAAAACAAGAACCACAAACTTGACACTTTTAGACAAATAGTTAATGATTTCTAGAGCTCACATAAGTTCATAGTGTATAATTGAAACATGTATGTGTGTGCAGGTCCCCCGAACTTGACCCATATCACCCGGGATCAGACTTTCAACGTCTGGCTTGTGGTCTGGAACATGACCACGCAGAAAGCCTACATTCTCAAGAACATCCGATGGAACATGCAGCTAAATATTGACGTTGACCCCTCGAAACCTCTCGGTAAGAATTTGAAACGCTGTAACCATGTCGCCATTATCACTGCCAATACGTAAGTCTCCGAATATGTCAATAGCTTAAGTGCCTTATTCATCACACGTCATTTTCACAAGCGTCTGATAAAAAAACTACACCGAACATTCTTATTGCATCGATTTCGATTCGTGTTCCATTTTCTCTATGACATAGTTTATATCACCGTTACGCTGGTTTCATCTTAAGCTAGGTATTTGTTTTGTAAACAAAATTTTAGTGGTTGCTGCCGACGACGACGGATACGGGTTTGTTTTGTCAACTACTTATAAATATACCGCGAAGTTAACTTCTCTCTCATCTTAGGTCAGAGAGCGAAGCTGATGAGCAATCCGGTTCCCCGCCAACCGGAAGTCCTCGAACACCACGTTCCCATTCCTAAATGTGCCCTCATGCCGCCTAACGCCAACAGCGCCCAGATGCTTGTGTGGCGCCCGCGCGTGGGCCAGCCCATGTGCATCATCCCGCCCGTGTGGAAGAAGGACGTACCCATTGATAAACAAGTTCCTAGATACGACAGCAAACTTACCAAACTTTAACTCGGCAACTAAGATAGACATTTATTCGTTGAATTAACTCAATAGATAGATCTAATCAATTTTTAGATATATTTTTGAGAAATTATTTAAATTTTAGGGAAATTTTTACTTTTTGGACCAAATTTTCTAGTGCAATAATGGGAATAAAACTATTGCTTATATACATGTATGGTTGTAATTACATTGTGTAGGTTTATGTATTTATTAAGGAGAAATGACCGACGGGAGGCAAATCAAACAACAGCAGATGCACGATGAAAGTTTGTATTACAAAAATCACAACAAAGCAAGAACAAAGAATGAATAGCTTAAGAACATGTGACTACGTTGATTTAAACACTGTTACACTTTCAACATGATTTTAACACACTTCAAATAAAGCCAGCCAACAGTTTGAATGGTTTGTATTAACCAAGAAATTCGACTTGATATTACACATGATTTAATGTATTCAACATACAATATTTGTTTGAACAGGTCAATGAATTTCATGAAAAAAGCTAGCCTTTCAGTCTAGTTTACACACAGAGAAAGTTATTTTATCCTATAATTCATCTTTCAAGTCACATAGTTGTACAAAAAAACATGGCAACATGTATCCCTATGGTGTAGAAGTTCAGACTCTAGTCCCCCACCAGCACTGTTTCAAAGGTAACCATGGTAACTGTTGCTGCTCTAGCCCCTATAACCACTGAAAGAGGGGCTGGATCTGAAACAAGGGGAGTTAAATCTTTTTTAAAGATCAATACAAAGTTCTGCAAAGTGTAAATTGTCATTTATTGTCTGCATAATTTATGTTTTATCACTCCTTATGACTTTATTTCCTAATTAAAAAAGAGTGCATTTTCAAACCATGACCGCCCTTTAAATGGATTGTCTTAAATAAAAAAAACCTCATTGTAAAATTACCTTATATATATATATATATATATATAAGATAGAAGTTTTATGACATTTGGTTAGTTCTTGACTTTCAAAAAGAGGCTGTATTTGGAATGGGAAAAACAGTTTAAGGAAATCTTAAATGATTTTTTTGCTGTTTTGAAGAAAGACCAGGATTGCAACAGTTCAGCCAATCTTGATAGCATAAATAAAAGAACTAAATAGTTACCCAAAAGTGTTGCCTGTGTTTCCACCAAATCCTGAAATAAAAACAAATGTTTCAGTGAGAAAGAACAACCCACATCCAAACCATTCTTTCTGCCAAATATCATCGAAAAAAACATTTATCTCGGAAATATTTAAGTAAAAATCCACAATTACTGCAAACACGCATAGAAGTGTACGTCTTATATTGAATTAATACTGTTATACTCTACTCCCTCTAATATCATAAGACAAGCAACAGAAAGTTGTGTACAGAACCGGAATATAACCAAGTCAGATAATGAAATAATTATAAACAAGATTGCCGCACAGCAAAGGCCAACAATTACCTTTAATAACAGTCAAAAAGGGGCACAACCCAATAAATATTAAAGCCAGAGTTTTAAGTATGGGGCTTGCTACACATGAACCCATTGCTTCTGGCAACATGTGTACCAGGGTAAATTTAAATATCTTGAGTGGTGTTGAATGGTGAAAGAACTGACCAGCTAAAAATTGACATAACACTGAAGTCACCATCTTTGCACATTTCTTAACAAGCATGAACCCACAGCTACATTGACAAATACCTGTGCCTGTGGTGGGTGCCTGGTTGAGATTTCCGAAGCCCGGGACGTCATCTGACTGGGCAAGGGCTCCAAATGTTGCACTGCCTGCGCTCGCAAACCTGGAACATAACAACACATTTCAGAATTTAAAGAAATCTCCTAATCTTATTTCAAATTTTTTTTTTATTCCACATAATATATGTATTAAACATCAGATTGGAACATTATATGCTTAACTGGTATATAACTGAAATGGGTAAACACAAAAGCAAAGCTAATAATGTCTCTCTAACTCTTTTTACTTAAGTCTTGAATCTCTGGCCAAAAAAGTTATGTCTAAGGCTCTGTTTTATTGTTAAGTATTAGATTGAATAACAGACAAAATTAGTACAAACTTGTAGTAGAGCATATATGTATTCAAAAGATGCATGGTATAGGTCTGTTCAGATTCACAACCAATATTAAGTATGTTCACATTTCCTACCCTGCAAAACCACCAGCACTGGCACCAGCTCCGCCCGCCCCTGAAGTTTGAGTCGATCCAAACATCCCCCCACCTCCTGACACAGGACTATTTCCAAACACTGGCGCTGAGCCAAACCCTCCCCCACCTCCGGAACCAAAGGCTGGCGGGCTGCCAAACGCTGGAGCACTACCAAATGCTGGGGCTGCTCCAAAACCAGGACTTCCTCCAAATGCAGGGGGGCTCCCAAAACCTCCTAGAGCATTGAGCAACAGTTATTAGATAATAGGATCATCATAAATTACATTGAATTTCATAAATTTATAAAATTTTACTCATTTGTAATGGAAACCAAGTGCAGGTATACCTGCACTGGTATATTCGCTGGGCAGATACAATATTAGTTTATAACAGACTATAAATACGGACCAAAAGAAAGCATCCTTTGTTGAGTATGAGCCTTATACCATGAGGCTGAGACATACACACATACAAGACAATACACTTTCAGTCTTAAAATTTGATATAAATATTAGCTCTAAGCTATCTCCTCAATCCTTAATTATCATGTATGTAATTTATGTCTTTGCTAATTGTACTTAAATACAATACATATTGTTAAAACCAAAATATGATACTTAGAACCAATCTTTTGAACCATAACCTCAACCTTCACAAACATTTTAAGCGTCTCCCTCACTCAATTAAACTATCATTAACTTTCCCTATTATCTAGGCCCCAAGTAAGGACATGCCCTACCTGTAGTGGGCTGGTTGACAGCAGATCCAAACCCAGTGGACCCGACACCCGTCCCACCAGCCCCGAAGCTCCCACCCCCAGTTGAGAAAGGTCCGCCCCCACTACTGCCAGTGCTGCCCGCCCCACTTGTGCTTGAGCTACCAAAGGCTGAGCTTCCGCCACTGCCGAACAGTCCTGCAAATACACAAATCATTTAATAATGATGATCAACAGCATGTATGATGACCTTACTATGGAATAAAAGAAAGATGTTTGCAAGTTGGTGCAAATGAACTTGAATGTAATCTTCATTGATGACAGAAAAATAAGTTTATTTTATCAAACCCTACTATAGATAGATTTAGGGTATCCATGACAAAGCACATTTGGCAGTCTGATTTGGTGCTAAAATATGTGAAGTGTCACGACTCTTCAAGACCTCGCCGGTTGCCTACCAAAAATCAATGATTCAGAAAATAGAAGTTTATTAGTTACTGCTTTTTAATAAAGATAAAGTCTTCAAATGTTTAGGAAATGATGTCAAGATGTGACCCATCACATATTTTAGCGCAAAATTATCCAGTAAAATATGGTGTTATCAGAAATTGATGATATAGTTTTGACCTGAGTCAAGTATGTGTGTATACATAAAGATATCTAGATGTAGTGTTTTGTAGAAAACAAATATTTCTATCATCAATGTAGATAGCACTTCACTTGAACTGTTTTTCAAACATTTAAAATGAAATTTGTTCTTTATATGTGACATTCCACGAACTTCCAGAAAAAACCCTGGTATAAATGTTTTTGGTCTTGAAAACAAATAAATCCATTCAGAAGAAAACAGGCACCTCCAGTAGATGTCCCCGATGTTCCAAAGGCTGTGGATCCAAACACATTGGAGCTGGCCTTCTCTGCGCTAGGTTTCCCACCTAGGCCACTGAACATACCCCCTCCCCCTGAACTGCTGTCTCCCGCCTGGCCAAATGCTCCACTTCCACTGCTGAAACATAAGGGGAAATATTTATAAAACTGAATATTATATCCACAGCTTATGTTTTGGCTTACAAGGGTTAATATCATTTGTCCGAAAGATATATTAAAATATTAAAATTGTAACAGTAAATTCTTCTACATAATACATTTCATTTCAAGTTTTTCAAACCTGGCAGTTTGACCAAAGGCTGAAGCCTGTCCAAATGCTGGGGCAGTAGTCTGACCAAATCCAAACCCTGACGTGGATCCGAATCCCCCGCCACCACTGGATGCAGGGGAACTCCCAAACAGCCCACCTTGACCCGCACTCGTAGTGGTTGTAGCACCAAACACACCTCCAGTGGAAGATGTTGAAGAGCTCCCAAATAATCCACCCATAGTAGTACTACTGGCTGGTTGACCAAATAAACCAGCACCAGCTCCAGATTTGGCTGGCTGGCCAAATAAGCCACCTTCAGCCCCAGATTTGGCTGGCTGGCCGAATAAGCCACCTTCAGCACCAGATTTGGCTGGCTGGCCAAATAAACCACCATCAGCACCAGATTTAGCCGGCTGGCCAAATAAACTACCTTCAGTACAAGATTTATCCGGCTGGCCAAATAAACCGCCATCAGCGTCAGATTTTGCTGGCTGGCCAAACAAACCTCCTGAACCTGGAATGGGGCAGAAATAACTAGTCAGATACTCAATAACTTCTTTGGAATGAGTGATTTTAAGTTAATACAAGTCCTTTTTTTTCAAAATGTTGATGTAAGATTTGTTTGGCAAATAAACACTAGTGTCAATTCTCAATTTCATACATGTACAAAAAATAACTTATGCATATGTGTATGTGACTCTAAAGGACTGTGTTCTTACCAGCAGTGGTGGTTGTCCCAAACAGGCTTCCCCCACTGGACTGACCAAACACACCTGTAATGAAAAGTATTTGGGAGGACTTAACTTGGTGTTTACTATTATTTATCAGGCAGTATCTTGCAACTTATTTCACCCTTCACACTCCCTCGTACGATATGAAAATGAGGTGTCCCATGTTGCAAAAGTACCTTTCTTAAATACATTACATAATGAATCAAATATAATGCAAAAACTCCCTATCATTGTAATCAATTATACAAATGTTTAGAAGATACTGAAACACATTGGTTGTCACATATTTTTATCAGACCTTTCTAGTAAACAAGTGGTCTGACTAGCTGCAGTAGTCTTAATTACCTGAAGAACTGGTCGTAGTTTGTCCAAATATTCCTGAGCTTGATGTAGTATCTGTTGTTGATGACTGACCAAAAAGTCCTGCGTTAGCAGTGGAGGCTTTTCCAAATAGTCCTTGACTTGCAGATGCAGGCTTTCCAAAAAGCCCTCCTGATGATGATGTAGTGGATGTAGAGGAGAGACCAAACCCTTCTGATGAAGCAGATGGGGGCTGACCAAAAGGTCCTCCAGTTGTAGATGAAGCACTTGTAGTATCCTTGGATTGACCAAAGAAACAAGTAAATCCATTTGCTGATGAGCTAGTTGAAGTTGATCCAAACAAGGAACCACTGGGTGTTGTGTTGGCAGTAGTTGAAGAGCTGGACACACCTGAAGATGGCGTTGTTGTCTGTTCAGACTGAGGAGTGGAACCAGCTGTAGTTGAGGGCTGGGTACCAGATAAAGAAGTAGCTGAGGACTGTCCAAAAACTACTGCAGTGGGCCCAGTGGTTGATTTACCAAATAGACTGGTAGCCGGAGTAGATGATGCTGTTGAAGATTGGCTTGTTGCTGCATCAGAGTTGGCAGAAAATACAAAGCTTCCAGCTGAGCCTGATGATTTTAATGCTCCTTTCTCTGATTTAGCTTCATTTCTTGTTTCCTGACCTGCATCTGAATCTGTCGGCTGAGTAATAGGGGAGGAGGGTTGTGCAGGTGGCTGTGTGAACTGGTTGTATTCAGTTTCAGAATCATCAGCTTGAAGTAAGGCTGACATGACCTTATTTGGTTTGGGCTGGCCTAAGATTGTTGGTACAGGAGTAGAGGAAGGTACCGGCTGGCCTAGGATTGTTGGTACAGGAGTAGAGGAAGGTACCGGCTGGCCTAGGATTGTTGGTACAGGAGTAGAGGAAGGTACCGGCTGGCCTAGGATTGTTGATACAGGAGTAGAGGAAGGTACCGGCTGGCCTAGGATTGTTGGTACAGGAGTAGAGGAAGGTACCGGCTGGCCTAGGATTGTTGGTACAGGAGTGGAGGAAGGTATGGGCTGACCAAACACTGTTGCTGTTGAAGTGGTGGAGGTTTTGGTGGATTGACCAAACAATGGTGCCCCTGCAGATGTTTGCTGCCCAAACGTAAATGCTGGCAAAGCAGTTGGTTGACCTGTAGTTCCACCTTGAAGAAAATAGCAAAATGTATTTTCAATATGATACTTATTTCTGAATATCAATTCTACTGGAACTTAGAAGATACCGGTACATAATCATATCTCACCTCCTACATGATTCAAGCAATCTGTTGAGTGTAACCGACTGTTTACATGAGTCAATGGTTAGAAAATGGCGACAAAAAACAGTTTACAAGCACAACAAGTGACGAATCTCTCAAAAAAGGTTATAATTAAATTCAGAAGAGACGCTTCGATGCAACAAGAAATCTGCAAATGTGCTGAGGAGCTACCTACAAGAAATTGTTTAACTGTTGTTGTTTTTCTTATTATTACATTTATTGACTGTGAAGTGTGATACATCTTTCTTGTACAGTTATAATTTAATGTTACCTTACTGAGAAAATATATATGCTGTCAAACAATGTTATTACTACATTTACATTGTTATTGTATTTATTCCAAATAAACTTGATAACATTAACTTTTTGTACTTCCTAAAATATAATTTTGAGACAATATTTAAGCGTCACTGAATATTTTCATAACACATACATTATATCTTATAATCTTATTATTAATGGTACTCGGCGAGATATATTCGTTACACTGTTAGTAGCTGGGGGGGTATGTGATATACACCCCCAGTGGTTTCATACCATGCTCGAGCTTCGGTCTAGCATGGTATGAAACCACTGGGGGTGTATATCACATACCCCCCCCAGCTACTAACAGTGTAACCAATAATACCAACCTTAGTTGTTCATATACTTCTAAATCAATGCTTTTATTATAATTTTAGAAATTGTTAATTCATATATTTTAAGGGCATGTCTGTTAAATGTGTTTTTAATGATTGATTAATTTTTAACAATAGGTTTTATCAGAGTGCTTGTTGTTTGATTTGATTTAACAAGATCCTTCAGTGATATGTTAGCATAGAAAACCACATAGTAAAGAAGATATTTATAAATGTCTTAATGTGGCCTCTTCTCTAAATAAAGATATTATACCTATTATTATCACATTTATCATTATTATTATCATCATCAGATTATGATGATTATTATTATTAGCATTATTAGCATTATCAATTATTATCATTATCACTGTTGTTGTTGTTGTTCATAGGAAAATGTTTGATAAAGAAGTGATGTCACGACCAATTAAGATGGACTGATCATGGATGGCTTTATAATATATTCAATATCTTAACTGAAGTGAAAATACAGAACATTATATATGTCATGATAATGTACCTGTTTTGATCTGGCTGTCACCAGCAGCCACAGAAGTTCGCTTTCCAAACAGTCCAGTGATGGAGCCTGGGGCTAAGGGCTTCTCATCTTGAAAATATATGTACCCGGTATACATTGTTTATATAAATGAATACATTGCAATAAGTTTAAAGTCTTCATTAATTTCATTCTAATGAAGTCAGCATTTATTTCATTTATGTAATTGAGATGTTGTCTCTGAAAATGAGTCCAGCTAAAATTTTCATGTTAACAAAAACAGACTTTTACCAAGAAATAGGCCAACAAAACAAACATATAAAAATGAGTAAGTAAAAAAAAAAAGGCACATTTTCAAAAATATGAAAAAAGCTATGAGTGATGGCTTGAAACCTCACATTATTTTAAAAGAATGATCCATTATGTTTAATTTTTTGTTTACATACCAGTAGATAAATTGGTGCCAGGTTAAAGAATTTCATCAATGAAATCACTATTTAATGCTGTGTCCAATTTGAGCCAGGACATATTCACCTAATAACTTAACATTTTACTATACTATAGTTTAAAGGCCCTCTTATTCTTGAAAATGGTTTGCCCTTATCCAGCTTTAACTGTCTTACTTGCTGTTGTAACAGTAGGGGTGAAGGTGAATGGCTTGGTCGTGTCAGAGATGGCTGGCTGTCTGCCAAATGTTAACGACTGGGCTGAAATGAAATAATTCCGTCTGGTTTTACTTGATCTGGAAATCAATCAGATTCAATTAATTTACAGGCACTGTCAAATTTCTTACTCATCCTAACTGAGATGACTGGTTTGTCTTAAGATGAGGGATATTTAGTTCAATACAGGCACTGTCAAATTTCCTACTCATCCTATCTGAGATGACTGGTTTGTCTTAAGATGAGGGATATTTAGCTCAATACAAGCACTGTCAAATTTCCTACTCATCCTAACTGAGATGACTGGTTTGTCTTAAGATGAGGGATATTTAGCTCAATACAAGCACTGTCAAATTTCCTACTCATCCTATCTGAGATGACTGGTTTGTCTTAAGATGAGGGATATTTAGCTCAATACAAGCACTGTCAAATGTCCTACTCATCCTATCTGAGATGACTGGTTTGTCTTAAGATGAGGGATATTTAGCTCAATACAGGCACTGTCAAATTTCCTACTCATCCTATCTGAGATGACTGGTTTGTCTTAAGATGAGGGATATTTAGTTCAATACAAGCACTGTCAAATGTCCTACTCATCCTATCTGAGATGACTGGTTTGTCTTAAGATGAGGGATATTTAGTTCAATACAAGCACTGTCAAATTTCCTACTCATCCTATCTGAGATGACTGGTTTGTCTTAAGATGAGGGATATTTAGCTCAATACAAGCACTGTCAAATTTCCTACTCATCCTATCTGAGATGACTGGTTTGTCTTAAGATGAGGGATATTTAGTTCAATACAGGCACTGTCAAATTTCCTACTCATCCTATCTGAGATGACTGGTTTGTCTTAAGATGAGGGATATTTAGTTCAATACAGGCACTGTCAAATGTCCTACTCATCCTATCTGAGATGACTGGTTTGTCTTAAGATGAGGGATATTTAGCTCAATACAGGCACTGTCAAATTTTCTACTCATCCTATCTGAGATGACTGGTTTGTCTTAAGATGAGGGATATTTAGTTCAATACAAGCACTGTCAAATTTCCTACTCATCCTATCTGAGATGACTGGTTTGTCTTAAGATGAGGGATATTTAGCTCAATACAGGCACTGTCAAATGTCCTACTCATCCTATCTGAGATGACTGGTTTGTCTTAAGATGAGGGATATTTAGCTCAATACAAGCACTGTCAAATTTCCTACTCATCCTATCTGAGATGACTGGTTTGTCTTAAGATGAGGGATATTTAGCTCAATACAAGCACTGTCAAATTTCCTACTCATCCTATCTGAGATGACTGGTTTGTCTTAAGATGAGGGATATTTAGTTCAATACAGGCACTGTCAAATTTCCTACTCATCCTATCTGAGATGACTGGTTTGTCTTAAGATGAGGGATATTTAGTTCAATACAGGCACTGTCAAATTTCCTACTCATCCTATCTGAGATGACTGGTTTGTCTTAAGATGAGGGATATTTAGTTCAATACAAGCACTGTCAAATTTCCTACTCATCCTATCTGAGATGACTGGTTTGTCTTAAGATGAGGGATATTTAGCTCAATACAAGCACTGTCAAATTTCCTACTCATCCTAACTGAGATGACTGGTTTGTCTTAAGATGAGGGATATTTAGCTCAATACAAGCACTGTCAAATTTCCTACTCATCCTATCTGAGATGACTGGTTTGTCTTAAGATGAGGGATATTTAGCTCAATACAAGCACTGTCAAATGTCCTACTCATCCTATCTGAGATGACTGGTTTGTCTTAAGATGAGGGATATTTAGCTCAATACAGGCACTGTCAAATTTCCTACTCATCCTATCTGAGATGACTGGTTTGTCTTAAGATGAGGGATATTTAGTTCAATACAAGCACTGTCAAATGTCCTACTCATCCTATCTGAGATGACTGGTTTGTCTTAAGATGAGGGATATTTAGTTCAATACAAGCACTGTCAAATTTCCTACTCATCCTATCTGAGATGACTGGTTTGTCTTAAGATGAGGGATATTTAGCTCAATACAAGCACTGTCAAATTTCCTACTCATCCTATCTGAGATGACTGGTTTGTCTTAAGATGAGGGATATTTAGTTCAATACAGGCACTGTCAAATTTCCTACTCATCCTATCTGAGATGACTGGTTTGTCTTAAGATGAGGGATATTTAGTTCAATACAGGCACTGTCAAATTTCCTACTCATCCTATCTGAGATGACTGGTTTGTCTTAAGATGAGGGATATTTAGTTCAATACAAGCACTGTCAAATTTCCTACTCATCCTATCTGAGATGACTGGTTTGTCTTAAGATGAGGGATATTTAGCTCAATACAAGCACTGTCAAATTTCCTACTCATCCTATCTGAGATGACTGGTTTGTCTTAAGATGAGGGATATTTAGTTCAATACAGGCACTGTCAAATTTCCTACTCATCCTATCTGAGATGACGGTTTGTCTTAAGATGAGGGATATTTAGCTCAATACAGGCACTGTCAAATTTTCTACTCATCCTATCTGAGATGACTGGTTTGTCTTAAGATGAGGGATATTTAGTTCAATACAGGCACTGTCAAATTTCCTACTCATCCTATCTGAGATGACTGGTTTGTCTTAAGATGAGGGATATTTAGCTCAATACAGGCACTGTCAAATGTCCTACTCATCCTATCTGAGATGACTGGTTTGTCTTAAGATGAGGGATATTTAGCTCAATACAAGCACTGTCAAATTTCCTACTCATCCTATCTGAGATGACTGGTTTGTCTTAAGATGAGGGATATTTAGCTCAATACAAGCACTGTCAAATTTCCTACTCATCCTATCTGCGATGACTGGTTTGTCTTAAGATGAGGGATATTTAGTTCAATACAGGCACTGTCAAATTTCCTACTCATCCTATCTGAGATGACTGGTTTGTCTTAAGATGAGGGATATTTAGTTCAATACAGGCACTGTCAAATGTCCTACTCATCCTATCTGAGATGACTGGTTTGTCTTAAGATGAGGGATATTTAGTTCAATACAGGCACTGTCAAATTTCCTACTCATCCTATCTGAGATGACTGGTTTGTCTTAAGATGAGGGATATTTAGCTCAATACAAGCACTGTCAAATTTCCTACTCATCCTATCTGAGATGACTGGTTTGTCTTAAGATGAGGGATATTTAGCTCAATACAAGCACTGTCAAATGTCCTACTCATCCTATCTGAGATGACGGTTTGTCTTAAGATGAGGGATATTTAGCTCAATACAGGCACTGTCAAATTTCCTACTCATCCTATCTGAGATGACTGGTTTGTCTTAAGATGAGGGATATTTAGTTCAATACAAGCACTGTCAAATTTCCTACTCATCCTATCTGAGATGACTGGTTTGTCTTAAGATGAGGGATATTTAGCTCAATACAGGCACTGTCAAATTTCCTACTCATCCTATCTGAGATGACTGGTTTGTCTTAAGATGAGGGATATTTAGTTCATTACAAGCACTGTCAAATTTCCTACTCATCCTAACTGAGATGACTGGTTTGTCTTAAGATGAGGGATATTTAGTTCAATACAAGCACTGTCAAATTTCCTACTCATCCTATCTGAGATGACTGGTTTGTCTTAAGATGAGGGATATTTAGTTCAATACAAGCACTGTCAAATTTCCTACTCATCCTATCTGAGATGACTGGTTTGTCTTAAGATGAGGGATATTTAGTTCAATACAAGCACTGTCAAATTTCCTACTCATCCTATCTGAGATGACTGGTTTGTCTTAAGATGAGGGATATTTAGTTCAATACAAGCACTGTCAAATTTCCTACTCATCCTATCTGAGATGACTGGTTTGTCTTAAGATGAGGGATATTTAGCTCAATACAGGCACTGTCAAATGTCCTACTCATCCTATCTGAGATGACTGGTTTGTCTTAAGATGAGGGATATTTAGTTCAATACAGGCACTGTCAAATTTCCTACTCATCCTATCTGAGATGACTGGTTTGTCTTAAGATGAGGGATATTTAGTTCAATACAGGCACTGTCAAATTTCCTACTCATCCTATCTGAGATGACTGGTTTGTCTTAAGATGAGGGATATTTAGCTCAATACAGGCACTGTCAAATTTCCTACTCATCCTATCTGAGATGACTGGTTTGCCTTAAGATGAGGGATATTTAGCTCAATACAGGCACTGTCAAATTTCCTACTCATCCTAACTGCGATGACTGGTTTGTCTTAAGATGAGGGATATTTAGCTCAATACAGGCACTGTCAAATTTCCTACTCATCCTATCTGAAATGACTGTTTTGTCTTAAGATGAGGGATATTTAGTTCAATACAAGCACTGTCAAATTTCCTACTCATCCTATCTGAGATGACTGGTTTGTCTTAAGATGAGGGATATTTAGTTCAATACAAGCACTGTCAAATTTCCTACTCATCCTATCTGAGATGACTGGTTTGTCTTAAGATGAGGGATATTTAGCTCAATACAAGCACTGTCAAATTTCCTACTCATCCTAACTGCGATGACTGGTTTGTCTTAAGATGAGGGATATTTAGCTCAATACAGGCACTGTCAAATTTCCTACTCATCCTATCTGAAATGACTGGTTTGTCTTAAGATGAGGGATATTTAGTTCAATACAAGCACTGTCAAATTTCCTACTCATCCTATCTGAGATGACTGGTTTGTCTTAAGATGAGGGATATTTAGCTCAATACAGGCACTGTCAAATTTCCTACTCATCCTATCTGAAATGACTGGTTTGTCTTAAGATGAGGGATATTTAGTTCAATACAAGCACTGTCAAATTTCCTACTCATCCTATCTGAGATGACTGGTTTGTCTTAAGATGAGGGATATTTAGCTCAATACAAGCACTGTCAAATTTCCTACTCATCCTAACTGCGATGACTGGTTTGTCTTAAGATGAGGGATATTTAGCTCAATACAGGCACTGTCAAATTTCCTACTCAATCTATCTGAGATGACTGGTTTGTCTTAAGATGAGGGATATTTAGTTCAATACAAGCACTGTCAAATGTCCTACTCATCCTATCTGAGATGACTGGATTGTCTTAAGATGAGGGATATTTAGTTCAATACAGGCACTGTCAAATTTTCTACTCATCCTATCTGAGATGACTGGTTTGTCTTAAGATGAGGGATATTTAGTTCAATACAGGCACTGTCAAATTTCCTACTCATCCTATCTGAGATGACTGGTTTGTCTTAAGATGAGGGATATTTAGTTCAATACAGGCACTGTCAAATTTTCTACTCATCCTATCTGAGATGACTGGTTTGTCTTAAGATGAGGGATATTTAGTTCAATACAAGCACTGTCAAATTTCCTACTCATCCTATCTGAGATGACTGGTTTGTCTTAAGATGAGGGATATTTAGCTCAATACAGGCACTGTCAAATTTCCTACTCAATCTATTTGAGATGACTGGTTTGTCTTAAGATGAGGGATATTTAGTTCAATACAGGCACTGTCAAATTTTCTACTCATCCTATCTGAGATGACTGGTTTGTCTTAAGATGAGGGATATTTAGTTCAATACAGGCACTGTCAAATTTTCTACTCATCCTATCTGAGATGACTGGTTTGTCTTAAGATGAGGGATATTTAGCTCAATACAGGCACTGTCAAATTTTCTACTCATCCTATCTGAGATGACTGGATTGTCTTAAGATGAGGGATATTTAGTTCAATACAGGCACTGTCAAATTTTCTACTCATCCTATCTGAGATGACTGGTTTGTCTTAAGATGAGGGATATTTAGTTCAATACAGGCACTGTCAAATTTTCTACTCATCCTATCTGAGATGAGTGGTTTGTCTTAAGATGAGGGATATTTAGCTCAATACAGGCACTGTCAAATTTTCTACTCATCCTATCTGAGATGACTGGTTTGTCTTAAGATGAGGGATATTTAGTTCAATACAGGCACTGTCAAATTTTCTACTCATCCTATCTGAGATGACTGGTTTGTCTTAAGATGAGGGATATTTAGTTCTATACAGGCACTGTCAAATTTTCTACTCATCCTATCTGAGATGACTGGTTTGTCTTAAGATGAGGGAGATCAAGTATATTGTTGAGTAAGTATCAAAATGTAAACTATTGTCAAGTTTGATGGCCCAAAGCAAGTTATTCAAAGTAAAATATTCATGACTGGCACTATAATATACTTTTGCTAAAAGTTAAAAGGTCACTGCTTCTCCAAAAGAGGATGTTTTACCCTGGGTAGGGGAAAATATATCTACTTTTTTCAGGAGGAGAATGAGGATGAATCGCCCCCAATAAGAAAGAAACATACTGATTGTTCAGACATACAATATGCAATTAAATTCTGCAGATCATTCTTTTCTTAAACAATTAAGAATATCCTGCTGCCATACATTATTACAAAATATAGAACAAACCTGGTGTTGAAGCTTCTGTTTCAAACAGTTTTCTGTTGATGGGCGTGCTGGAGGGCGGAAGTTTTGGGCTCTCTCCCACATAACCCGGGGCTCCTGACAGAGCTGGCTTGGGCGTTGAGGTCGACACTGGAGCATATCAATATGTATGGAAATGTTACAACCTTCTTTTTGTTTTTATGGGCTTAAACATGTATTGTGGTGGGAGGTGAGAGTTTGGGGCTTTTTTTAAACAGAACCCTGGGCTTCTATTACCTACTTCCTTAGGCAGTAACAGAAAAAATATGAAACTGTTAGATTAACCAAATATGTGTATTTGGCGGGAGTTTGGGCATTTTCCTACAGAATCAATGTCTCCAAGTACTGCTGCCTTGGGCAAAGTAGACGACACTGGGAAAGAATCATGTTTTTGATTTCATACGTACAAACATGTGTACAAGTCATTTAAGGTGCACTTCCAAATTTAATCACCCGCCACCCTTCTTTTTATTAGATGGTTTTAAATATCATTTATACATGTGTAGCAAACAACAGAAACATGTTTCGGTTTAAATACCCTATGATTGTCATTGGAGTTTTCATCCTACTGAATGTTTGAAGAATATAAAAAGCTTTGACTTTGCCAGTCTTACCCTCTGAGGGTATGCTATACTGGGCTCCAAAACCCTGGTTGGTCCCGTTACTTTCACTGGAGTCTTCATCATACTCCTCACTCTCTGAGATGTTCCCTACATCGTTCTCGGAGCCGCTGGGTGTAATGTCCTCAAACTGTACACCATTTGCTTCCTTCAACTTTATCACTGTGCAGTAAACCAGTCAAATTGTTAATAAATTAGGCAACCACTTTATGAACCAATCAATTTACATACATTCAAGTTAAATAAGTCACATTATTTATAAACCATAATTAACTATTTCAATAAAGCTAGTATTTAATATTTTTTTATCATTTCTGCAAGCATTATTCAAATCAACAGAAAATGATTTACATCCCATTGATACTGGTCAGTTTCAATTAAATACAATTATAGAAATAACCTTGATGTAAGGCAGGCACATCTCCAGTCCCCTGCAACAGGGTCTTAGGGAGCCCAGACCTCTCAATGGGCTTCCCCGTGAATCCAGGCATGGGGAGACCTGAGGTAGACTTGACAGGAGGTGGAACAGGCTTGCTATCTGGGGGTGGGGCTGTCAACACAGGGTTGAGGGTGATTCCACCAGATTGAACTGTTGTATAAAATTTGTGACTTGAAATTTGGTACCGCAAGGTAAAATAGGAACTTTTGAGATAAATGAAAATAAACTGTCACTTTTAAATGAGGCCTAAAAAAAATAATTGTTTGGTTAGGGTTACATCCTTAAAAACAATAGGTAGGGTAGGTAGGCTTTTTTTTATTTTTTTTTTATTTTTTTTTTTATTAGGTTTTATATAAGAATATAATTTTCATCATTGGAGAATGGTGTTAAAGCTATCTTCTGTACAAGCATTTAAGGTTTAAACTTAATATTAAAAAGCAATTAAAAAAAAAACGAAATTTTTCTTTTTTTTTAGTTTTTCATTTTTTTTTCAAACTGACTATAAAAACGGTAGGGTCGGCGCCTATTCCGTACGTAGGGTCGGGTAACCCGAACCAAATGTATTTTTTTTTTTAGGCCTGATGGCTTCAGAGCTGCAAATAACTTTAAGTGTATAAAATGCCTATGTTATATCGTAAAGTGCAATGCAGACCTTTGTTTCAACTAATTTAGTGTTATGGTCTTTTATAGTTAAAGTCTGATTGGACATTGATGTATGCATGTATTTTATGTACATCATAGGTTTGATCCTAAGAGCATAACTTAATCAATTAAAATCACTGAACAGTGCTTGCTTCCCTTAGCATTATTAAACACAAAGCTCGTCAGAGAAAATTACAGCATATGAGTATTGACACCAATTACACCCCTTATCTGTAGCTCTGCAGCTTTAGCATGTATCTCCTGTAAAACTTCATCATTAGAAGAGTATAAGACTTTATGGTTTAAGTCAAAAATGTAAACAGCATTTATTTGGTTCATGTTGCCAGGGCAACGCTCTGTTCTTCATAGTATCAATTCCTACCTGACTGCTGTTGAGTACGTTTAGGTTTGATGAAAATCTCTTTCAATTTCTCTGCTGGTTTTTTCCCCTTGTCCTTCCCCTTGTCCACGATGTTCTGCAGGAAACCCTTTACAACTCCATCTCTTTCATCCTTAGGCCGTGCTATCTGTTGTTGTTGTTGCTGCTGCTGCTGGAACTGCTGCTCTTGCTGTAGCCTGCTTCTTACTGGCTTAGGGTCCTGAAAGGTACCCATATGATACATTAATTTCTAGCTAGATACAGAGACGAGACTTAATAATACTAGGTGCAAATTGCTTACTAAATACAAACTCACTCCTAGCTACAAATGTGCTCCTTAATACAAATGCAATTCTAGTTACAAACTTGCTCCTAAATACAAACTCATTTCTAGGTTCAAACTCACTCCTTGTTACAAATTGCTCCTTAAAACAAATTCACTCTTTGTTACAAACTTGCTCCAAGACCTGTACAAACTTGCTCCTTAATACAAACTCACTCTTTGTTACAAACTTGCTCCTAGACCTGTACAAACTTGCTCCTTAATACAAACTCACTCTTTGTTACAAACTTGCTCCTAGGCCTGTCCAAACTTGCTCCTTACTACAAACTCACTCCTTGTTACAAACTTGCTCCTAGGCCTGTCCAAACTTGCTCCTTACTACAAACTCACTCCTTGTTACAAACTTGCTCCTAGACCTGTACAAACTTGCTCCTTACTACAAACTCACTCCTTGTTACAAACTTGCTCCTAGACCTGTACAAACTTGCTCCTTAATACAAACTCACTCCTTGTTACAAACTTGCTCCTAGACCTGTACAAACTTGCTCCTTACTACAAACTCACTCCTTGTTACAAACTTGCTCCTAGACCTGTACAAACTTGCTCCTTAATACAAACTCACTCCTTGTTACAAACTTGCTCCTAGACCTGTACAAACTTGGCCCTTAATACAAATTCACTATTTGTTACAAACTTGCTCCTAGACCTGTACAAACTTGCTCCTTAATACAAACTCACTCTTTGTTACAAAGTTGCTCTTTAATACAAACTCACTCTTTGTTACAAACTTGCTCCTTACTACAAACTCACTCCTTGTTACAAACTTGCTCCTAGACCTGTACAAACTTGCTCCTTACTACAAACTTGCTCCTTACTACAAACTCACTCCTTGTTACAAACTTGCTCCTAGACCTGTACAAAATCACTCTTTGTTACAAACTTGCTCCTAACTACAAACTCACTCCTTGTTACAAACTTGCTCCTAGAGCTGTACAAACTCACTCCTTGTTACAAACTTGCTCCAAGACCTGTACAAACTTGCTCCTTACTACAAACTCACTCCTTGTTACAAACTTGCTCCTAGACCTGTACGAACTTGCTCCTTAATACAAATTCACTCTTTGTTACAAACTTGCTCCTAGACCTGTATAAACTCACTCCTTGTTACAAACTTGCTCCTAGACCTGTACAAACTCACTCCTTGTTACAAACTTGCTCCTAGACCTGTACAAACTTGCTCCTTAATACAAACTCACTCCTTGTTACAAACTTGCTCCTACCTGTACAAACTCACTCCTTGTTACAAACTCACTCCTTGTTACAAACTTGTTCCTAGACCTGTACAAACTTGCTCCTAGACCTGTACAAATTCGCTTCTTAATACAAACTAACTTCAAGGTATTAACACCCTCCTTTCTCCTAAGAACAAATTTGCTCCTAAGTACAAACTCGCTCCTAGATATCATGATGAAATGGCCTCCAAATCAGCCAGTTCTCAGATACAGAATTTAAATAAATTGCACATTTTAGCATGCACTTCAATGTTCGTGTGATGTAGATGCAATCCAAAAACCATCATTTTTATTGTAGTAATTTAAAGGTGAATTATACTGGCTGAGTGTCACTTTGGTAACTTTTTAATGTGCTTCATCATTATTTTTTTTAACTAGGAAAAAAATATTTCATGAAAAACCGGCGTGAACAATTCACACTCATGCCCAGCTTCCGAGACTCTAGAGATTTAGGATTTAAGGCTGGGATTTAGGTACTGACAGATTTTGGTAGTCCACCTGAACACAGGTAAACATCAATAAATTGGAAATCAAGACAGATCAGCAAACTGGTTAAGTACCTTTGGTGGCTTTTTCTCTGCCATAACTCCAGGATTCCTTTCTCCAATCTTTGCAAAATTTCCTGAAAAAAAAAGCAATTTCACACACAATCATAATCTTACAAGGGGTGTTTAATAAATATGTGTTAAAGTACTCACATTGCTTCCAACATATATATGAAACGTATGGAAACTATTTATATTGATGCAAATGAAACTTAGTCATAGGTTGGTTTATAACTTGAAGGCAGTTTCTATGGCAATGTCATTTTAAGTTATCCAACCCTAATTGCCATTTTTTCCTTATGTTTTGAATATATTGTAAAGGTTTCAGTTTTATATATGTTTGAAGAAATATGAGATGTCACAGTATTAATGCATACCCAGAAATGCTGCCTGAACACAGGAATGGCAATTGAAAAAAGGCCATAACTCTGAGGTAATTATACACTGCATTTCCACTTATCACCAATCATAGTATGTTGTTTCATTAAAATCCATTGAGTAATATAAAATATACACTGCTGACAAGAAAAAGAAACAATGGGCAGTAACTAAGTAATTAAGTAAAGTAACTAAGTAATAATAGAGTTATGGTTCTTCTTGTACACTGCACTTCCTCTTATTGAGCTTGACCATAGTATAAAGTTTAAATTAAATTTCATCGGTAGTTTTCAAATAATGATCCAAACAAAGAAAATGACAGAGGGCAGTAAATCTATAATAAGGTAAAATAGAGTTATGGTTCTTGTACATTGCACTTCCTCTCATTGTGCTTTTACCATCATATGAAGTTCAATTAAATTCCAGTATTTTTTAAGTTATATTCTGGACAAGGAAAATTGTAACAGACTTACCGGCGGACTACGGAGTGACTCAATTATACTCCCTTTAAAATTTGTTTGTGGGAGGTATAATAACTTCATAAGCACACCTTTCTGCATATTCTTTTGAGTTTTAACTACCCTTATACTTTATAATGAAATGTTTTTTAAGACAACAACTACATTTTTATATTTACCAACTGTGAAGGGCATCTATAAATCATTCTTATATAATTTTAAGGACTTAAACATGAGTAAAATATGACTGTATTATTTAACAAAAACAAAACAATTGAGTGCACTAATTTTCTAAGCTTTACACTGTCAGATTATTTATTGAAACCGGATAATCATTGCAATGAAATAACAATAAAAACTTTTTATAATGAGTGTACGTTTATAACCAGATAAGAAATTCAAAACTCCTAACCTGCTTTATCAGTTTGTGACATCCCAGTGAATGCCTGACCCCCCCTCAGGCGGGCAGTCATGGCCGGAGCCCCAGCCTCGCCCCGAGGTCTGCTTGCCCCACCTCGAGACATGCTGTCTGTACAGGCAATCTGGGAGTCGGAGATGGTTAGTACTGATAGGTTCCCTAGAAATGAAGAGCAAGTTGTTGCGATTCATTACTTAAATATAAAACAAACAAGAGCATCCTGATGCCAATATGCATCTGCATTTTTCTGCATTTATCATGAGACATTGCAGTGGGTATAAGTTTAAACACAGTTAATCTGAAATCATCAAGACCCAGATAAAAAATCCGAAATAACGATATTAACAATTTTTAGAAAATGACAGCATTCGCAAATGATAGATGAAAAATATTAAGTTGTGAAGATTGCAATGTCGGTTACACGTTAACAACATGTTACATTCGGAGTGAGCTATCATTCAGTATACAGATTTGTTGAATACGGTAATTGTTTAACAAATGTTATGTCATGGAAGTTTTTCAAATTGTTGCGTCTCGTAGCATCCTTCCGGGTTGGTTACCGGGCCCTTCTCCTGAATGTTTGGTAGCGGGTCGAGTGAGAAATGTGGCGATCAAATTTGATGAGACATTTTTAAATGATATTCAGGTTGTGTTAACCAGCAATTACTTACACACTATATCACCCAAATGAATCGCTCATTTTCTGACATCGATCTTTGTAACATACGCGTGCTCAATGTCATTCTTTAACAAGCGCTAATTGTGCTCCATTATCACCTCAAGCTGATGCCATGGTGTGAAAAACTATGAGATGATCAAGTTCGAAATAAGGATTGATAAATAGATGTGAAATACTAAATCAGGACAGTAATTTTCATTTCAAAATAGCGATTTTTTCGGAATACCGATTTCAGATTAATGATTTAGTTAATCAAATTTAGTTAAACAAAGAAGAAATAAAATCAGGATCGAAAAATAATTTTGAAATAGCGATCATTTCGGATAAATAGTGTTCGGACTAGCAGTGTTTAAATGTATAAGCATAAGACTGCAACCACTGTACTCGTAAAATAGTTTATGGGCTTGGAATTTTTTTGAGTTTGAGCTTGTTTATCAAAAAGTCTAATTTTGATGACTGAGTAAGAAGAAAAATATCTGTGATAGTTAACAGGTGTATCACGTTCCATATCAAATATGTTAAATGGATTTCAGTTATCAATGACACGGTACCAACTTAAATTCTAAAGTTCACTAAATTTAGTGTTTAATTCAAGGACTAAGCAACACTTACACACATACATTTCGAAGGCCTTATATCTGTATCCTATACCATGTATATATATATATCAAAGAAACCTTATAGATACCAGGTCTGGTTGAGTGTACAGTGGGTACATGACTACGAGCCATCAAATGTTCCCGAAGCCTTTCAACTCTCCCAGCAAGCACCTTCCTCCCATCCAATCCTATAGAACTCGATGCTTTTGTCTGTTCCAGCACTGAAGTGTTACTTGAAGTACTCTTCACAGGGCTTCCAGTTAGCAGAGAGTCAGCCAGGCTAGAGAGCTCACTTGTACTGCAAGAGTAGAAATGAGAATGTATCATTTATATCATAAAAAAATAATATCTTTGAAAACTATAGTAAATGCACACTGACTTTGGTTGTAACATAAAAAAAACCCATAATACATTGGAATTATACAGCTGAAAATTTACCTTGTCAACTTTTGGGAAAAGAATTAGAATATTTTAAGATGATTTGTGAATATGGGCACGCTAATAACTATTTGTTGATGGCGTTTGAAAGGGGTGATACAAAGTGCCGTCTGCCTGCCCAGTTAATGCTTTTTTAAGGTTTTCCAATGTTTATAAATTAATCAACATTTTCATACTGATAACTTTCTTTAAGGCTTCAACACTCACTCTTGATTGGTGGTATTGGCCGCGTTACTCCACAATGCTGTCTGGTTGTACAGTTTGAGCTGTTTAAGTCTCTTCTCTACCTCGCCCAGTCTTGTACGCTGGACGTTTATCAGGTTACTGTTGCTCTTCACCACACGATACAGCATGTCACTGGCGGGTGCCCCACGCCTGTTGGTGGATAAGATGGTTAAACAAAAAAGGGCATAACTAAGCGTAATTCAGCAAGCCAAGGCGTACTAGTAAAGTCTGGTTTCCCAAAAATGGCATGTACTTAAATATAAAAACCAGGAATAAAAATTGAAGATTATACGGATGTATATCCATGAAACTTTAACCTGGTTAATTTAACTGGGTATTGGATAAATAGTGGCACACATACAGTACGAGTGCTGCTATATATAAAAAATCTGGTTACATTAATACTTGTTGTAATTACACTGAAAATTCTTTCATAACTGCATTCTTCATAATACCTTAAAATGTCATCACCTCACTTTAGAATAGGAGTGTGCAATTCAAAATGCACACGACTGACAGGATTTGTTTTTATAATTATTTACAGAGGCAAGCGCTAAATGCTTCATTATCACCTCAAATGGATATCGCTGTATGATGTGTGAAAACTACGACTGATAAATAGGTGTGAAAAAACTGAATCAGGACCTTAATTTTGACCTCGAAATAGCGATGATTTTGAAAATGATTTCAGATTATTGATGAAAAATTTCATTAAACAATGAAGAATAAAAAAAGGACTGAAAAATAAATTCGAAAAAGTAATAGTTTCGGATAAACAGTGTTAGGATTTACAGTGTTTAAATGTAATTAACAATAAAACCAAAAAGCCAAAGGATATTTGGATCATTATATCAATGATTATAATTATCGTACGATATATTTTTCGTATTCGTATTTCTTGGTTGTAATGATAAACATTTTAAAACAAAAGCTTGACTGAAAGTATTATTTCAGGCTTGTTTAGACATAAAAGTTTAATTATTTATTAAATTTCTGACAACTCGCTTTGCATTCAATTGAAAATCGTGATCTTCCGGCTTTTTTGTAGTACGCTCCTAAATAAGATTAGCCAATTATCTTCTAGTTCAAAAAATGTTTAAATGTATATATGAAATGGTTGTTCCCATATTGGTACCTTTACATTTGGATTTGACACTCAGCCAGGCTGGAGTTTTGTCCATGCCACATACACCGCAGTATGATATGTTAGTATGTTAGATATTTAAGATATAATCAGTGTTCACCTGTTCTTTTTGCTGTTTTGGTATTCTTCCCACTGTGTGTCCAGTATCAGGTCAACATCCTGCACTCCTTGGTCCAGCAGCTGGAATATTTAACACTTGTGATTATATGGTTGTAATTGTAAAGACTTTAATTTTCTCTTGATCTGTTACCAATATTTTAGACATGTTTACATTGCTTCTGACAATTAGCCCTTCAGCCACTTGCCTGATACTGAAGTTGCAGATGTTTGAGTTTCTCTGCACTGCCCGGGTCGAGAGCACAAGTCTTCAGAAGGTGAAGGTACTTGGGGTCAGAGTTGAGCTGTTGTCGACGGCGACAATCCTCTGTCTGGGAGAACAGGTCTAGACACAGAGCGCGCTGCTCTTGGACTTCTTTACTCTGATCCTGTTGGGATGAGGGAAGAACATGACTTTATACTAGGGATGGCAACGAGTACCCGAGTACTCGAGTACTCAATCGAACGTCCGAGTACTCGAGTACCAAATCACTACTCGAGTACTCGGAAAAAAAATAAAAAAATCTATAAAAATCACCAAATACACGATTTACAGACAAAATATCAGATCTAGTTAGTTGCCAAGAGGACAATTAACGGTCCCTCTAATCCCCGCTGTGTACACAATTAACCTCAATCAATTAGTTGAGAGTTGTTGTGATAGTTGCAAACTGTCAACAAAGGACCCCTATTTCAAATTAGCACTGATGTCAATTAGCGAAGTTTTGATAGCAGTACTTTCACCTACACAATTCTATTGCATACCAATTAGAGACCTTTCATCAAACAATGGACGCTAACGAGCAAGTATCGACCGTTACGAAAATTTATTGATTTCTTAACGGGCGTATTTTAACTATTTTTGCAATGATTATCACAATTGATTGGTTGATATTTTAAATCAAGAATTATGAATATTAATGAGGTCAACAACAATTACACAGTACAAAAAACTATCATTTAAAAATTAAATTATAGAGTGAACAACTGAACTTCGTATTGAATTTCGTTCACTATTTTTATGTATGCTTTTAATTTTTGTTCATTGCAATTCTGATTGTTGTTCATTTCTGCAGTGCATACTTGTATAAAATGAAACGAATAAGACAAATTAAAAGCCTGAAACAACATTTGTTTTCTTTTTATATCATTTTTTGTTGAAATACGTAATGAAAGTTTACTTTAAAGGTGAAAATGACCAATAATACGACCAACGCACAATATACGTCATTAACGATACATGTATACACAATCTTGTCTTTGCGAACACATATTCAATTTTTCCGAGTAATCGAGTACCCGAGTACTCGATCGAACGATCGTCCGAGTACTCGAGTATTAATTTTACTACTCGTTGCCATCCCTACTTTATACATTGAAAAAACATGTTGTTTATAATCTAAACTAAAAACACTAAACTTAGAAAATACTTTTACTTTCCAACAATGGGAAAATATTACTACAATATTACACAACTCTCTGTATAAAGTTTTCTCTTAGAAAATGCAATTGCATCAGCTCTACTGACTTGAAACAAGAATAACAATCAATAGGTTACTGAGCAGATGAACACTGATATGCATACATCAAGTACCATCTTATACCAGATTAAAATTGCTTGTATAAATCATATATTTTTGTTTACATGAAACAGAAGTTCAATTTATCAAGGTTGGATACATGTAAAGTAATTCACCAAATCTGTTAGAATATGATATGAAATATGAGTGCTTACTTTATACTTATCTCACACAGATCCACCCACAAGCCCTCAACAAATGGGCACAACTGTCTGCATTAATTTTGATAGTAGTTCATAATATTCTCCCGATTCGAATATCAAGCACCAATCTCATGCAAGAAATGAAGTATCAAACACATGAAAGTATTAGTTCAATTATTTAAACTTAAATAATGGAAGCATTAACCTGTACAATGGTCTTAATTTCGTGTGAGTAAGTCTCCATCTCGAGTGTTCCCTGGCGTATAAGTGCCATTTCTTCCCGACTGCCTATGCAAAAGTCCACTGACCGCGCTCTGGATCTCAATTCTGACAGCTCTTGCTCAAAGTGCTGAATCTGTGGGGCCAATAAACAGTTGTATTTTTCCAAGAATATTACCGGTATATATTATTTGATATTGTAAACATTTAATCATGATTTTGCTGACATTCATTGGATGTGAATTATCTACCCCAATATAGAGTGAAATCAGCAACATATATTGGAACTTTCATTAATGACTAGAGGTTAGAAATGACCACATGTTGTGTATATAAACCTCAGAAATTAACATTGGCAGATTGCACAAATATGTGTTCATCAAATGACAACTGAAAATTCAGGGTTGCATCTTAAAGTACAATTGATATAATGTGGCCACAATATTAAAGGTATGCGTCCACACTAATACATGTATAATGTAGCCACACTATGACCAGTATAATGTAGTCAGACAATTACAGATATAATGTAGCCACACTATCACAGGTATAATGTAGCCACACAATTACAAGTATAATGTAGCCACACTATAACAGGTACAAGTCAAGTACCTCATCCAGAATGCTAGTTGAAAACTGTTGATCCACTGTATCTGTTGTCTGCCGCCCAAGGCCCGTTGAGCTCTCTCCAGTAGAGTCATCAACTGCCACCACCCCTAGTCCTTGTGCTGCCCCTATCCTTGGGTAGCTAGGTGGGGGTGGGGCATACTCGGGCGAGGCTGGGCGGGCTACTGGGTAGGCAGGGGGTGGGGGTTGTCTTGGGGATTGGGGCACACCTGCAGGAGCTAAAAGGAATCAAGATAACAATAGTGTGAAGTCAGTTTTAAGACAGACCAACATGGGTGAACGATTCGTGTTATGCATAGAATATTATCAATATACACATTTTTCATAATATATATAATCACTGTAAACTACATCCTCAATCTTAAATAAATGTATCAAATGAAGACATGACCATTTTGAATATATGCTACATCTCACATAGAAAAATACGGATCATTACAACATATTAAGAATTTGGCATAAGGTAATGTCCTTGGGATTTTCATAACATTGTAGGTCCCAAAACTCAAAAAGGCCCATCTACATGTAAAAATGAAAATCCTACCTGTCTGCTGAGGCAGGCCACTTAAGCCCTCACTTTGGCTGCCTGTTTTGGGCAATGTTGCTGACAATGGGGCAGCTGCTGGTATGGAACTGGTTTTACCCACACCAGTTGAGCTCTGCCCTAGTATGCCAAACCCTGGGGCACTTGTACCTATGATAAGAAAAAACAACATATTTTGGCTGGCTTTAAAGCATTTTCCAAATATATAACACTGGGCAATGTTTGGCTGGCGATGCAAAAACATAGAAGAAAAAACAGAATGACACTTCTAATTAGACTGGCTTTACAAATCTCAATAATGTTGATTATGACATTAAGAAATAACATTAATATCTGATATTACTGGACCTAAACTTTCCAGAAGCTATTGTACTTCTATGAGAAAACAGGAAGTACACATGATCATCTCCTTTCTCTACTTCCTGTATCTCCTTTCGCTACTTCCTGTAAATATCTCAACAAAAGACTAGTATCAATCTAAAAATAAACCCACGACTCCAACCAGTGACTTGAGCCAGTAGTTGAGGCTTGAAGGCTTGAAGGCTCCTTCAAATACAAACATGGCATGATTCAAGGTTTTTTATGTTTAGGCTTTAAAAAAATGCATACTCCTATAAAGCCTACAAAGGTCATTGCTCAATATCCTTGAGAAAAATCATTCTTAAGCAAAAAATGTTCTTGATGGAGTAAAAACTCAAGGAAAACAATTTAGAGATGTTTGTCAAATGTTATGCTCTCCTGAGCAGCATTTTTGGACAATTGGACAAAATATGCATGGACTGAAATTCAAGCTGATTGGTCATTTCACATTGCATGCCTATGAGGCAGTTTGAAGCTTATTACCAATGTTCATTCAAAGTTTGAGGATAGTAGGTACAGTACTTAATCATGTTGAGATGACTTTTGTTTTCAGATAAACATGTATCCTCCTGGAAGTATGGAATAAGTATGTATCCCGATTGACCTCTAACCTTATGATGTCATAATGAATTAGGGGCATCTACTGGTCACATCTAACCACAACATCAAGTTATAGGTGATGGCATTGTCAAGTTATCTCTCTGACAAGCTATTTGCATTCACGGTCGCTATGACCTTGACCTGATAACCATAAAACCAATCTACTAGTCACACCCAACTTTCCTGTCAAGTTTGAGGTCCATAGGTTCAAGCATTGTCGAGTTATCACACTGAAAAGCTTTGGTCTTACGGCCTACCAACCAAGCAACATGTGCAAATGCAATATACTCACTCTTCTTTGATAACGAGCTCTAAAAGATACCTGTTACTTGAGCTGGTACTGGAGGCTTGAAGGCGAACACTGAGCTGGCTGCCTGACCTGTGGCCAATGCTGGTGTGCTGTTCTTGGCATCTGGGGATTTGAACAAAATAGGTCATTTTTTTTTTCAAGTGATGGAAATAAATAAACAAGAGGGCCAAGATAGTCCTATAATGCTAACCTGATTGGAAATACGGTTCTTAAGTTATTGATCGGACATCATACTGGACTTTCTACTTCCTGGACATCGCAGGTGAAACTATAATCAACCCATTTTTTAAAAGGTCTTATAAAAACATGGAAAAATCATATGTATTAACAAGAGTATTGCCTGCAGGTGCTGAACGCTTGCCTGATTTTATCCTTTTTCGGTTTAATTATTTCATATAGTACATTTGATAGTAAACAGGTTTTCCAAAGTTTTAAAGTGATAGCTTTGATAGTTTGCATGTAAGTGACCCAAGCACAACACTTAAACTAGAGTGTTAACAAGGTTTTTCTATATTTGGGCTCTGTGACCTAGTTTTTGACCCCAGATGACCCATATTCGAATTTGAGCTAGAAATCAATGAGACAACATTTCTGACAATTTTCCAGGATATTTGGGCTGAAAAAGTTATTTCTAGAACGTTAACAAGGTTTTTCCATATTTGGGCTCTGTGACCTAGGTTTTGACCCCAGATGACCCATACTCGAATTTGAGCTAGAAATCAACAAAACAACCTTTCTGTCAAATTTCCAGGATATTTGGGCTTAAAATGTTACCTCTAGAGTGTTAACAAAGTTTTTCCATATTTGGCCTCTGTGACCTAGTTTTTGACCCCAGATGACCCATATTCAAACTTGAGCCAGAAATCAACAAAACAACCTTTATGACAAATTTCCAGGATATTTGGACTGAAAATGTTACCTCTAGAGTGTTAACAAGATTTTTCCATATTTGGGCTCTGTGACCTAGTTTTTAACCCCAGATGACCCATATTCAAACTTGAGCTAGAAATCAACTAAACAACCTATCTGACAAATTTCCAGGATATTTGGACAAAAAAGTAGCCTCTAGAGTGTTAACAAGGTTTTTCCTTTTTTTAGGTCATGTGACCTTGTTTTTCATCCCAGATGACCCATATTCGAACTCGTCCGACCACGTTTTGTGAAAACTGAGGCAAAAATGTAACCACTAGAGTGTTAACTATCTAACTGTAGAAGGTCGACGGATGACAGACGATAGACATTCATCTACAGCTAAGGTGAGCTAAAAGTTATCAAAACAACAAATTCAATTTGATAACAGAAATACTGTTTTTATTTTACTGACATCAATGCTGATCAATCAAACAGTTGTTTGCTGTGTTTTATTGTCAGAAATGCAGTTCCTACAGCAAGAATTGCTATTTCAAGGAAAGACCAAGAATTCATAAAATTGGAAATTGTTTGATAGAAAAACATTCACCTGCAGATGTAGTTTTCACCCCAAGTGCTGAGACATTTCCTTCCCCATTGCCAAAGCTTGATTGTCCTGTAGCAGCAGTCCCTGTCTTTAGGGTAAATGAAGCTCCTGGTCTGTCATAATTTCTCTGTGCAAATGCTCCTGCCCCAACTCCGAATTCTGGCTTGCTTTCTGATTGGTCAGTTTTAGTTGCTGGTGCCCCTGTGCTTTGGGTAAAAGAGAATCCACTATTTGGTGCTCCAAGTGAATCAGCAAAGCCAAGTCCAGCACCAAAAGTTGTCTGGCTGGCTGTAGTTGCAGGTGCCCTCACGTTGCTAGGGGTGACAGAGAATGCAGTATTTGCTCCTGATTTATTGGTAGTGTTGCTACCTGCGGTCAGCAGACTAGATAGACTACTTTGTCCACTGCTACTTGTGCTATTAACACCAAAACTGGATTGTGTACTGCCTCCAAAACTAAATGGTGACTGCCCCCCAGCCCCAAATGCTGGTTTGGTACTGGATCCAGTTGTAGACTGGGCACCAATTCCAAATGGTGACTGTGTCCCAGTTCCAAACGGTGACTGGGTACCAGTTCCAAAAGAAGGCAGGGTACCAGTCCCAGATGACTGGAGCCCAGCTCCAAAACTTGATTTGGAGCCAAATGTAGACTGGGTACCAAATAAACTTCCCTGATTCCCTATGCTTTGAGCTGCAGGGGAGGCTGTAGTCTGGCCCCCAAACAGGCCTGTACCATCTGCTGCTGGCTTTGAAGTGGGCTGTACTGTGGTACCTAGGACGAAATCCAAAACATTATGGACAATTTGATGGTGTTTTTTTTTCAGACTTAGATTTAGATAGACACATGCCTAAAATGGACTATCAACTTATTTACCAACTTATTATTAAAAAAAGCCCTTGTCTTCCCCATTGTGTGGTCATAGCTGAAAAATAATCAATGATGGGCATGAAATCTGTACCTTTGAAATTTAGCCTTTGTATTTAATAGTGAAAATCTACTGCATAATCAGTGATCCTCTGAATATTAAGATTTTAATGTGATAAATGAATGAAGGAAGTACCATTTTGTTTAATTTAATCTGGAGCCTACAATCATCACAGATGATTTTGTGGAATGCTGATGACAGCATATGTCATGCCACGTGAACTTAATGTATTGGAATCACACCAGATTCTTTGCAGTTCACAATTTTTACATACCAAGTATGAAGTTCCTGGGTGCAAGCAGAAAACATTTTTCAGCTTCAGCTTGATGCCACCTTGACCTTTGACTTACTTATTTCAAATTCAACAGGGGTCATTTGTTAGTCATGACCAAGTCACATACCAAGTTTGAAGTTTGTGGACTCAAAGGATCTTCAGTTATTGAGCGGAAACTGTTTTTTTACCTCAAAGTCACCACAACCTTTACTCTTGATCTGAAAACCAAATAGGGGTCATCTACCAGGCATGACCAACCTGCATACTAAGTATAAAATTCCTGGGTGCAAGCGTTCTAGAGTGATTGAGCAGAAACAAAGTGTGACATACAGAAGGACTGATGGACAGTGCGTTAACAATACCGGTATGTCTACCCATGAATGGGGAAGACATAATCACTTGTTTAATTCTGAAGACTCATTATTTTGGAGATGTTATTTACAAAATCAGGTTAAATTTAATATATAACTTTTTCCTTGTGTGCCAACTATAATAACACAATAGACCTGTAATAACACAAATAATAAAGTGAATTTAGCAGATTGAAATACAACTGGTTTACACTTTGTGCAGTATGACTGGGTCAACTGATTCATGTAATAGAAATGGAGTTAATCTTACCAGGTTTTCGAAGCCCCTCCAAGGGTAGAGCCTGAGGGGAAACAGTTATTTCAGGAGTAGACTGGTGCATGTACATCATGTAATAGGGGATCACAAGGCCTTCAGTGGATAACACTAGCACTATTGGAGATGCCGGATGAAACTTCTCATCACCTGTAAAGGAAGGAAAATTATATTGATGGTAATGGGCGGAGCTGACAGGTGCGAGTACATCAAGTCATACTGGATCACTAGGCAGTCTGTTGTTAACACAAGCACATGTCAGTGGGGTCATAATAAAACATTTTTACTGGGCGTTATGGTTGGAGGGAATGTGTGCACATACATAAAAGCAGCAGACCTCTAGTCTGCCGGTGGATATCAGATCTTACTATCGAGGACACTGTTAAACTAACACTGGCCATGGGAGAACAAATCTTTTGTGTACTATGAGCATAAAATACAAGAGGAGGAATTTGTTTTCCTAGAATAAAAAGATACCGCAGCATTTGAGCATAAAATGAGTGCTTTTAAACATTAATTACATAGAGAAGATATACAATGAAGTATGTGGACATACCTGCTCAACTTCACATGTACATGTAAGTTTTGCCTACTGAAATGACTGTAGTGAAATACATCTGCCATGGTGGTTCATGTAACTACATTATCAGACTATAATCTTTTATTTTGGGTGATAATCAAACATCATATTAGAAGCCCTACCCATAGCTATTCTCTCTTGCAAAGAAAAGTCCACAGTGATGCCCATAGGATAGGTATCCCCATAGTTGTCTGTGAGGGGGCACTCCGCCCGGGCAGAGTCCTCCAGGCACCATCGTTCCAAAGACGTGCCATCCAGGTGGCGCCCCACCACACCCACCTCAGAAGCATTGTTGGACGCTGCCAGTACCATCTCCCTGTAAACAAAGGAACATATATTCATACATTTGAGAAATCTATGCATGCCTTTCACATGGACAAGAAAATAGACCACAGTTAACCGATTTTTAAACTGATTTGGTCAAGGGGCATTCCTGAAAAAACACTCACCAAATTGATGAAACTTGCTACACATGTGTACATATTGCCATTGCGAACAAGTCTACTAAGTTTCGTGTCAATATCCCTCACAGTTTTAAAGGCCATCATTTAAGAGTTTGCAAAATAATCTACCCGTGCCAATGACACCGAGGCTATAACAATTCCTTAATATATTTTTTCTTTGTAAAGCTAAAAAGAACCATCAATCAACTGTTCAATTCTATTCTAACACAAGTCACCTACCACTGTTGTACATAGCTGAAGTGATACTTGTGCTGTCTGTCCTCCCCCGTACCAAAACACATGTCTTCAAACATGGAATGGGATAACGAGCCATCTCTCTGTGGAAGAAAAGCACCACTGTCATTAGGCCAAAAAAGAATCATGGTTTTTCTTAAATGCTGACCAGAAAAAGTTTAGATACATGTAGGTAGGAAAACCTTTCATTTTGGAAAACTATTCAATTGTGTACAAAGTATGTATATCGTTTTAATGTTTACATACAAACACATTCTGACATTTATGTTGCCAAAAAAATTAAAAATACAAGTAAACTGTATAACCCTTTACAAAAAATTGTGCCACAAGAGGGTCATTCAGGTAACCAGAACCACAAAATTAATTGTGCTACACCCTAGATGTGTTAATTTGAGTACTTTTTTAATTCTCATTCAATGTAGTACAACATATACAATGAGCGGATTGTTCTTCAAGTAAACATAGATGTAAACGTCATTGTTGCAAACATCGAAATCTTTATTGCTCCGGAAATGTGATGGAAACACTTCAGTGTTCCTTACGAGAGCTGAGACCTCTGTCTCGGCTCTACTTGTTTTATTTAAATATATGAGCACAAGAAAAACATTTCACCTTTTAAAGTTAAAAACGCAGCCATCAACAACATTATTAACTTCAACAAAGTTCTGAACAATTGGCCCAATATTAAGGAACAAGAGGCCCAATATTAAGGAACAAGAGGCCCAAAAGGGCCTATGCTCTACTGGCATGGCTTTTGTGGTCATATCAATCCAGAGCATGTATGTATGGGTAAAAGGCAACAGACATATGGTTTATGTTTTGTGTTTGGCTTACCTGAAAACGTAGCACGTTCAACATCTGAGCCCAGAGAGTATTGTAAGCAGATTAGTTCCATGAACTATTTTAATATGTGCCAAGTAAAAGTCATCTGACAAAAAAAAAATGCTTTCAAAACTGTACTCATAGTAAAAATTTCTGTAGTTTTAAAAGTTAAAAAAAATTGGTCAAAAGGTCAAAGTCAAGGGCATCCTAGGACAACATTGATCAATTTGAACAAACATTCACAATCAATTGTGCTGAGATGGATGCACGAACACACAAAAAGATTTTCAAACCTTTCCAGATTTATGTTTACCAAACCTGTGAACCCTGGGTCTGGCCAGTAATGACACCAGGTGCATAACTTAAACATTCACAACCAATTTTGTTAAGATGAATGCGCAAACTACAAAACTTAATGCTAAAAAATGGCCTTTGGGCTTTCAACAAGAAGAAGGCAGAGTAATTCAAAAAATCAGCTGCAGAAGCAAAAAGCAAATTGTCTCTCAAAATCCTAGACTTGCAAATTGTCTCCCTTAACTCTAGACTTGAATTTACATGTACATGTAAACTTGGCTAAAAATAGAATTCGCTCATGCAGACCTGGCTAAAAATAGAGAGCATTTCTTTAAAACTTTCATGGCCCATAATCTAGGCATTCATGGGCGGATCTGGCTGGTTTTTGAAAGGAACCGAGCTCTAATGGATATCTAGATACTGTACAAGTTTCATTGAGATACAATAAAAACTGAAGACTGTATCGTGTTCACAACCAATTGTTTACACAATAGCATTTTTTATACTATCAAGGGCCATAATCTAGGCGTGCATGGGCGGATCTGGCTGGTTTTCGAAAGAAACCCAGCTCTAATGGATATCTAGATACTGTACAAGTTTCATTGAAATACAATCAAAACTGAAGACTGTATCGTGTTCACAAGCAATTGTTTACAGACGCACGAACGCACGGATGCACATACTACGTACACATTACCATCGCATAAGCTCTTCTGGCCTTTGGCAAGTAGAGCTAAAAATGTGTTATTTTATAATGTATAGCAGTGTTCTCAATAAGAAATTTTGGAAAACTAAATGAATTTTCATTAAAATAAGTAGAAGCTGGTCATTTACTATTTGAGATGGTTCAACCAAAACTTATTGAGAACCCTGTTCCATGACTGGTGATATGAAGTCTCAACACAATTAAGAAGGCAAACTTCAAACACAGGTACAAGATATAATAGCAATAAAAGCTGGGTACTAGGTACTTACTGATCCGTTGATGTGGACGACCACAGGTTGTTCACAGTCCTGAACCACATACGCCACGAGGAAACTGTATGTAGACAGCCATACCAAGTCAAGGGCTGAAATTGGTTATTACAAGTATAGAATACAAGGCCCTCATGTTACAACATTGACAATAATATGATGGTCATTTGATCTTAGGTCATGTCACATTTGAGTCGAGAATTTCATAGCTTTCAACTGTCTTAGTATTGCATGATTAATACATAAAAATTTAAACGTTCGGTCAGAAATTATTTGTTAAACACTACATTTCCCCATACATAGTGATATATCTTATGCAAGCAATGAGAATTAATAAACTACCACATATAAACATGAAAGCATCGTTCTTCTTATATTTCAAACCTATAAAAAATTTGGACAAAAATAAAAATGTTTTACTTATAAATCATTTATATTCAAGTGGGATTCATCATTTTTCTTTTGTGTAGTCTTTCGCATGCATACAAGGGTAAAAGGTACTGTGTGTTATGAAATTGGACAAAAAATACACAGACTTTAACAAGAAAATTCTTTCTTGATATCTTAATTTTATTAATAAATCTTGCAATATTTATAAAGATGGAAAATTTAAAGCTACAAAACAATTGTTCATACATTTCACCAACTGCTGAAAAAAGTATTTTAGCCAAATGACACATAATATCAAACTGGAAAGGATCATTTAGAATGACCGTTACCCTATGCAGCTTAAAGACATTGGTAGATGACCATTACTTTATCAACAAACCTGCTACATCTATGGTCCCTTTTATGGGTGGCCTGGATAGTAGTGTTCAGAAACGGACAAAAAAATTACTATCAATAATCGGTTTATGAAACCGATCAATGATCGATTATTAATCGATTTAATCATTATTTGATTATCTCTTGTCATCATATTTAAGGCAAACAGATACAGTGCATGCACCAGTTTTAATCACCAACGTTCCCTTACAATATTGTTTGTACATTTCTTTGTATAAATTACATATTTTATTCAGAACGCAACTATCTTTTAGTGTTCAAAAGTAAATATTACAGAACATGAGACCACAGGCTCTTATTTTTGTCTTACAATTAGTATTGTATATACAAAGAATTCAATTTCTTTTTAATAATCAGTCAGTAACAAGTACAACAAGCAGTTGAATGTTCTTTATGTCTTACAAGATCATTTTCTTTAAGAAAACTAAGTTCTAACATGGTAAGAAGTAAACGGAACCATGTTCTAAAAATCACCTTTAAACCACAAACATGAGAAGTTGAGAACCAATCCTTTAGCATTAAAATTACAAAGAAAATTCATAATAACATAGTAACACCTTAACATTTCAACATTAACTAGCATCAACCAGAAAAAGAAAATCAGTAGGTAGCGGTTACATCCCTTGTTTCTATAATCGATTGTTCAAATTCCACTATCGATTGTCGCTGACGCAGGCCTTTCCGATCAATTGTCCATTATAAACGATCATCGGCACAAAACTACTGGATAGTGTTTTGAAAAAATTGTCCATAAGATCACAGTGCATCATAAAACACTGCACTGATAAATTTTATAAGCGGACTAAAATTGAATGGATAAGTCAAGGTATTCAATAGATTCTAATATACAGCTAGAATATTCGCATCTAATGACCCTGAATATTCACCTTGAGCAGCTCCCCCAAGGATGGCTGGGCAGTCCCACACCCGTTTTTGATTGAGGTCTGGGTCATACTGTGCTAGGGTCCCGTCAATACAGCCAACCACAAGCTGCTTCCCCTTTGGGCTCCAGCATACTGGGTGAAAGGCAGTGGGAAACATTAAACATGTATGTGAAGGGGTTATTTAATCATATAGAATGATGCATGAGAAAATTTAGCAGATGCAATTTATGTTTTAACTGACTGGCAACTGGATAGCGGCAACTGAATCAGTTCGGGAGTTATTCTATTCTGTTCGTTAAATATTAATTTCCTTGTACAAAGTTTATCTTGGGTATTTTTCTAGGTGCAATTTACTGCTGTTTAAAGGCTATTTAACCATGCAAAATACATTCATTTTCATCAATAAGTCCTAATATTTCCCAAAATGTTAGCCTAGAAACAATTTCTGTGAAGGAACAAAAAATATATATTTCTTGAACAAAATAAACAGATCTTCACAAGTCTGGCTGAAACACAGTATACAGTTTATATGGAAAGAGTCAAACCATGTTTAATTGTCTTTATATCGTTTATTTGGCATGTTTTTATATTTTCCCAAAGATGAAACTTGTTTTTCAAATTTGAAATGCACATGCCATGGAATTAATATTTCTTGCAAATGTCACTCATATAAAGATGTTGTTTAGGAGCTTTTTTCTAAAAAAAATGAATGATATTCTATGATTTAAAAAAAAATGTGTTCATAGTGGGAAGATCGTTTTTTGTTAAAATGACTAGAGCTGGCAGCTTTAATAAGAAAGGGTCGGGTTACCTGAAACACACATTTTGGGGGGGCCCAAATCTGTGAAGAATTTTAAAGTTTAATCCTTACCACATGTAGCCTTTGCTGATGCGAGAGAGGCCCTTCTCTTATTCCCGCTATACACATCAATCTGACCACTTGAGAACACTACTGCCAGCGTGCCTGGTTCCCCGGGATTCCAGGCCATGTCCAACACAAACGGCGAGCCTTGAAAACTGTGAAATGGCTGAACATTGCCAGATACCTGAATTAGAAAGGAAACTCAAGCTATTACAGAAATATATATATATCTTGGGGCTAGCTCTGATAGATATTTACTGATGATAAGTATCAAATTGTATGGTGACCGGAACTTTAAAGAGAAATGTCATTAAGAAAGAATAAAATACTAGAGCAATTATATGATGAGATAAAAGTCTGGTAAATGCACATTCGACAGAGGAATCCATGTAAAGACATTTTAGAGTTGAACTTGGCTATTTATTAAACATGTAAATCAAAAGAATGAATACTTACAGATGAAAAAGTGTTAAATTATATACACACTTCTCAAATAAATACACTTAAATAAATATTGACAAAGGGGAGATAATTTGACACCAATAACATGTATGTTTAAATGGGTGGTTCAAAGAATTGAAGATCTTGCGATTTCCACAAGTTCGCATTTGTCAAAGAAAAGTGGAAAGAAGGATTACTCCTAATCAATATCTAGAGAAGTAATTTAAGGATCATAAGTTATGATTCTCCAGGTACAAATATATATTGGCATCAACCAATTTTTCCAAATTCTCTTTCTGGAGTAATTTTCATCAAATATACTTATTTGTTATGGGAGACAATTTGGGAACAACACAACAGAGTTGTCTTGAACTGTATGTTAAGTTTCATTCACTTATTTTCACATGATTTTAAATTTAAAAAAAAATCAATTTAATGGAGGTAATTTTGTAATAATGGGTTAGAGAGTTATAGTTCTTGTTGTGTACAACAAGCAAGCACACATTGTCATTTGTTGATTTCAAAATCTGATGCTCCTGCAGTGATCCATATTCACAATGGTCTTAAATGCAATATTGAGAAATAATAATATTCTGACTAACTTTATTGAGTAATGGAGGAACACATTTGAACTTTAACACAAACTGTATTTCTTAATATTTGATAAAATGACTACTAAAGTTTTAGAGCCAAGAGGACCCATATTTCCGCTGGTCTTATTGTATACATATTATGTTGACAAATATTCTGACTGAGATTCATGAAGATTTGTAATGCACTGTTTATATTATGAATGCAATTATTTTCTTGATTTGATCTAGTTACCTAGTTTTTTACTCCAGATGACCCATAATCAAAATGGTCCTAAATACCATGCCGAGAAATATTCTGATTCTTGAAGATTAGATAAACACTGATAAGTTTGTGAAAGGAAAACAAAACTTAACACAAAGTCCCAATATTTGACCTATTGACCTAGTTTTTAAGTAGAGAAAACCCATATTGGTTTTAAATACCTTAAATTGTAAGGCCTAAAAAAATTGTTTGGTTAGGGTTACATCCTTTTCAAAAATAGGTACTAAGGGTAGGTAGGCTTTTCATTTTTTTTTATTTATTTTTTTATTACAGTTTATATAAGAATGCCATTTTCATCATTGGAGAATGGTGTTAAAGTTATCACCTGTATAAGCATTTAAGGTTTTAAACTCCATATTAAAAACCAAAAAAACATAAAAAAAAATATTATTTTTTTTTTATTATTTTTTTAAGTTTTTCTTTTTTTTTCAAACTGACTATAAAACGGTAGGGTCGGCGCCCATTCCGTAGGTAGGGTCAGGTAACCCGAACCAAATGTATTTTTTTTTTAGGCCTAAGTGTGTTTTTCCATTTCTAAGGGAATAATAGCCACATCCATTAACAGGCCAAAAATAGCAAAAATTGTTTTGGCAAAAAAGGGAAATACTAGTGATTGTCTTGGACTTTCAAAATCAATTAATTATAGACTCTTATGGATTGATTATCCGATTAATCGGCTGTAATTGGACAGTATCACAAAAGCATCATTTCCCAATTATATTAATAAGGAACTTAGTTTTCATGTATATTTCTTTTCTAACGCCTCAGGTATAATTTCTGGCACCTTGAATAATTCTAAAACTAATTAAAACAAGAGATGTTTCTCAACTCCCCCCCCCCCCCCCCCCCCCCCTGAGCGCCATGTTGTCAGGATCATATGGACAATTGAATGAAATATGCATGGACCGAAATGACAGCTGATTTGTCACTGACATTGGATGCCTTTGAGGCAGTTTTAAGATTATAACCATTCAAAGTGTGAGGATAGAGTGTGTTATGACCATGACCTTTGACCTCAAAATCCAAAGGAGTCAACAGCTGGTCACAAAAAATCTAAATGTCAAGTTTGAGGGCCATGGGTGCAGGCATTGACAAGTTATCACAGACAAGCTTTTTTCGTTCAAGGTAACTGTGACCTTGACCTTTGACCCGATGACTCCTAAAATCATAAGGGGTCATCTACAGGTCAGACGCAACTGCAAGTCAAGTTTGAATATTAAGATTTAATGTGATAAATGGATGTAAGAAGTACCATTTTGTTTAATTTAATCTGGATAATGCAATCATCACTGATGGTTTTGTGGAATGCTGATGACCGCATAATTATGTCATGCCATGTGAACTTAATGTATTGGAATCACACCAGATTCTTTGCAGTTCACAATTTTCACATACCAACTATGAGGTTCCTGGGTGCAAGCAGAAAACATTTTTCAAGTTCAGCTTTGACTTACTTATTTAAAATTCAACAGTAGGATTCAATAGGAGTCATCTTCTGGTCAGGCCCAACTTCCATATCAAGTTTGATGACTATAGGTCTAGGCATTGTTGAGTTATCACTCGGACAAGCTTTAAAATGATTTTACCATTAAAGGTCACTGTGACCTTGATCTTTGACCTGATGAGCCCTAAAATCAATAGGGGTCATCTACTGGTCAGGCCCAACCTTCATGTCAAGTTTGATGACCATACGTCCAGGAATTGTTGAGTTATCACTCGGACAAGCTTTGGACTACCGACGGACCGACCGATCGACCGATCGACTGACATGTGCAAAGCAATATACCACTCTTCTTCGAAGGGGGGCATAAAAATAAATATTCCAAGGTTTATGAAGTAAAGGAACATTTCATGGTGAGGTTTACCTAAGTTGACTGTTATTCATAAAATAATACATGGCTGACCTTGGCTTTTGGTTGATAATTGCCCCAGTGTGAAGAAAATTTGACAGAGGGTAATTATTTTCACTGGGGCAATTATCAACCGAAAGCAATGGTCAACCATGTCTTATTCTGTATAATACATATATGTTTTGTCATTTGTCAATGACCTGAACCGGTTTTGAAAATTAAACCGAAAACAATGAGACACAAAAAAATTGGTTCTGGATGGCATTAGCTATAAAAAATAACAAGTAATTGGAAATTAAAATAGCAAACCTTTTCATGTATTGTCCGAATTAGACGACAAATATCCGAATATAAAGAAAATTGAAAATAATGGATGGACAGCCACACGTATGAACAGACAGGGGGATTACTAGAGAATCAAACACACTTGGAAATTGCTAGTTCTAAGTCACCCTAAAATCCTTCAAGAGCTCCTCATTCAAATATTTAAAAGTTTGAATGATATAACAATGAAAATGTTTTGAAAACAAATAAAAATTAAATATTGACATGCATAATTTATGTTCTGTGAGATAAGTTGACAAACTTTCAGAGTGTTGATCAGAACAATATATCAAAAAAATGAACTGCAAAAATCAAGTTAATATATTACCTGTGATGCAAAATTGCGCACATCATACAGGTGAACCATGCCATCAGCTGTAGCAGCAGCAAGTGTGAGGTCATCACAAGCCAAGTCCAAGTGAGTGATCAACTGACCGCTGTCCACTGTAGCTAAGGTTGGCATGTCAGTGACCACATGGGTCAGTCTGTCTGTAGCGTGAACCTTGTCTTGCTGCAGAAACTCCTGTGTCTTAAACACTTTGAAACCTTCAACAATGGAAAACATATTTAATTATTATGAAAAAAAAAAACCTTCACACTCAATGTCATTCTCACGGTCCCTAGTAAGAATTACACACACTTTGTTTGCTTGGCTCAATGTCATTTTCACGGTCTTAGGTTAGAATTTTACATATTGATTTGTTTGCTTGGCTTGATTTCGCACAAGGCGCTACTTAATTAGATTTGCTTGATAAGTATCGTAATTATATCAAATGAAACTGGATAATAGTTTTAGCAAACACAATCACCTTCATTTCTGTCTTTAATTGGCATTTATAAGTGAGTACAAAACGTCAAAATTAAATCAAAACAATATTAAAATAAACATGTACGTATAAATCCAACTGCACTTTGAGAAGGCCTCATTCAAATACAAGAAGAAAATCCACTTGTGTATAAAACATTAAACAAATGTCAGAAAAATTATGTTTCCTTTAAAAAAAAAAAATGAGTTGAATGTAATCACTATGTGTTCGATAAGTTTGCTTATTCCGGCATAGGAGTCAGTACAAACAAACTTGTGAAAATGTAAACAAAAATCAAGTAGACATCCAGTATCATGAGTATGTTCAGATTTTTTAAAATCACAAACCATTCAGCCTGAAAATTTATACAGATGACAAATAGCCAATGATTATACTTGTAACACTAAGTAGTCACTCCCGAATTGTAATACGCCATACATGTGATAACGTCCCGGACGTCCGGGATTGTCCCGGAAATCGTATCTCTGTCACAGAGTGACGGAGGGTGCATGTTTGTCCCGGAAAGTCATAAAAAAAACGAAAAAAAATAATCTCGGAATCGATTATCTTAATTTTACCAATGTAAGTCAGCTATTTTGCCTGTCCGGGACACTGGTCGTAAAACACAGGACATGTTGACACTAATCCGTTAATTGGTACGTGTGTCGTCGAGGTCATCATCAATCACCCGATGATTGATCTATTGGCCTATTGTTGTGGGAGTCGGGGAGGGTTCTTGTATACAAATTCATTGTTTTCATATGGATTTGTTTGGTCTTATGAATGATAGCTTTTAATTGATGTATTGATATTTTTCACACATTTTACTGACATACTAGCTAGTCCAAATAATTGTACGTTGGCGGATTTTTTTTTAGATTTTTGATATGGCAAATCCTTCACGTACAAATTGTTTAGTATCAAAAGTGGGTAGTTGTTCCGATCAGGATTCCGGGTTAAAGCATATAGAGTCTATAAAATATCATAAAAAACAAGAAATATTACCAGATTATGTTATTGTATATTAGTTCCGTACACAAAAAATAAATATCCAACTTATAATTATGAGTTTGACGGCTTTTTTCATTTCATTCTGTCAAAACATAACGATATATACATGAAGGGCACCTGCAAGGCTTCAGGGCACAGTTTTAAATCGCTCGGAACATTTCGGCCATGGCCGAGTTGTTACGATTGTATAACGAGGTCTATCTCGAAGCTTTGTCGGAGGAGGCCGAGTTATTACGATTGTATCGAGTTGTTCCCCTTCGCATAATTGTTTTCTGTGTCAGTCAACTTTCGTTTTATTGGAAAGGTAAACAACTTGTTTTAATGCATTAAATGCTTGTTTAGTGCAAAATTACATCTCACTTACATGGTAAAATATGAATATAACTCTTTATGATCAATTTCAACCATAAAATACTTCACTTAAAACAATTTCAATATTTTCAAAACACCCCCGTTTTTTGCACATTCCCGTTTAGACGTTAGGGATTGGAAGAATCCCGTATAACACGTCTATTATTTTAGACTAACATACTAGCATGAAGGTAAGTTCAAAGAAAGTGACAAAATGAGTAAAAAAACAAAATTGAAACACAGAAAACATCCCATATTCCATTCAAATTTCAAAGTTGATACGTCGTTATACTTTAACAACTTTAAACAACTTACGCGTCCATAAGGAATTTTAGGGTTTTTGAACTTTTTTTCTAACTATCGTTGTGTATTTTTACGCCGAAAATAAACTAACGATATGGGGTTTACATGTGGTTATATAGAGTGCTTTAATCACGTGACCATGGTAAGTCCGGACCCCCCTAGTGTGCATTGACATTACGACGAGTGTCCAGGAATCGACCCAAGAAATTATCACATGTATGTAATATGCTGTGTTGAAAAAAGTAGAACAGGTGAGTGGTCTTATTTATCAGGAATATTTCATATGTTTAAAGCACCAACCATTGTTAACTCCAATGAATGTGCGGCCATATTTGGATGCTGAGGCCACAAGTGAGCTGCGGTTAGCTGGAAGAGATGAGGGACTGTCCGAAACACGGACCTTCACCAGTTGCTGGAACTTGAAGTCCTGGAACATAAATGAGCACTTGTTATTTAATATTATGAAATGTTCCATAAGGCTGTATTGTTTGAAATTTGAATCACTTTCGTATTTGATGTAATTTCACAACAATTAACATTTCGAAGTGTGTCGCGAAAATAAATGACGAAATGGCTTACCTTCGTGTTTCGCTCTGGAACTTCCTCCGACATGCCTGTTACGGTCAAGTGTACAGTAGTATGGATATTATGCAACTATTATATAGTGTATTATATTAAAAAACCCCATATATTATATGATATATAAACTTGAGAAATATTATTTCCACTTTCGTTTCTGAATTTAGTAAAAACGGCAAGTATATTTAGTCAAATCGCTAGCACTGAAAAACGGCCTTTACCGGCCTTTACGTTTTACAAACACTTTTGCAATTCTTGTTTATTCACAATGTACACTATTTTGGTGTTTAAATCAAATATCATCATTGTCGCTTTATATGGCAATTCATATTATTTTGATTATAATTTCATTGGAAATTTAGAGTCGTATCAAATAATATTTTGCTGCCTCCGATTTGATTTTGTTTTACAGTCTGAGTTGCGTGATCCCAACTGAATACATATTTATTCCAGACATTATTGATTGTTTATATATATATTAAAAGTTAACTTTATCGGCCTCGTAGCATGTGTGTTTGGTTTGCGTTCAACTAGCCGGACAAGTGTGTTTCCTCCGGGTCGACGGATACCACCATAACACAAGCCCACACACTCGAGTAACTTTTTGAAACAGTGAAATATCATTTTAATTTCAATCATGAATCTCTGTTTATCGCAGAAAATCATATCCTATTATACGAGCTTTGAAATAGGAAGCCATTTCATGCCGCTGTGTCCCCAGGCATCTACTGACCTCACGCCACTAGGCCGCTGAACTGCTTGATCGACATTTTTGAAAAAATGCTGATAATCGTATCAAATTGATCATTTGTGCATACAAACAATTGATTGATTGATTTTTTTTAAAGAAAAAGTATGTATACTTTGTTTGAAATAGGAAACTTTGTTAGGATGCTACGCCTTCAGGCCGCTAACTTCACACCGCTAGGCTTGATTGACACTTTTTTAAAAAATGTAAAGTTTATAATCGCGTCAGATTGATAATTTTAGCATACAAACAATTTATTTATCATTGTTTTAGAAGACAAAAACATGTATACATGAGTTGAAATAGGAAATTAAACCATTTTAGGTCGCTAACTTCACGCCCATGGGCCGCTAGACCGCTAGGCCGCTAGGCCGCTGAACTGCTTGATTGACTTTTTTGAAAAAAAAGTATATAATCGCTTCAGAGTGATATTTGGGCATACACACAACTAATATATCATTCTTTTAGAAGAAAACGCATTTTAAAATGCTCTGAAATAGAAAATAATTTAAGGCCGCTATGTTAATGTATTTGAATCAAATAAACCCATTGATTTATCATTTTTTCAAGAAAGTGCTTTGAAGAAGAGAAAAAATAGGCCGCTAGGCCGCCAACTATCACGCCGCTAGGCCGCTAACCTCACGGCGGTAGACCGCTAACTTCACACCGCTAGGCCGCTAACTTCACGGCGGTAGACCGCTAACTTCACGCCGCTAGGCCGCTAACTTCGCGTACAATGTCCATTAATTATCGATTTTCAGAAAATGACGCTACAAACGTGACGTTATCGGTATTCCATGTTCGCGTCCGCTGTCCCCGTACTTTCAATCGAATCACAGACAAAGGCGCATCGCATCGATATTACAGCATCGATATTCTTCTTTGTCCGACGGCACATGCACGCCGCGAAATCGACTGAATTGTATTATAGTATACATATGTAGTATCTAATAAGCAGACTAAATAATTTACATGTGGACGACTCGGGTCAGTCTAAAGAGGGCGGCCTTTCATTGCTTTCAAATGTCGGCGCTGTGGAAGCAGCCAGATGTCATTTAAATCGCGGTCTTCATATGATTTGAGTTTCGCAGTGTCTTCTTTTACGAAACAGTGAGTCGCATGGGGTGGGGATATAGCCAAGATGCAGTCATAATCGGTGCGGGCACACAATGTAAATTTCAAGAATAGAATAACTTACTGTCGATTCATTTTACAATTTTTTCATACAACACGAATCTATAGATACACACGTATATAAACTGTACTTTGACCTTTATAGGGCATCGCAATAACGAATCCTTATCTCGGCGATGATGAACTACTACTATATAGAAAGTAAATGCCGCAGTGATATCAAATAAGAACATCATTCCATCAAGTCAACAGAGAAAATGAGTGAGTTTATTTTGGTTTGTTGTCTTAAAATGTGTATTATTCCGATCGGTATTTATAGACTTTTTCAAAAAACTGACTTACTCATTATAATATAACGACACAGTTATCATTTTCACAGACTAATTATGTCGCGCATACTTTGCTCTTTCATTTAAACATTACATGTTACATAAAGTTACAGATGTTACAGATTTATGGTGTCTGTAGACACTACGCATTGTTTGTATTTTATTTCTATAATTGGTCAGTTATTTTAAAAAACTTTAGTCCAATTCAAACACATGGTTTCTGATCTAAAAGTTCAGTGAACTATAAGGTAGGTATTGAACATATGTGTTCGCAATACATTGTAAAACTTGCTGTTCAACACAAACCGAATCGATGGCTTTTAGAAATAATGGAGTTAAGTTAATTCTCTCTTTTTTCAGGTTTGACCGTACAATATCTTGTACTGATTGTAGCCTGTTCCACTGGTATGCATTTTGACTTATTCAAATGTTTTCCATATCTTTAAAAACATGTTGTTGTTGTTGTTTCAGTCAAAGCATGTTTTCTCCTTCTTTTTCTGCATTACAAATACACACCAGTTTCACGCCGTAGTAAATCATGTAACAACTGTTCAACCTAAACGGGGTTGTATCTCTAGTATTTTGAACTGTACATACGTCCAATGAGCAAGCTATTCTATGTGTGAATGTATGTTATACGGGATGGGAGCGAGAGTGCTGTCCCCTCACATTTTCATGCATTCGAAACTCCAAAATTCAGTGGAAAAAATCACAAACTTTGACTAGTAAAAGGCTACATGTAAAAAACATCACATAGCCCCCCTTTTTTTTTACTGATTTCGAGATTTAAGCATTTGCAACTTCGATGGAACCATAAATGATTTGTACGCCAGGGCGTACTAGAGTATGCCCATGTACGCTCCTGAACGAGTACCACTATTACACGTACGTAATGGCATTTTGCGTATAGTTCGAACTTTGATTACATATCAGAAGCATGTACATAAAGTATTCTATAACGCCTTTTTTATCACTATTTGACTTGGACCCCGTTTGTATCAAAATACCATATTCGGTGATCTCTAATTTGAAATCATATGTGATTTTTTGACTGTAGACCGTGGGCCTACATACTTTGATACCGCAAATCGAAAAAAAGGTTAAAATAAATAATGCACAGGAGTTAAAAATGGGACATATGGTGTTATGCAATTTAAAATAGTGCGAATTAAAAGCCCACTTTATTTAATTACGTTCATAAGATTTCAACATTGATGTGAATATGAAAAAGCAAACCAACTATTCTTAAATAAATCTTGGTGAGGAACCGAGGGGACTAGATACTTACAGATAATTACGAAGAAAATTGAAAAATGTTGACTAAAAGACCCTGCCATATTTCATCAACTACAAATAGACTAAACGTCCTTAACCAATATCGGTTTTCATTTTATAAATCTACACTAGCAATGAACTTGCGAGAATAAACATATAGGTTTACTAGTAACTGTTATGAAGCTACCCGATTGTATTAAAATTCACCAATTTACATTACCTGTTCTTATGCTATGACAAACACTTATCGGCTACAGTCTGGGACCACTCAAAATATTTTTGATATCTAAGGACTGCGTGGATGTTTCATTTGATATCTAGGACTGCGTGGATGTTTCATTTGATATCTAGGACTGCGTGGGTGTTTCATTTGATATCTAGCACTGCATGGATGTTTCATTTGATATCTAGGACTGCATGGGTGTTTTATCTAGGACTGCGTAGATGTTTCATTTGATATCTAGGACTGCGTGGATGTTTCATTTGATATCTAGGACTGCGTGGATGTTTCATTTGATATCTAGGACTGCGTGGATGTTTCATTTGTTATCTAGGACTGCGTGGATGTTTCATTTAATATCTAGGACTGCGTGGATGTTTCATTTGATATCTAGGACTGCGTGGATGTTTCATTTGATATCTAGGACTGCGTGGATGTTTCATTTGAGATCTAGGACTGCGTGGATGTTTCATTTGGTATCTAGGACTGCGTGGATGTTTCATTTGTGATCAAGGACTGAGTGGATGTTTCATTTGTTATCTAGGACTGCTTGGATGTTTCATTTGAGACCTAGGACTGCATGGATGTTTCGTTTGATTTCTAGGACTGCATAGATGTTTCATTTGATATCTAGGACTGTATGGATGCTTTATTTGATATAAAGAGCTTTATTTACAGCCTTTGGCCAGATACCAGATGAAAACAAGCTGTACTGTTGGCTGTGTACCAATGCCAGGAGTCTTTCAGACTGCCGAATCGAAATATGTGACAACCGGACCGAGGTTTGTCAAGGAAGATAAGTTAGAATAAACACCCATTTGGGTACACGATATTTAAGGATTTTTTTAACCGGTATTTATTACCAGAAGAGTATGTTCGCTTTGTGCAAACAGACTTAAACCTGGTAGAACATTGTATTGTTAGTAACAATTTAAATTTTGTTGTAATCGTCTGATGATATTAGAGTTTATGATGGTCTGTCGGAGCCTTTATGGCAGCATTTTCAATTCAATTCATTGTAATCAAGTAAATAAAGGCCACCGGCCCAAAATACACAGAATGTACAAAAACAAACATAGTATAGTAGTTGCAACATACGATTTACACATTTATCATGTCTAACAGATGGTATACATAGATTGGTAACTTCAATATTGTATTATCATTTTCAGTAGACATTAAAGAGTAGAAATCATTTAAACTATTACCAGATGAATACCAATTTAAAAGCCTGGTCCCGCCATGTCTAAAGCTTTAGACGGCAAAAAGGAGAATTTACTCTCACTGGTAGATGGGGATACGGCATAACAGAAGCCAAAATGCTGCTGCTGTTGCTGCTGTTGCTGCTGCTCACCCGTATACAGTACAACTACAACTACAACTGCTTTCGTATTTATTTTAGAGTTGCTACATGGACCAAGTGATCACTGCCGCATTTCAAGTTGTCTACAGATCTGGATGCAGAGCTACGGCGGTACCGAATTCATTACATTTTAAATTATGATTTCAGATATAAAATCATCTTAGATTCCGTAAATTCTAAACAAATAGCCTCATCGACATACGTATTAAATGTTTGATACATATAACTGACATTTATTTGGAATTGCATTCCCTGTCGGCAAATCACCATCATTATCGCGATTATTATTATTATTATTATTATTATTATTATTATTATTATTATTATTTTATTATTATTATTATTATTATTATTATTATTATTATTATTATTATTATTATTATTATTATTTAATTATTATTATTATTATTATTATAATTATTATTATTATTATTATTATTATTATTATTATTATTATTATTATTATTATTATTATTATTATTATTATTATTATTATTATTATTATTATTATTATTATTATTAATATTATTACCATTATTATTATTATTATTATTATTATTATTATTATTATTATTATTATTATTATTGTTATTATTATTATAGCAATGTTCGGGCCAGATTGGTTTGATCGGAAGAAGGGACATGGAGGAGGAGGAAGAGAGATCCAGACGACAAAACGAGCTGGTCGCCTGTTCCAGGTTCTGTAGTTGTCAAGAATTAAGCTGCTTCTTTTTTCGACGTCCATGACGTTCTTTTTTATGGCGTAAATATTTGTTATTACTGGTTAACCCACAAAAAACTCCTTTTTACTGAGCTGTGTGAAGTTAGCTAAACATACGACATTGGACATTGGACATTCTAAATTGAAAGTCATGCTTGCACGACATTGGACATTGGACATTCAAAAATGAATGTCGTGCAGACACGATTCAAAATCGAATGTTCTGCTGGCACGACATTGGACATGTCGTGCCAGCACGACATTGGACATTGGGATTTTAAAAATGAATGTCGTGCTAGCACGACATTGGACCATTCAAAATCGAATGTTGTGCTGGCATGACATTAGACATTGGACTTTCAAATTCGAATGTTGTGTTGGCACGACATTTGACATTGGACATTCAAAATCGAATGTTGGACATTGGACATTCAAAATTGAAAGGTGTGCCAGCACGACATTGGACATTGGACATTTGGATTTCAAAAATGAATGTCGTGCTAGAACGACATTGGACATTGGACATTTAAAATTGAATATTGTGCTAGCACGACATCGGACATTGGACATTGGACATTCAAAATCGAATGTTGTGTTGGCACGACATCGGACATTTGACATTCAAAATCAAATATTGTGCTGGCACGACATTGGACATTCAAAATCGAATGTTTTGCTTGCACGACATTGGACATTCAAAATTGAATGTTGTGCTGGCACGACATTGGACATTGGACATTCAAAATCGACTGTTGTGCTGGCACGACATTGGACATTGGACATTCAAAATAGAATGTTGTGCTGGCGCGATATTGGACATTGGACATTCAAAATCGAATGTTGTGCTGGCACTACATTGGACATTGGACATTCAAAATCGAATGTTTTGCTTGCACGACATTGGACATTCAAAATTGAATGTTGTGCTGGCACGACATTGGACATTGGACATTCAAAATCGACTGTTGTGCTGGCACGACATTGGACATTGGACATTCAAAATAAAATGTTGTGCTGGGACGACATTGGACATTCAAAAGAGAAAGTCGTGCTGGCACGACATTGGACATTCAAAAATGAATGTCGTGCTAGCAAGACATTGGACATTCAAAATCGAATGTTGTGCTGGCACGACATTGGACATTCAAAATTGAATGTTGTGATGGCCATTCGATTTTGAATGTCCAATGTCCAATGTCGTGCCAGCACAACATTCGATCTTCAATGTCCAATGTCTAATGGCGTATGTTTAGCTAACTTCACACAGCTTTTTTACTGACCGTTCTAAAGTGGAAGTCCAAGAATTTATTGATGCCGATATTTTATTGTCTATGTAATCCGCGTTTGTTTAATTATACCGTTGTGTGTATCTCGTTTCGAGCGTCTTAATTAACTCGACGTTGAACCGTGTGTACCTAAACAAGTTCATGGTTAACGTGCGCTTCGACTCATGTAAATTAAAGCAGTTAAACAGTTGTCAAACACTACTTTCTCCACCAAATATTATCAAGTATCTTCGTCAAGATTTTACGACGCCACCGGGAAATTTTTCAATCGGCGTCGGACTTTATACTAATACTATTAGGTTGGATGCCATAGTGATGAGACAGGATGCAACCCTGGTTAGAGCTGCTTTGGTTCTTTAACACGCACCGGTGTATAGCACTCTCATGGGATCCCCGTTAATTGTCCCTCTTGGAAGATTATAATAGTGTTGAGGCTGGGGATCGAACCGGCAATTAAGTTTCCGTTCGAAAATTAATGGCTTAAACCGTTACTAATGCATGAAACATCATTTTTGAACTTGAATATAAAAATCTGCGAACTAATTTTTTGTCAGCAGTCGTGTATAAGTGGTTTCCATGGATTTTCGCAAGTTGGCTCGTTTCAAGACCAAAAAATGAAAAAAGTTGTCAAAACGTTCAATCTGTGAGATGGCAGCTTTAACCATTTGGGTTAAGCAAATATGTTACAGTACTATAATTAACTGCCATAAGAAAACCTGTTAACGTTCGCGAATTGTCTCGTGTTAACCACATAATTTTCGCGATAACTATCTAGCTATCTTTTGTTACCTTTTTGGCAAGATAAATAACATGAGACTTAAACACAGGTCATCTTACGGCAGTAGTATGCCACCTTACGAATAGGAGCTGAGCTCCGCCTGGTCACTTGCCGGAAGCTTTTTTGTCAGAGGCGTTCAACGTATTTAAAGCAAATGGCCAGTTGCCAATACAAGCCTTCCCTCACACGATAATCATCAATTCTGTTTGTCGAGCATCTTTAACGAAAAACGGATAAATCCTTAAAGCATTCATGTTGTGTTTGTAAATGCTTCAATCTAGTAAACAGCATTGTTATAATATTCGTTTTAAGTACAAACTTTACAAATGGATGCTTTTCTTGTGTAGATGCTGTAATATGGACAGCAACTGTAACCAGAGACTCTGTGGCATCAGCAACAGTAAGTTTACACCATCGTTATAGTTTCAAAGCAAATGTTGTATGCTCTAAGACGCAAAGGGTGGCATTGATGGAGAATGTTCTTTATGCTCTAAGACGCAAAGTGTGTCAATGATAGAAAATGTTTTTTATGCTCTAAGACGCAAAGTGTGTCAATGATGGAAAATGTTCTTTATGCTCTAAGACGCAAAGTGTGTCAATGATGGAAAATGTTCCTCATGCTCTAAGACGCAAAGTGTGTCAATGATGGAAAATGTTCTTTATGATCTACGACGCAAAATGTGTCCATGATGGAGAATGTATTTAAGACGCAAAGTGTGTCAATGATGGAAAATGATCTTTATGCTCCAAGGCGCAAAATGTGCCCATGATGAAGAATGTTTTTCTCCTCCAAGACGCAAAATGTGTCAATGATGGAGAATGTTCTTTATGCTCTAAGACGCAAAGTGTGTCCATGATGGAGAATGTTTTTATCCTCCAAGACGCAAAGTGTGTCAATGATGGAGAATGTTCTTTATGCTTTAAGACGCAAAGTGTGTCCATGATGGAGAATGTTTTTTATCCTCCAAGACGCAAAGTGTGTCAATGATGGAGAATGTTCTCCAAGCTCTAAGACGCAAAGTGTGTCAATGATGGAAAAGTTCTTTATGCTCCAAGACGCAGAGTGGTCAGTGATGGAGAACGGTCTTTATGCTCTAAGACGCAAAGTTTGCTAATGATGGAGAATGTTCTTTAAGCTCTAAGACGCAAAGTGTGTCAATTATGGAAAATGTTCTTTATGCTTTAATACGTAGAGTGTGCCAATGATGAAGAATGTTCTTTTTGCGTCAAGACGCAAAGTGTGTCAATGATGGAGAATGTTCTTAATGCGTTAAGGAGAGTGTATATTTCTTCTGATTATATTAATAGGCCTAGTATGTTCAAATTTATTTAACCTCTCAATGTCCGAAATAAACACCAAATGCATAAACTAGCATTGTATGCCACAAAAGCTCCTTAAAACAAAGAAACAATATTATCAATATTGTACAGTAGAACATATCTTATATTGAATTTATGACGGTAAAGTTGGAAGGTAGTTGGTAGTTGGGGATTCGAATAATCAACTACTTACCAGCTGCCAGTTGGGGATTCGAATATTTAACTACCTGCTAGTTGCCAGTTGGGGATTCGACAAACACTGTTTTAATTCACTTTTATTCGTATATTCGCCAGTCGGATATTCGACCATTTCCTGTCGATTATTCGCGAATGTTCAACTGCAAACCAGTCAGTAGTTAGTGATTCAGATTATGTCTATATGTATGGTTTTAAAGGTCACATATGGAAAAAATAATCGCCAAATGTTTCTTTTTGCATGTACACATATGTATCTTTGCGACAAACACTGTTTTAATTTACTTTTATTCGTATATTCGCCAGTCGGATATTCGACCATTTCCAGTCGATTATTCGCGAATGTTCAACTGCAAACCAGTCAGTAGTTGGGGATTCAGATTATGTCTATATGTATGGTTTTAAAGGTCACATATGGGAAAATTAATCGCCAAATATTTCTTTATGCATGTACACATATGTATCTTTGCGACGAACACTGTTTTAATTTAAGTTTATTCGTATATTCTCCAGTCGGATATTCGACCATTTCCAGTCGATTATTCGCGAATGTTCAACTGCAAACCAGTCAGTAGTTGGGGATTCAGTTTATGTCTTTATGTATGGTTTTAAAGGTCACATATGGAAAAATTAATCGCCAAATATTTCTTTATGCATGTACACATATGTATCTTTGCGACGAACACTGTTTTAATTTACTTTTATTCGTATATTCGCCAGTCGGATATTCGACGATTTCCAGTCGATTATTCGCGAATGTTCAACTGCAAACCAGTCAGTAGTTGGGGATTCAGATTATGTCTATATGTATGGTTTTAAAGGTCACATATGGGGAATTAATTAGTAGTTGAATATTCGAATCCCCAACTACCAACTACCAACTACCTTCCAACTTTACCTTCATTTTGAATTTCCTTCCTTCCTTTTTGTAGTTTGAGACATGTTACGCATTAGGAAGTAATTAGTGCTATCATTTGGTATTGAAATTTATTTCATTATTTGTGTATTTATGAATTACAGATTTATGCATATAATGATGAGCTATATATGATGAAATCGAAATAAATTTATGTTATGTGAAAGCTTGAATAGAGAAACATATTTAGAACGAACATATTTTAATCATAAACGATTATATGCACGCACCGACAAACATCCAAAGTACTGTTATTTTTTGTGGAAAAAAAAACAACAATTGGTAAATGATTGTAAAGGGCCCTTTTCGAAAAGGCCTTAATGGCAATTAAATGGTCAGTAATTTAAATACAGTCGAAACCCGTTGGCTCGATATCCCAGGGACCGGCCAGAATACATCGAGACTCGCGAATATCGAGCTAAGCGGGAATACTAAGAACGAATGAAACAAAATCGGTCCTAAACATCCAGTTCGAGCCAACGAGTAGATCGAGCCGATGGGTTACGAGTGTATTTGCTTGTCATTGCTTTATAATTGGAATTGACCTAACCAGATATCTAAATATTTTTCTTATATAAAATGTCCATCACAGATATACCCAAATATTCATTTTGAATTGGTGGTAGCACCATATATCATATCTTAAGGTCAATCTCTCATTAAAATATGAAACTTTCCTACATATACCAGCCGCAGCAAGTTTAAACCATAACCAAGGAGGTTTATTCAGTTTATTTTGCATGAACCGCACGTCGTTAAGTATGTGTATACCACCTGATAAATTACGCCATAAATGCTTCATCGGAAGGCAACATTTTGCATCAAATGATAATTTAAAGAAAGAAAACTTTTCTTTTTCTTCACCATTATAAATGCAAGAAAGGGCAGTCTATGCCGCTCAAAGAGTCCCACCTTCGTTTGATTACTGGAGTCTGAGTAGGTATTTATTTTTCTCAAACACTTCGACAAACCTGTTTCCAATATGTTTTTTATTGTGCTCCATCTTGCGGCGGTTTTGTGAAAGTTTGTCGAAGTGTTAAAGAAACTAAACCCTCAATCAAACTGTAAATTTATCAGATAACGTGAGCTTGTCCATGTGTCATATCAAGATTAGATAACGTGAACGTGTCTATGTGTCATATCCATATCAGATAACGTGACTGTGTCTATGTGTCTTATCCATATCAGCTAACGTTAATGTGTCTATGTGTTATATCCATATCAGATAACGTGAACGTGTCTATGTGTTATATCCATATCAGATAACGTGAACGTGTCTAAGTGTTATATCCATATCAGATAACGTGAACGTATCTATGTGTTATATCCATATCAGATAACGTGAACGTGTCTATGTGTCTTATCCATGTCAGATAACGTGAACGTGTCCATGTGTCATATCCATATCAGAAAATGTGAACGTGTCGTATCCATATCAGATAACGTGAACGTGTCCATGTGTCATATCCATATCAGATAACGTGAACATGTCCATGTGTCATATCCATATCAGGTAACGTGAACGTGTCCATGTGTCATTTCCATATCAGATAACTTGAACGTGTCCATGTGTCATATCCATATCAGATAACGTTGACGTGTCCATGTGTCATACCATATCCTATAACGTGTCCATGTGTCATATCCATATCAGATAGCATGTCCATGTGTCATATCCATATCAGGTAAAGTGAACGTGTCCATGTGTCATTTCCATATCAGATAACGTGAACGTGTTCATGTGTCATTTCCATATCAGAGAACGTGAACGTGTCCATGTGTCATATCCATATAAGATGACGTGAACGTGTCCATGTGTCATACCATATCAGATTACATGAACATGTCCATGTGTCATATCCATGTCAGATAACGTTAACGTGTTCATGTGTCATTTCTATATCAGGTAATGTAAATGTGTCCATGTGTCATATCAATATCAGTTAATGTGAATGTGTCTATGTGTTACATCCATGTCAGATAACATGAATGTGTCCAGATGTTATTTCCATATCAGATCACGTGAACGTGTACATGTGTAATATACATATCAGATAACGTGAACCTGTCATTGCATTACTTCCATGTCAGATAACCGTGAACCTGTCATTACATTACTTCCATGTCAGATAACGTGAACCTGTCATTACATTACTTCCATGTCAGATAACGTGAACCTGTCATTACATTACTTCCATATCAGATAACGTGAACCTGTCATTACATTACTTCCATGTCAGATAACGTGAACCTGTCATTACATTACTTCCATGTCAGACAACGTGAACCTGCCATTACATTACTTCCATGTCAGATAACGTGAACCTGTCATTACATTACTTCCATGTCAGATAACGTGAACCTGTCATTACATTACTTCCATGTCAGATAACGTGAACCTGTCATTACATTACTTCCATGTCAGATAACGTGAACCTGTCATTACATTACTTCCATGTCAGATAACGTGAACGTTTCCATGTGTCATTACTGCGACTCCTCGGCCAACGACGTCACCCACGACGTTACCAACCCAACTGACTGCATAACCTACACCATCTGTGACTACGATGAGGTATGCAATGGTTATCAAGTAATACAGTGAGGGAACTCAACCCCATCCCATCCCATCCTAGTCCATATAAACAGCCGCTTCAGAGTATTTGACGATTTTTGATTTGGCGACTCTACGTTTAGGGAACAAAATGAATATCAAAATGTTAATGAAAGTTCCCTAAACGCGCATTATTGTGGCTAACACCACCCCAACACACACATGTGAGAAAACTTGGACTTAATTTACAGTATACCGTTTGTACACCAAGTTGATGAAGCGGATTAATCTATTATAACAGTTTTGTTTTGTTTATGAAGAGTAAATTTTATAACATAATTAGCTCTTATCATCCTTGTATTAAGTAGAATTACTGTGTAACCAGCTTTTTACGTAAATGCTGAGCGACATTAATTATCAAGAAAAATAAATTTAAACAACAGTTGTTTTTGTTTTTGTCATACTATTTCGTTTTTTGTCTTTTTTATATTGTTGCCTATTTGTAAGAAATGTTAAAAAGTGTATTATTGTTATCAAACAAAAAAACATGGTTTCATACGTCGTCGTGGTATTTCACTTTCAGGTCTGCACAGCAGAGACAGAATATACAGCTGGGAAAATTTCTTTTAGATATGGATGTGGGAAGATATCGGTAAGACTTTCTGACCAAAGAAAATAATGCCAACTTTGTGACTGTTGAAAACTATTAAATGTAAAAATTTAAAATTCGTGAAAATATTATATTAAAAAAGGACTTCATAAAAGGTATAACTATGAAGTTCGTGAAAATATTACATTAAAAAGGACTTCATAAAAGGTATAACTACAAAGTCAGTCATGAATGGTCGTTTGCTATAAGTATTCATTTACGACAACATCCTTGTTAGATATATGTGCTGGGTGTCAATACGGAACGAAACCCTTTGTTGGTTTTTATTGCCAAATAAAATACAGTACCTCAACTTGTAAGTAAGCCACAACTGGTAGTTTGCTGAGTATCTTCATTTCACTGCTACACTATCTTCATTTCACTGCTCCGCTATCTTCATTTCACTGCTCCGCTATCTTCATTTCACTGCTCCGCTATCATCATTTCACTGCTCCGCTATCTTCAGTTCACTGCTCCGCTATCTTCATTTCACTGCTACACTATCTTCATTTCACTGCTCCGCTATCTTCATTTCACTGCTACACTATCTTCATTTCACTGCTCCACTATCTTCATTTCACTGCTCTACTATCTTCATTTCACCGCTACACTATCTTCATTTCACTGCTCCACTATCTTCATTTCACCGCTACACTATCTTCATTTCACTGCTACACTATCTTCATTTCACTGCTACACTATCTTCATTTCACCGCTACACTATCTTCATTTCACTGCTACACTATCTTCATTTCACCGCTACACTATCTTCATTTCACTGCTACACTATCTTCATTTCACCGCTACACTATCTTCATTTCACTGCTCCGCTATCTTCATTTCACTGCTACACTATCTTCATTTCACTGCTACACTATCTTCATTTCACTGCTCCACTATCTTCATTTCACTGCTCCACTATATTTCACTGCTACACTATCTTCATTTCACTGCTACACTATCTTCATTTCACTGCTCTGCTATCTTCATTTCACTGCTCATCTATCTTCATTTCACTGCTCATCTATCTTATTTCACTGCTCAGCTATATTCATTTCACTCTCCGCTATCTTCATTTCACTGCTCCTCAATTTTCATTTCACTGCACAGCTATCCTCATTTCTAATGTTTGCCAGATGTGTTTAGTTAAGTACGGTAGTCTGTCAGTGACAACAGTACATTATTTCTCTGAAGCAAGCTTAAGTCTCTTATTTCGTGTAATTAAGATATTAAACTTTGTCTTACTAAACACAAAAATAGTTTATCATGATTATCATAGAAGTGAGTTACTTTAAAAGTCCTAAAAAACTTCAAAGTAAGACTATTACACCAGTTATTACAGTTATTTAAAAACAGAGGTCGTAAGGGGGTATAACTTGTGCGAGAAAAGGTGCCCAGAATATGGTTAATATTATGTTATATAGTTTAGGCCACACCAAATTAATGTTTCGTTCCTTGGATTTTTGCCAAAAATAATTGGAGCGAGCGAGCGGAAAAAATAATACAATTTTGTCAGTTTTCATAAAGGCCAAATCAATGAAGAGCGATTTTTTTTTCTTATTGTCAATATAAATAAGATCGTTCAATAAAATTGCCTGTAAACCCATTTGAATGCAATCTGGAACTGAGCCTCTAACAGAACTTGGGAAAATGTCCAAATACATACTTTTTATTCGTCCGTTTTAGTACACACATTATATGGATAAACCAAATTCTAATATAATTAAAACATATTTTAAGTATGACGATCATTCATAATTAAAAAAAATGCTGTTTACGAAAAAGTTTGAAACAGCTTATATAAATCTACCTGAATCACTTTAACATCATTTGCAACTGTATTTAGACATTCATAATAATTTCATTAAGATTGATTTCAGATCTTTAAAAAATTATGTTTTACTATGGCATCATGTCGCATCATCAAACATCAGACTCCATTTACATTCAATTTTCTTGGCTTAATTTCATTTTTATTATCACAATAAATACAATGGCATGTGCTTATCGAAATGGAAAGTACAATGGTATGTTCAGAGAATTTTTAAGGTCAGTGAGATGTTTTTAAAATCCTGTATTAGGCTGTAAAAACAACAGAAATTAAAGAGATACACTTAGCTTACCCATTTATTGGTGTATCCAAACCAGTGTTAATATTTATTTAGTGAAAAGATATTTGTTCGAAACTGTTGTTTTGGTCAGAATTTGGTCAAAATTGAATTTGATACATCAATTTGGACCAAACAATGAACCATGTTCCTTTTAACTGAAGCTGTTTTCTTCTGCATCGACGTCAGTCGGTAAAAATCTGGTCACTAGTATTAAGACTTGAATCAAATAATACTTTGTCTGAGTCATTGTTCACCAGTAATACAAGCCTGCTGACAAAATAATCAGATCACCGATTTTCATATCTCCATTTGAAAATTATTATTTTATGAATAATTTTGAAAAGCTTTACTTACGGTTTACGAAAAATGCATTAAAATATTTTTTTACTTAAATATGAAAATTCTGCGATCCGATGTTTTGTCAGCAGCCTTATATCACTGGTGTTCTTGCACGTTTGCATAAATTGGCTCGTTCGAAGACAAAAAATAAAACAGTTGTCAAAATGTTTAATTTGTGAGAGGGCAGCTTTAATATCGGTCAGATATTTAAATAGTAACAATTTACGAGTAGATTATTTATAAGCTGTTATTCTAAGACCTGCAAATGTGTTTATATACACCACAGCAGTCAGTATTTAAATGTCCTTCTTATTCACATTATGCTTTAAGGTTCATTTACTTGACTGCTTTAAAGTTGCAGATTTTAACAATATCACACTAATTGCAAACTATTATTCATTTAATTTAATAAAAACACTCAAAAAACCACAATTTAATGCATACTTTATAACATTGAATATGTATTTGAAGTCTTTGAGAACTACTATGAAAGTCTTTACCATTATATTTGTTATTTTACCCCACCCACTTAAATGTGTACTGAAGTTGGGTATAAACGTCGAAAATTTCATTTGCATTTACGAAAAACGGTAGAAATTTATAGAAGAATGTATGAACTGATGTTCCTTACTTGTTTTACTCACCTATCAATCTATTTTGCCAATTATGCTCTTCCTTTCACTCGTATCGATAACTAGGAAATTGAATGCAGAAAAAAACCGGAAATCACCTTTGTCGCAAAGCATTATGGGCTTCTGGAATAAGGCGATTTCCATCCAAAGAAACCCACTAATAACGCAATTTTATAGCTACCAGTATCAGAAACATTTTGAATGTTGTATTGCATAATAATTGATTCAATTATCCTTTTATTATAATAATGTATGTGACGATAAACAATGACTTCCATCATGGTCAAAACACATTTAGAGTAAAAACTAATATTACATTTCCAAAATTCGAGCCACAGTATTTATACCGGAAGCCGCCATTTTGATTGAATTTATTAAAACCCAAAGGCTAAACCGATCGATATACAGAACAAAACACCACGCATAGGTTACTTGCCTTCACAAAAACACTTAATCTAGCATAAATATGTATATTGTTATTATATTATTAAATATATTATTTTTTGAGCCTTTGAAAAAGTATCACCACAAAAAAATCTGGTTGGCGATAACAATTTAGGAGCGGGCGCACAAAAATATTTTTTTTTTTTACATTTTTTAAAAAATAGGAGCGGTAAATGCGCGGAACGAAACATCATTTTGGTGAGGCCTTACCATATTTAAAACCATTTTACTATAATCTTGGTAATTTAAAACAGCCCGTTTTCTATGTTAAAGCAATATCGATGTATACGTGTATTAAGCTATATAACTTATATTAAAAGTTTTGTAAAGTTACTTTTTTAGAATATCGATAGTATCATTACGAAATATGTCTAGTTCATCATTGTTTTGTTGTTTGTGTTGTTAATTTTCACATTTATAAGTGGCGGCTCCAGGAGCTCATTACTAGGTGGGGGAAGGAGGGCAACCGTTATACACCCTTAAAACTTGCAAACTTTTATCAGCGTTAAGATTGTTAGTGAATCGATGCTAGGTTAAATAAAGGTGCTTTTAAGGTTCATTTTGCCGGCCAGCTGAGGTGGCGGGGGGACACGGGCCGTTGTGCCCCCTGCTAGATCATCCACTGTGTATGAACTGTATTTTCATTGCAGTAAACTCCATGTTATGTTATACTTGTCAGATATGCCGAGTATTGATGCGAGAGGCGTTCAAGTACATGCAACTATGCGAAGGTCGGGAGGGACATCGTGGCTGCGAGTTTGAGTCCGTCGCTATTTGCAATGCCTGCTGTGCTGGTGGAGGCTGTAACTACGGATCCTGTCATGACCTCAGGGGTAAGGAACTAATAAAAAGGCAGTCGTATATACATATATATGATATATTTTGAACTAGGCAGGTAAGTAAAATTAGTGCAGATAAGGTTGAAGTTCACATATTCTAGTACGCACACAACTTTAGTTGGTGTTTGTTTTCATCTGCAATGTTTGCTGTACTAGAAAATATTGTAGTTTTGGCCCTTGTCATGAGACAATTGGTAAGACAGTAGTTATAATAAGACAAAGTAGTTTTAAGAAGCTACTGTACACCAATGCAGTTAGGGTCGGTTGGGTTCTTTACCTGCGACTATGAGTCGACGCATCTATCTTACACACGCAGTGCTGAGAGAGATTGTAGTTAGTGATACGGTCATGAATTTCTGGAGGTCGATCTGTAAGCGGCAGCAAGTAACTGTAAGATGGTAAAGGTCGAACGGGACATCACGGACACGACAACGAGAACATGGCCATCTATAGTTCTTTTTATGTTGATGTGAATGTACATGAGGTATTTAAAAATACGCGGAAAAGTGCTCTCATTTTTCTAAACAATATGTAGATCCGAACATAGCGGATTGACAATGTGTCAACAAATGTGGTTGTATTCTATGTCAGTAAGATAACCTGAAGTTATATCTTAACGATTAAGAAGGACACGGTCGCTATGCTCACTCCGCCCATTCTTAATAATTAAGAATAAACTGCATGTCATCTAACTATTACATAGTCAAAGGCCTGTTCATAAATGGGAGGCAGTCTCTATGACAAGATCACTCACCATTACATGTCGAAAATTTCTTGTCTGATTGCATTAACGTCTCATTTTTATCTCTCTTTCAGAGCGGCTGTATAGGGTCTGGAAAAACAACCCGAAATTATTCGACCTTGGAACGTTGATGTTGGCGCAAAATGCAAGCACTACACCGTAGTCCCAAAGCGGCGATTGTTTGCTCGTCTCTGTATACATTTCCTTAATTAAATGTTTGAACGTTTTGTTTGTTCATTTCTGTAAAGAAACGTATACAATAGTTATTCTCTGCAACATTAACATTTTTAATTATCCAATGAAAACTAAGCATCAAGGTTTGGCGTGAGAGGGGCCGCACTTTGGACGTGCGCAAGAAACCTTGGCGTCAATGATTTGGCGTTTTAGGGGCCGCGCTTTGGACGTGCGCAAAAAACCTTTGCGTCAAGGATTTGACGTGAGAGGGGCCGCACTTTGGACGTGCGCAAGAAACCTTGGCGTCAATGATTTGACGTGAGAGGGGCCGCACTTTGGACGTGCGCAAGAAACCTTGGCGTCAAGGATTTGGCGTGAGAGGGGCCGCACTTTGGACGTGCGCAAGAAACCTTGGCGTCAATGATTTGGCGTTTGAGGGGCTGCATTTTGGACGTGCGCAAGAAACCTTGGCGTCAATGATTTGGCGTGAGAGGGGCCGCACTTTGGACGTGCGCAAGAAACCTTGGCGTCAAGGATTTGGCGTGAGAAGGGCCGCACTTTGGACGTGCGCAAGAAACCTTGGCGTCAAGGATTTGGGGTGAGAGGGGCTTCACTTTGGACGTGCGCAAGAAACCTTGGCGTCGATGATTTGGCGTGAGAAGGGCCGCACTTTGGACGTGCGCAAGAAACCTTGGCGTCAAGGATTTGGCGTGAGAAGGGCCGCACTTTGGACGTGCGCAAGAAACCTTGGCGTCAAGGATTTGGGGTGAGAGGGGCCGCACTTTTGACGTGCGCAAGAAACCTTGGCATCAAGGATTTGGCGAGAGAAGGGCCGCACTTTTGACGTGCGCAAGAAACCTTGGCGTCAAGGATTTGGCGTGAGAGGGGCCGCACTTTTTAGGTGCGCAAGAAACATTGACATTAGGATTTGGCGTGAGAGGGGCCGCACTTTTTAGGTGCGCAAGAAACCTTGGCGTCAAGGATTTGGCGTGAGAAGGGCCGCACTTTTGAGGTGCGCAAGAAACCTTGGCATCAAGGATTTGGCGTGAGAAGGGCCGCACTTTTGAGGTGCGCAAGAAACCTTGGCGTCAGGGATTTGGCGTGAGAGGGGCTGCACTTTTGACATCGCGCTGTGCAAATGGTGCTCTAACAGACCTATAAGTATGAGGTACTCTGTGTGTGTGTGTGTGTGTGTGTGTGTGTGTGTGTGTGTGTGTGTGTGTGTGTGTGTGTGTGTGTGTGTGTGTGTGTGTGTGTGTGTGTGTGTGTGTGAGTGCAGCTCGTCCGAGACAGTTTTTAGAAAGATATCGAAGACAAACACAATTTAAACAAACACATTAACATAGAGAATAACATGCTTAGAATTATAGAAGTTAAATGATTTCTTAAGAAATATCGCTTGCATCTGTTTATAAATTAAATATGTAAATCTGTTTACATATCTAACCATGCAAGGACAGACCTAGCCACTGGTTGAAAACGAAAGTGTGTCTACGACTTTTGACATGGTGACATTCGAATAAATATACAAAATATATACACATTGCATAATAATTACAACGGCGAGGATGCACCGTGAGTATTAAAATAACGTAACAAATACAAAAAATAAATAAACGATATGCGCTGTAACGTGTATGTCAATTTTCAATTAGTGTGAGAGCTTGCCAGTAATGCACCAGTCAATTATAACCACGCCCCCCCCCCCCCCCCCATGTCCGGGGAATAGCGGGGACTTTGACTTTCGGTGCAGCCAACCCCGGCTAAAATCCTCGCCCTGCGGGGACGAACAGATGGTCAAAACCCCGCCAATTACCCCCGCACCCCAAGGACCCTAGGTAATGCCCATTCCCCAATATATTTAAAGCTTATGAGAGTATATACTTTGCATTTCATTATTTATATACATTGAACTTAATCAGGCTCCTTTATAAAACGTGTCCGAATCCAATGCTTTATACGACGTATTGTTTTACAAGTACTAATAACGTATTAACTGTACATTTTTAAACCCAGACTTTGTTTTATTAGACAATTTAAATGCATATAACATGAAAGTTAATTAATTTCCTTATTTTCGGATTCAAGGATACACGAATGAATTGAATCCAAAAAAACAACAAGTGAAAATATGAAAATAAGTACTGTGAGTATAACTGTTAGTCATAATGTATACATATTTTGTATATACAACGAAAAGGGATAATAATAAATTGGAGTGTATCTTTAATATAAATTGATTGATTTAATAAGACAAGTTCTACATGTATAACCAGGTACTAAGATGTACTGAGATGTGTTCTTGTTTTCAAACATACACATATGTAACGGTCCGCTGTAGGCGGCCGAGGTGCGTTCATAATAATGTTCCGAATAGAGAAGTTAGTGTATATAAAGACCAGTGGACACCTTCAGGGTCGAGCATGCTTTTCCCTGAAGGGATCTGTTGGTGTTTGTTTGGCTCGCACGTTACACATATATTCACTGGCTATGTAGAAAAGCTTTATAAGCATAATTTGACAGTACGTAGTACAGTCTCATTTTGGCTAGTCGATACGATATGATACGGTATGTTTATTGCGTAAAACATTATACAATGTTCATAGCATATCACATACAATACAATGAATGAATGGAGAAAGTACAGAAATACAATTTTCTGGAGCAATTTAACATGAATGATATAACATCCTATAGTTGTTCGAGTGTGGTTATACAAATAGAAATGTAGCTAAATTTGTTAGTGTAATTACATTAAATAGCAGCATTTTCGGTATAAAAGGATATACGCGCCTAGTTATGTAAAACCTCCCTTAGCTGGTTAGCAAAGGATATTTATTTTGCTGGTCTATATGTGTTATTCTTTGTGTTACAACTTAACTTGGATTCAAATTTATTTAACGTTGGCCATGTAGTAATGTGAAATAGACTATATGTAGATCTTACTTATGGTTTGCATTGTCTATATGTATTCAGTTGTACTGTTATGCTTGTCGAGAATAAATGTGTGTAATGCTTACGAAATCTTAAGTTATTACACTGATCTGCAGGTGTTATCTGGATCTGATTTAAAAGATGAGCCACCGCCCGAAAAAAAAACTTATTAGTCGAAGGCATTAACGATTTCTTCCATTTCACCATTATATTCAAAATTTAGGTTTCTGGGTAAAAATCCTGATTTCCTAACAACCATAGCCTTTGTTCATCCTACATTTACTTTCATTTTTATATGCAATACTTTAGTAAAATATAATAGCCTTTCTGCAAGCCATCTGGTGTTTCACAAGATAGAATAAAATCATTTGCATATAATAGCATATTTTAAATATATACATCTCAATCTCGCCATAGCCGTTTAGTAAAAGCATGTATTTTAAGTCATAAAGCTATAATGAGAAAAGGCAAAGGAGATAAATATTCACCCTGTTGCACTCCTAACATACAAGAAAAATCATTGCTAAGAGTATTGCTTAGTTTAATTCTTGATCTGATATAATCATACATGTTTCTTATAACATATATAAAATACCTCTAACAGCATAGACCTCTTTACATTTATCAAATGCAGCAATATGTACAGTGCCATTCATGGGAATGTCGATAGGTTAGTTGATATGATTTATTTGAAAAAAATAAAACAAACCACAAAACATTATATGAATAATGCTAATATTTTTTGCCAAAACGATGTCTTTTTTAACCCCTATCAAAGGATCCCACAACCATTCTCTTAAGTGTTACCAAAACGCACATGCTCAGTGGTGAGGTAATCAACAAGATGGATACCGACCGTCAAAATTAGTTTTTGTGATAATTCAAAATTTATTCATTGACTGTAACATATATGAATAGTAAAATTTCAAAAATTATGTTTCCGAGTAATAAATGTGTTTTTTACCCATACATATTTTTTGAACGTTTCACATTTACATATACAAAAAATACTGTAACAAGGGATACCGAAGGTGCTCTTCGTGAACTTGATATTCGGATTACACCGGTAATAGGTCACCAACGGTAATTCATACATTGGGAATAATACATCTCATGACAATTTATCACGCTGTTAACGATACTTGCCTAACTATAATTTGTAGTATAAACAGAATGTTCGGCTTAGACCATACTTTGGTGTCATGTCAGGGCGGGTGAATAAAGCATTACGATTTGAGGACAAAGTTGCCATAGTTACCGGAGGATGCCAGGGCATTGGTAAAGGTTGCGTGGACGTGTTAGGTAAGATACGTACAATATTTTCTCCGATAATAATTGTCGTTTCAAAAGAGGATTTTTGGTTCCGTAATAAGTTAAATAAGATACGTACAATATTTCTTCCAATTTCTTCTTGTTATTATAAGTAAAATAAAGTATAACAATAAAGCTGTAGAAAGTGCATGTAATTTGACTTTAAGAATTGTAAAAAAGCATTTAGAGCCGAGCGGAGTTTATTACTATTTCTTGTGGTTAACACACATTCTTATTTCATGGAAATTTACATATGGCAACATATACTTTAATACAAATAAATAATAATTTGATCGGAAGCTAAAATCTTGAATAGAGCATCATCTTCGCCATCAAACCGATATGTTTATTATCATATTGTCAAATGAATTTCGAAAAATGTGTTTTTATGAATAAATACCATGGTATTTGAGTAGTTATCTATAAAAAGTCAACTTTATGAATATTCATATTATAATAAAAAATGTATATGTCTAACGTTAGGATTGCCTTTATGTTGACAGTTGAAGAAGGAGGCAAAGTTGCTGTTTTTGATATAAAAGGTATTGCTTTGCAACATATAACTATTTACAATCATTACTATATTTACTATTACGAGATCATAGTGCGTTCGTTTCATGAAACAAAAATATCTGCTCTATAAACTCTCATTATCATGGAGACATTTCATTCTATTTTTTCGACTTGTGACTTTTATCAATCATTTACATTATACCCATTTCATGCAATAAGGGCTTATCATCTTCCTTATTTCACACGCCCTTAGGTCAGTTCAGCATATCTAATAGGACGAGTATTTACTATGTTCTGAATAAATGGCACGCTCTTTTTCAGACTCATTTGGAGAAGACCTGGCATCGAAATGTGACAGCATCATGTACATCCACTGTGACGTCAGGAATGACGATGAGATTAAGGTATTAATTTAAACTATTTCTTCTGGTTTTGGCATGTATTGTTAAAATCTTGCCAAAACTTATTTCACATGTTTGAATAAGACCATATTGTTAATTAGTTATGTAGCTTAATGTGTTACCTTAAGGGGCGTAGCTAGCCCTTTTTTCATAGTTGTGCTAGGCGCGTCCGGGGTCATGCCCCATCGGAAAACTTTGAAAACCTTGATGCAATCTGGTGCATTCTGGGAATCTGAGGTGCTTTATATAGATCTGGCGAATTGACAGTTTTAGAATGATGTAGTCTAGTACGCATACTGCAACTTTGGCTGTTTTTTTAATGTCAGAATCATGTTGATTCAGCTGCGTCTTCGCATAAAGGCAGCTACGCGCCTAACCTTCAAACTAAATAAAGTTATAGTTATTATTAGAATGTTAAACTCAGTACTGTAAATCATCCCATCTGGCAATCAATTTAAACTTAGATCAATAAATACAACTCTAAAACACTACATTTAAGTAATGATATAATTCAAAATTTTACGAACTATTTCATCTGATGTACCGGCATGCATCCGAAGTTGTTTCGATAAAAATGGCCGAGGAGTTCCGAATGGTCGGGAACAAACAAAAAATTGCTACGCATGTAAGAACCGGAAGGCAAAACAGCATTTAGTAAAGAATGTTATGTTTAATGAAGTCTACACGATATCCGCTTTCAAAGTCTTTCTTAATATCTCTAAAACAAAACATTGTCACAGGCAGCAAACAATTATCTAAATCAAGTATGGTCAGTTTCAAAGGTAAACGGATTCATTAAGAAAATTTAATTGTCATCCAAAGCAGCCTTTAACTGGACTTAGGAGTATATTTATGTAAACACAGTCACAACTGTAATCAAACCAAATCTTAAATACTGCGATATATTGATAGTTTAATAGTGTTGCGTGCTTTAATCAAAGATGGTGTTTGTATATCATATTGAGATTAATGACACTACTGACCAGCTGATAGCCATGTGGTCGAGTGCAAAAGGTTGATAGTTCACACACTGGTCGCGTAATAACGAAATACGTCGAACTATGGTACTGAAAATTCCTTTGCCTGGTGTTTGGCATAAAAACTATACTACTAGGAAAATGGTGTACTCGGTACTGGTTTAAACCGAGTTACGTCCTTTACATTGCTTGTTTACACCGAACTCGTTAACGAGCTGGGATATCGCGCGCATAATTCCTTGTATCGCAGGCTGTTTCTTCAAATCCACTTAGTATCTGGATGTATCTGGGAATTACAGTCACTTTTGTCTCCTGTAAACGCAATTTAAGTCGTGATTGCGTCACATCGTGGTTACGCTATACTGCAACCAATCGACGACGCGAATAGACCTTAGATAAACTCACCGACTAACTCACTTTAGAATACAACCTACATTTTCACCAAATGAGATTGCAGACAGGCAACCATTAAGTAGTACACTTAATCATTAAGAATTTAGCGCGTGTTTAAAGATCCGCCTACTACCAACCATCCTATACACACTACCTGCGTCGACAATGTATAAGCCATTGAGGTTGTATTCTAAGTCAGTTAGATGACATGAAACTACGCTACGCTCACTCCCCCCATTCTTAATCATTAAGAATTCACTTCATGTCTTCTTACTATCATTAGGGGGCAATGTTCTTGGTCCTCGTTAAACAGTTCGACGGAGATGCAATGAATTGCTTCATCTCCGATTCCGCTTGTACTTATCCGGCACGACCGGGATTGTTAATTTTTAATATTTTATGTATTTATCATCTATCAAAGTAATGCAACTAGCAACAATATCATCATAACACTTTAATCTCAGACAAGATTCAGATTATGTCTATCAGTATACAATATATAGTACTGACGATATGAATTAAGATATATAGAAAACGTACACATCCTACCAAGAATACCACAATAATATGCCCATAGCAATGTTTTAATGACCTATGATATACTAGGAATCAAAGGCACTTTTGCATCAAACATGAAACAGACTTCTTCAGAGCTTCGTGTGATAACAGTTAAACTTAAAATACTCCTTGTATACAAACGTCTCCGGGTCAGCCTTGTTCGAACCCTGATGCAAACAAGCTGGGGCCTTGTTCTGAACCCCGATGTAAACAAGCTGGGGCCTTGTTCTGAACTCCGTTGCAAACAAGCTGGGGCCTTGTTCTGAACCCCGTTGCAAACAAGCTGGGGCCTTGTTCTGAACCCCGATGCAAACAAGCTGGGGTCTTGTTCTAAACTCCGTTGCAAACAAGCTGGGGCCTTGTTCTGAACCCGTTGCAAACAAGCTGGGGCCTTGTTCTGAACCCCGATGCAAACAAGCTGGGGCCTTGTTCTGAACTCCGTTGCAAACAAGCTGGGGCCTTGTTCAGAACCCCGTTGCAAACAAGCTGGGGCCTTGTTCGAACCCCGATGCAAACAAGCTGGGGCCTTGTTCTGAACCCCGTTGCAAGCAAGCTGGGGCCTTGTTCTGAACCCCGAAGCAAACAAGCTGGGGCCTTGTTCTGAACCCCGATGCAAACAAGCTGGGCCTTGTTCGAACCCCGATGCAAACAAGCTGGGACCTTGTTCTGAACCCCGATGCAAACAAGCTGGGGCCTTGTTCTGGACTCCGTTGCAAACAAGCTGGGGCCTTGTTCGAACCCCGATGCAAACAAGCTGGGGCCTTGTTATGAACCCCGTTGCAAACAAGCTGGGGCCTTGTTCTGGACTCCGTTGCAAACAAGCTGGGGCCTTGTTCGAACCCCGATGCAAACAAGCTGGGGCCTTGTTCTGAACCCCGTTGCAAACAAGCTGGGGCCTTGTTCTGAACTCCGTTGCAAACAAGCTGGGGCCTTGTTCGAACCCCGATGCAAACAAGCTGGGGCCTTGTTCTGAACCCCGATGCAAACAAGCTGGGGCCTTGTTCTGGACTCCGTTGCAAACAAGCTGGGGCCTTGTTCGAACCCCGATGCAAACAAGCTGAGGCCTTGTTATGAACCCCGTTGCAAACAAGCTGGGGCCTTGTTCTGGACTCCGTTGCAAACAAGCTGGGGCCTTGTTCGAACCCCGATGCAAACAAGCTGGGGCCTTGTTCTGAACCCCGATGCAAACAAGCTGGGGCCTTGTTCTGAACCCCGTTGCAAACAAGCTGGGGCCTTGTTCTGAACCCCGTTGCAAACAAGCTGGGGCCTTGTTCTGAACCCCGTTGCAAACAAGCTGGGGCCTTGTTCTGAACCCCGATGCAAACAAGCTGGGGCCTTGTTCTGAACCCCGTTGCAAACAAGCTGGGGCCTTGTTCTGAACCCCGTTGCAAACAAGCTGGGGCCTTGTTCTAAACCCCGTTGCAAACAAGCTAGGGCCTTGTTCTGAACTCCGTTGCAAACAAGCTGGGGCCTTGTTCTGAACCCCGTTGCAAACAAGCTGGGGCCTTGTTCTGAACCCCGATGCAAACAAGCTGGGGCCTTGTTCTGAACTCCGTTGCAAACAAGCTAGGGCCTTGTTCGAACGCCGTTGCAAACAAGCTTGGGCCTTGTTCGAACCCCGATGCAAACAAGCTGGGGCCTTGTTCTGAACCCCGTTGCAAACAAGCTGGAGCCTTGTTCTGAACCCCGATGCAAACAAGCTGGGGCCTTGTTCTGAACCCCGATGCAAACAAGCTGGGGTCTTGTTCTGAATCCCGATGCAAACAAGCTGGGGCCTTGTTCGAACCCCGATGCAAACAAGCTGGGACCTTGTTCTGAACCCCGATGCAAACAAGCTGGGGCCTTGTTCGAACCCCGATGCAAACAAGCTAGGGCCTTGTTCTTAACCCCGTTGCAAACAAGCTGGGGCCTTGTTCTGAACCCCGATGCAAACAAGCTGGGGCCTTGTTCTGAACTCCGTTGCAAACAAGCTGGGGCCTTGTTCTGAACCCCGTTGCAAACAAGCTGGGGCCTTGTTCGAACCCCGATGCAAACAAGCTGGGGCCTTGTTCTGAACCCCATTGCAAACAAGCTGGGGCCTTGTTCTGAATCCGTTGCAAACAAGCTGGGGCCTTGTTCTGAACCCCGTTGCAAACAAGCTGGGGCCTTGTTCTGAACCCCGATGCAAACAAGCTGGGGCCTTGTTCTGAACTCCGTTGCAAACAAGCTGGGGCCTTGTTCGAACCCCGTTGCAAACAAGCTGGGGCCTTGTTCAAGCCCCGATGCAAACAAGCTGGGGCCTTGTTCTGAACTCCGTTGCAAACAAGCTGGGGCCTTGTTCTGAACCCCGATGCAAACAAGCTGGGGCCTTGTTCGAACCCCGATGCAAACAAGCTGGGGCCTTGTTATGAACCCCGTTGCAAACAAGCTGAGGCCTTGTTCTGAACCCCGATGCAAACAAGCTGGGGCCTTGTTCTGGACTCCGTTCCAAACAAGCTGGGGCCTTGTTCTGGACTCCGTTGCAAACAAGCAAATATATTAAAACAAGTTTAAAATTGCAAAGTAAGAATCCTCCCATATTTTTTATTACTGAATATTTCCAAACACTTATTACTGAATTCTTCCAAACACTTGAAATAAGAATTTCAGAACTCGTGCTTTAAAACATGGACATCTAGTTTTGCTTGTCCAGCCTGTAATTCTGTCATTTATTTGGATAATTTCAGAAAGCGATAGACAGAGTTGTTCAGACTTTTGGAAAACTGGACTTGCTTGTCAACAATGCTGCAGTTGGTAAGTTGACACTTTTGTATAATTTCTTTCCTGTTTAGATTTTAATAAAATTACGTAATTCGGGCTGTTTTTCTTTCAAGATTTTAATAAAAACACACTGAATTGTTTCAATGAATAACCCGTTCAATGTGTAATTTAGATTAATTTTATCGAAATGAATATTGAATATGACTTATACTGTCAATCCCATTTTTTAGCTCCACACGCTCACGCGATTGATGACGTCACTCCGCAAGACTTCCGGGACCTTCTCAATCTCAATCTCGTATCGTATTACACAATGTGCAAGGTGCGAACGTTGTTTCATTAAAACGTATTATTTTGTCTTTCTTATTAATTTTGATTGAAAGCTATTATTTTTGTATTCTCATTGTGAGTGCTAGATGACATGAAGTAATTTATTAATGATTAAGAAATTCAGATCATCTTACTGACTTAGAAATAGACACATTTACAACGCAAACTCTGTGTATCGGATTAATGGCTGCAGGCGGACCTTTAAACACCAGCAAAAGTTGATTTTCTTTATGATTAAGCCTTGTACTTAATAAATGACTGCCTATTTGCAATTTCATTAGCTGAAAATGTAGGTTAAATTCGCGGGTATCGCCAAACTGCGAAAGGCGAAAGCCACTAAATCAAGAGCGAAACGTCAGTACATGGCCGACCACTAAACGGCTACTTAACTCTCACAATTTACTCTGGCCGTGCTAGAACGCATCTTGTCACATTTTTAACTGGTAAATATATATCAGATATATGTGTTATATGTCTTCGATGTATTGTGGCGTTATGCGTTTTCGTCAAAACGTCTTGCCACGTAAAATGACTGATCGTAAAATGGTTGCCTACTTGGTCCTTAACATCACCTTGTATTATCTTTATGTTTTTGAGCATGGTTCATTGATTGTGATGTCATGTTGTTTGCAGTACAGTCTTCCTTACCTCCGTAAGAGAAAGGGGAGCATTGTGAACATCTCCAGTGTGTGCTCCTCTGCAGCTGCCAGCAACATGAGCATGTACTGTGCAACAAAGGTAATTGATTTTAAATGACAAATAACAAAAAGAAGCTCCAGAAATAATTGCCCTTTTAAGAATTTTAAATATCTCCGCTTTATATATATTTTGCTTTAAGTACATCATTGTATACGTACCTAATGTTGTAAAAGGTTTGTTCTTAAGTATTTATGAAATTACATTATACACGCAACGTCACTTTAACTGACAACAATCCCTAAAATATTCCAGGGCGGAGTCACATCGCTCACAAAAGCACTAGCTATAGACGAAGCGAAACGTGGAGTTCGGGTAAACTCGTAAGTGTGGAAATAAAACTATCGTACTTCTAAAATAAATGTAAATGGATGAACGTTTATCTTATCAACGAACATACGATAGAATACCAGGTGTATTCGTATGATGACAAATTCAAATTTCTTTGTATTACTTATCAATTCAAAATATAGATAATTGCTTCAGGCAAATACCGATTTCAAAAAGCGATCTTACGATAGGTCTGTTGATTAGACGTTATTAGTATACAGCTAAAATCGTCTATGCTAGTACTTGACAAGTGCACGGTCGACTTATGTACACAATATATGAGATAATAAATGTTTTGATTAATATCGTGCTCACAAGCACGAATACTCGTTACTCAGTGACGTACAAGTGTGTTTACACATGTAAATAAATAATCTAACTGTAGTAAACCAGTTAACCAAACGTTAAAAATGTTAACTCACGTGCACCTTGAAGGTTGCCTTAACATTACTAATTGGCAATTAGATAATGGGAAAAAATATCCGAAACAATCGCAAGAATCAATTGCTTCCCGATCCAGGTACTTAATTTATATGTGTTTTTTTTCTATTGCCATAAGAATTGCTCCTTCGACTGTACGTACACAGATGGTGGAAGATTTTGTGGCTTCCCATTCAAACCCCGAAGAAGTCATGCAGAAGTTGACAAGCAGCTTGGTATGTTAGACCCCACTCTTAGAATTCCTTAATTGCTCTGTAGACCTACTCATTTCATGTACACTCTGTTGCAAAAACATATAGTATCTGAGGTAACTGAACTGTTTTCTTGACTTTGCGAAATTGTTATTAAACAAGTAAGTATTTAAAGGATATGAACATATAAAAAACTCTCAAAAACCAATAAACCTAGCCATGCAGTTTAGTTTAAACATATTTTATTCAGTTCGTATATACAAAAATAACAGTACAGCAATAGTATGATGAAATGGATCGGAAAACAAGCAATGTAATTGCTTATATTAATTCCTTTCCATGTAGCAGTGTACAGTAACGAAATGCATAGAAAAGTCAGTGTATGATGTGAAGTGAACAGTTTGACGAAATATATTAGTTTAATAACTGTTCAAACTATTATTTACATTTAATTTGAATGTTTTGGAATAATAAGATAACTATTAAAAAGACAAACAAACAAAAAGAAAAAAAACGCAAAAATATTCTGTCGCACACACTGTCCCGATGAAAAGCGATCGATACACCAATGGGGTCGACTGTTAGGCATCAAAACGCTTTGATGCTGTAATGAATCTCTGGACTTTTAAAAACAAGCTTGAATTAGCATCAAGGGTAAGGCGATCATTACCGAAAAGAAGATTTTCTACAGTAGCAGCACAAGGTAAATCATGGATAAAACGGTTACGCATTAATTGATATCTAGGACACTGAGTGAGATAATGTGACACAGTTTCAACGGCGCCACAAGCACAAAGGGGAGAAGGAATAATATTTCTTCTGTGAAGGTCATAATTTAATGAGCTACATCCTAATCGCAGACGAGCATGATTAACTTGGTGTTGTCTGTTTCCTACATTATACAGGAGTTGTGATTTCTTTGGTTTCGTGTTAAATTGTGATTTAAACTCGCTGAGAGTAGGTGCATGTCTGATATCTTCAGGAAGTGAGTTCCACTGGCGAATAGTCAGGGGTAGAAATGAAGTAGCATAGGCTTGAGTTTTACAAGGGATGACTGGAACTTCTGAGCGATTTCGTAGGGCATATGGCTGAGCTCTCGGCTGAGGAATTAGATTTGTAAGATACTCTGGAGAAAGACCATTTTTCATTTTAAAGAACAGAATGAGGCGATGTTTGCGTCTCCTTTCCGCAAGTGTATCCCAGTTAACGTCAGCTATAAGCCGCTCAATACTACAAAGTTTGGTAGCACCGGTTACAATTCTAGCCGCCTCGTGTTGGACAGCTTCGATATCATTTTTTAATTCATTACTACAATTGTCCCAGACAACATCGGCATACTCGAGTAAAGGTCTAATAAAAGTGACATACATTTTGTCCAAGGCTGCACGGGAAATTACAAACTTTAACGTCCTAAGAATACCAATTCTCTGCCATGCCTTGTTGACGTTTGAAGATATGTGGGATTGCCATTTGCCATCTGAAGAGAAGGTTACCCCAAGATGTTTATGAGTGCTGATTTGAGATATGGGTACATTGTCGAGATAAAGTGGGGGTTGATTTTGTTGTTGACGTCTACGAGAAAAGAGAACAGATTCTGTCTTGGATGGATTAAAAGTTACTAGCCATTTCTTCGACCAAGATGATATTTGAGATAGATCATGGTTAAGGTCGGCTGCAGAAGATACGGGATCTTCGACAATAATGTAAAGACTGGTGTCATCTGCGAATAAGCGTATGTTTGCCTTAATGTCATTGACAATGTCATTAATGAAAATAAGGAAGAGCAATGGTCCAAGGATAGATCCTTGAGGAACACCAGCGTTGATAGTGAGGATTCCTGAAGCAGAGTTGGATAGGACTACCCGTTGTTTGCGGTCAGAAAGATAAGAGGAAAACCAATGGAGAAGTGAACCACTTATACCAATGGATGACAGCTTATGAATAAGGCCATGATGCCAGACTCGGTCGAACGCCTTTGAAACGTCACAAAAGACAGCCCTTACTTCTTTCCCTTCATCTAAGGCTTTGCTGACGTCGTTGTAAAAGAAAGCTAACTGGTTGACGCTAGAATCGCCTTTGATGAAACCAGATTGGAAGGATGTAAGTATTGTATTCGAGATGACGTAGTTGTAGAGGTGTTTGTGGATACAGCGCTCCATGAGTTTGCCAATACAACTTAGAAGTGATATTGGTCTATAATTGCAGGGACTAGATGGATCAGATTTTTTGAAAATGGGGCAGACGTTCGCCAACTTCCATGGAGAAGGGAAGGTAGAGTTTGCCAACAATCTGTTAAAATATTTCGAGAGAGGCACAGCAAGTTCGTCTTTGCCCTCTTTAATAAGTTTAGGACTAATCGAGTCAGGACCACTGGCTTTACTAGGATCAATACAGGAAATTGCATCTCTAACGTCCTGGCTTGTCAACAATATTTGTGAGAGGAAAGTGGATGGAACGTTCTCAACTGTAAAAGGGGGATGTTGCTGGGGTTCTATGGTTGATTGTTTGCTAAAGTATGAGTTTAGAAGGTCTGCCTTTTCTTCATCGGACTCTGCCTTAATTGTTCCATCAATAAGAGTTGGAATTGGTGAAGATGTTTGTTTTTGAGTTAGTTGTTTAGCTAGTTTGAACCATACTTTAGTTGTTATGTTATCAGAGTTAATTTTGTTTATTATTTTATGTTCGTATTCCTTTTTAATTTTTCGAATTATATTTGTTGTTTCGTTGCGATAGTTTCTGAATTGTTCCCAAGCCAGTGCATTATTTGAAAGTTTAGCTTTTCGGTGTAATTTGTTACGTTTTCTGATTCGTTGTTTTACCTCTTTGTTTATCCAAGGAACGTCGCCTGGACGAATAGTTACGTTTTTATTTGGAATACTCTCAGAGGCTGATTTTAAGATTGAGCTAGCGATTGTGTCTGCCGTAGCATCTAGATTTTGATTGTTTTCGATGAACGACCAGTCGGTGGATCTGAGTTTATCGTTATATTTTACATAATCGCCTTTGTCATATAACCATATTTGGCGCTGAAAGTGAGTCTGCTTAGGTTTTGTGAATTTTAAGACAGCAACAGTCGGACAGTGAAACCGGACAAGATTTGGAACAAAAGGATCTGCGACGAAACTTGAAATAACTTGATTAGTGTGTTTAATGAACATGAGGTCAATAAGTGAACTAGAGTGCTCGGTGAAGTGAGTTGGTGAGTTAATGAGCTGTTCAGAATTTAGGGAGTCTATCAATCTACACATTTTATTTGACGAATTCAAGCTAATGTTGATGTTAAAATCACCTGCTACAAGTATGTTGTCAACATGCTGGTTGAATGCTTGGTCGAGTGAATGTTCCATGTTAAGCCACTGTGTGTTGTTTGAGTTAGGAGGTCGATAGATTCCGCCCACAAGTAATTTGCGCTGGCATACATGTATTTCAACCCAAACCGCTTCGACACCATTAACATCAAGATCATTTCGTTGAATTGCATGCAGAGTATCTCGGACATATATTGCGACACCCCCACCAAGACGATCGTTTCTGTCATAACGAAATGGTTTTTTAAAGTTTGGGAGTTCGACATCTTTGTCTGAAATTTTATTTGACAGCCATGTTTCAGTAAGGACAAGAATATCGTACGGTTGTGCTTCTACTGTTAGAATGTCAAGTTTTGGTTTCAGACTTTGTATGTTCAGATTCATGATGCTCAGACCACTATTGGTTAGTGCTGCATATGAATTTAATGAGGAGTTCAAGCTATCAGAGTTTGTAGAAGGACCAGGATTAAGCTCAATATCGCCCGATCTGCTGATGAGCAGTGTGGCGATGTACATGAAAACTAGAACAAAGTACATTAATGAAGCCAGGGATGCTACAAGTTGGCGAGTTAAATAAGAAAAACTATTTGAGATTAGCATCTAGAAAGTTGGTCGTTAAATCATAATCTGTCGCCAACTGAAATTGAAGGGGCGTCCGATTACCCAACAATATCGCACCAACAGTGAATCGATGATCGATGACAGTGTGTGTGTGTGACAAAACAAAAATATGAAGAAAAGGAAGATAATTGAAGAAATACATTGCCATAGCAAAACTGTTGATATATGTGGAGGGGACATTTATAAATACATAATACATTTTAAGTTGCCAGTATGTTAAAGATGGTAAACTCCATGGAGTTGAAAAGTATAAGTTAAGATTGAAATATGTGATATAGTAAGTATACGAGAAATACGAGAGGTGCATTGTTGTCATTATCTGTTGATTAAACACTAAAAAATCCAGTCTGGTTTTTAACAAGTATCAATAAAATTTAAACAACAAAGAAAAAATAAGAAAACAAAAACAAAACAAATACAGATTTTGAGCAATGTGTTTGAACGTGTACCTTTACAACGGTTTTATTATTATATATTAAAAAACAAAAAAACAAAAAAAAAACACCTTTGTCTAGAAAGAAAACAAGTATCAAAATGCTTACAAATCGACGTAAAAGAGAAATAAAAAGTAATGAACATCATATGTGTACCTTTAGCTAAATAAACAAACAAACAAATAATCAATAAAGTAGAAATAATAATAATAATAATTAAGGCTACACTTTTATCTATGTACCAATTATGAGACTGAACAAATAAATACAGCAGCGACTCACAGCAACATCAAGCTTAAGTAACAATTACAGGATATAGTCAGATAAAAAAGATTAGGCACACAGACACACACGCACACGCATGCACGCACGCACCCACACGCGCGCGCGCGCACACACACGCACGCACGCACGCACGCACGCACACACACGAGATTATCTGTTTACAAAGTCATGTGCATTAGATTACTTCTTAAATAATGTTGAAAAATAATATTTAATTTATTGTAGTAATTTTTAAGGATCGTTTGTTTGTTTTAAGTCGCTGTATAATGTTCGATTATACAATAAAGACACATTGTCGGTATTGCTTACATCCTTATAAATGTTCAATAATGCTTTATCGCTATAAACAAACATGACAGCATCAGACTAGTAATATGTTAATTGTTCGATTAGAGTATTTCAACTTTATTTAATACAACGTTGCTTATATCGTTAAACAGTGGGTAAATTATTTAGTCAATATAAACACAAGTATGCTATCGACGCTGGTGTGAATAGTCTATCCGTATAAACACTTGGGAATCGAAGCGTTACAATTTTATGTAAACTGCGGAGCAGAAAGTTACGTCTACTAATTAAATTTGGCTAATTCGCCCATCGACTCGCATCTATGCACTTTGTCGGAGTTGTCCTTAATCAGAATAACGCCATTGGATGTCCAGGCAGACTGGACCCGTTTGTTCTTCACAAGACGTCTTGCATGGTAATATACTTCACCACGTGTTTTGGTAAGTTCCTCGTTAATGAACACACGCTCAAGGATTTTCGAGTGTTTCAGTTGAGAACGATGAGTGAAGACAACTTGCCTAGCTCGGTACGATGTGAACTTAATGATAATGTCTCTTGGACGTGAGTTAAGCTGCTTGTTGGAACTAGTCGACTGGCCAGGGGAGGACTTCTCAGAGGAAGATTTTGGTTTGCCAAGACGGTGCATGTTGTCAATGTCGTGAATATCAATGTCAACTTTGATCTCGGTTGACAGACACTTGAATATTGCATCCATAGACTCGCCTTGCTCCTCCTTGATGCCAGAGACCCGTAAACAATTCCGTCTACTGTACTGATTGTTGGTATCGTCCTGTTTTTCTAGGATGTCAATCCGACGCTCAAGTTGCGCGATTCTATCATTAAGTGAAGCATTATCGTGCTGAAGCGCCGATATCTTACTGTCGACATCTCCAAGCACTTTAGAAACGACGGCAGTCACCATGTCGGTTAACTTCGACTCAAATGTGGCTTGCAAAACTTCTGCTATTTTCATAATCTGGATGTCGTTTAACGTAATTTCAACATTTTCAGCCATAATTGAGGAGGTAGAGTCAGAAGACAATATTCGTGACTTTTTAATATCAACTAAATCTAGTGGTGATGAAGCTTCACGTTTTTTGTCACAATTGCTAGGGGTGTGGCTCATGATAGGAACGCTACTTTTGTCGCGCAGCGTAGATACAGACACATGAAGCGTGGCAGGTATGAGTTCTCGTGCTTTAACCGAAATACCAGGTGCAAACAGAATGTTTACAAACCCGTGAAGCGTGACACAGGTAGATATTAAATAAACGTTGTATCTAAGTCAAAAAAGCAAAAAGGAAGTCACCTCTTAGCACAATTTAGTCCATGATACATTCACGCACACTCGTATAAGCTCTGAATAGTCCCGTAACTAAGTTTCACTGAATAATTTGCAAAAATGTCCCTCGAACAAAGGTGTGACTAAACCATTACACTGACCGGAAACGGAAAAAAAGCCATGCAGTTTAACCACATAACTTGACAACGTTAATAAAACAACTTGTGATTCGAAACAATTATTAATACACGCAGTTTTTGCACATTTTCCTCCCAGATGTGTTGAAAGCACGAAACTACAATGTATAACAGAATACCTATATTCAGAGAAGTTATTAACCTCAAAGCTGGGCCCATATTCACTAACGGTTCGGAATATTTAATTTATAATTTGCTATATATATCAGGTGATACGTGTCATGTAATTTTATACCGTGATAACGTAGATATCAGATATATAGCAATATGTATCACCAATGTTATACTGTTACCTTTGTTGGGTCTTGAGTCACCAATTCAGACTCCAGTCAGTTGTATACGGACTATTGTGTATGGGGCGGATTGGTAGTTGGAGTTGATAACCATTGCACACAATAAATAGCTTGAATAAAACAGGGAAAGCTAATTCCACACTTTGCTGTTCGAACGCTTTAAGAAAGTACCCTTAATCAGCCTAAGCGTTCGCGTTTACCCGTTGGCACAAAGATCAGGCCCAAACATGCAAACGCTAGGCATTCAACAGCACAGACAAATTGCATAAATTCAATTTAGAAATACCTTTATCTTTATTTCTTATCTCGAAATTTGTATTTCATTTCAGCATTCAGACCGTCTAGGCGAGCCACGAGAGATCGGATTGGCTTGTCTTTATCTCGCTGTAGACGCTACGTTCACCACCGGCTTTGAGCTCAACTGCACCGCGGGGTCAGAGATCGGCTACGGTGTTAAAATGTGATAATGACCAGCACAGTTGTGCCATATATATATAAAAACGATTATTCATGTACCAAGTATATGTTTTTGTATTTCGTGTAAATACTTTGTAAATATGTGCACCTCATATCACATGTATATTGTGAAGAAATGAAAATTAAACTGCGAATCCTAAAACTGTCCATTTTATTACATATACAACAGGTTAAATTGGTTCCAATGTACATTATAAATGTCAAATCATGCATGTTATATGAGAAAATATATTCATACACAGTAAATAGCATGGTGGTTTTAAAATATAGAGATAAAGACAACGATACTCGCAAAAGTAAGGGAGGATAATAAGTCAGTTATCAAAAAATATAATTAAGTAATTGCTCATGGTATTTCGTTTATTTGTTATTAATTTATTAATTACAGGACCTATTTCAATTACCCCGACTTTGTCAAAAGTTTTTGAACGACATTTGGCAAATTAAATTAAACATATTTACAAAAACGGATATAGTACACAAAATCAATCCCATTTAACTTTCGAGAAAACACATTTGTGTAACACAGCGTTGATAAGGATAGTTAACGAATGGTTTGATCGATTAGACAACGGTAAATATGTAGGTGCCCTCTGTATTGATATACAGTCTAACCCCGTTGGCTCGAATTCCCAGGGACCAGCGAAAATACCTCGAAATTCAGAAAGTTCGAGCCAAGCGGGAATGCTAACCTTTAGTATATAGAAATCGGTCCTTCACATCCAGTTCGTGCCAACGAGGAGTTCGAGCCAAGCGAGTTCGAGCCAACGGGGTTCGACTGTACGTAAAACGTTCGATTTCGTCGATAACGAAGTTCTTATACATTAATTTTGTAAAATTGGCGATGCTCATTTTCACGCAGATGTATAACGTCTGAAGTTCCTAGGGCTTCAATATAGGGACCATCCTAGGGCTTCAATATAGGGACCATCCTAGGGCTTCAACATAGGGACCATCCTGTCTAGGGCTTCAATATAGGGACCATCCTGTCTAGGGCTTCAATATAGGGACCATCCTGTCTAGGGCTTCAATATAGGGACCATCCTGTCTAGGGCTTCAATATAGGGACCATCCTAGGGCTTCAATATAGGGACCATCCTAGGGCTTCAACATAGGGACCATCCTGTCTAGGGCTTCAATATAGGGACCATCCTGCTTCAATATAGGGACCATCCTAGGGCTTCAACATAGGGACCATCCTAGGGCTTCAATATAGGGACCATCCTAGGGCTTCAACATAGGGACCATCCTGTCTAGGGCTTCAATATAGGGACCATCCTGCTTCAATATAGGGACCATCCTAGGGCTTCAATATAGGGACCATCCTAGGGCTTCAATATAGGGACCATCCTAGGGCTTCAACATAGGGACCATCCTGTCTAGGGCTTCAATATAGGGACCATCCTGTCTAGGGCTTCAATATAGGGACCATCCTGTCTAGGGCTTCAATATAGGGACCATCCTGTCTAGGGCTTCAATATAGGGACCATCCTAGGGCTTCAATATAGGGACCATCCTAGGGCTTCAACATAGGGACCATCCTGTCTAGGGCTTCAATATAGGGACCATCCTGCTTCAATATAGGGACCATCCTAGGGCTTCAATATAGGGACCATCCTAGGGCTTCAATATAGGGACCATCCTAGGGCTTCAACATAGGGACCATCCTAGGGCTTCAATATAGGGACCATCCTAGGGCTTCAATATAGGGACCATCCTAGGGCTTCAACATAGGGACCATCCTGTCTAGGGCTTCAATATAGGGACCATCCTGCTTCAATATAGGGACCATCCTAGGGCTTCAATATAGGGACCATCCTAGGGCTTCAATATAGGGACCATCCTGTTCCTCACATATATCAATGACATAATTTTCGAATTACAAAACGCTTTGAATCACCAGTATGCGCATGATGTTAGACACCTTTCAAAGCACTTGATAAAAAGTTAAACGTACGATGCAAATAAATTTTAACAGGGAATCGGAGGGGCGCAAAACAAACATCCAATGTTTGACTATTGTTGTAGATCTTTTTTGTGATATAAAAATAAAATATTTACACCTCAACTTCCATTCCTTAAATGAAATGCCCTTCGGCAATTGCGTTCATCAATCGATGAACGCAACATCTTCGGATATATTCCGATCGCAATCCATCGCATAACAATATACAGAAAACTATCGATCTTGTTATTGTTTGTATCGTGTCAGCAGGTCCCGTAAAATATAAATCAACATTTTTGAAAGTGTTATTATATTTTGAATGCTTTGTTGTCAAGTGTTTCAATTTTACGTTTACGTGATTTCAAGTGGTTGATCTTTTCCCGCGTTTTTGTGAGTCATTTGAAAAAAAAATGTTTCCGGTAACAGTCGGGTCATCCTATTTACAGAATGGGTAAGAAAGGATTACTAAAATGTAATCCGAAATGAAATGAAGTATTTTTTTAACGTTTCTTCAATAATATAATGAACTATTGGTGTAAATATAAGGAATGAATTTCGGGGTTGATGTCATTATCGGGGAGATGAACGCAATTGGGCTGGTCAAAGTACACGTAGAGTCCTTCGGACTCCACACACTTAGACCAGCCCAATTGCATTCATACCCCGATAATGACATCAACCCCGAAACTCATTCCTTAAATAAACTGCTTTTTAAGAATGCGTTTATGTTTGGTTCAAGAGTCCTTTTAGTAAGTGCCGCTGAGAACATGCAGTCCCGCCCTTACATTATGTACAACGATCAACCATAGCCAGACAGTACAAAGGCGCTGGCTTTTTGTCGTTTCCGTTATGATTCAAACTGAAAGTCAAGTAATCTAGCGTTGAAACCATTAATATTCATACATATTTGTATAACAACATGACTATTTACCAATAGACAGAGTCTGTTTACACTGTTGTTAAATAACCGTTTGGTTGATAGCCGTATTTTTACATTGTGTTATTGTTGATGTCAAATCGTTAAGCCTCGACCTTTTGCATGGTCTTTATATTTAACTTTATATTATCTATTTAGTTGCTGTCCTGAGTACGCATACTGGAAACTATGACTTATCATCTCATATAACAACAATTAGAATTAGTCAATAACTACCAAATATCCTCAAACTTGGAAGGGTTGTTTGGCATTGCCTTAAATTACTCATCAAGCATTTAATGCGGAATGACTAATGTGCTGCCATGAGGAGGTCATACATGTTTTACAAACATCTCTTGTCGTATAATACGTGATATTGACGACCTACTTAGGCTTATACACAGGTATATAGTTTATATAGATAAATCAATTGGAATATCAAGGTTATATATTCTTAATACTAGTAACAGTAAGTGCTTTCTTTATTTGCTTGGTAAGCTATATGTTGCATCGATGGCTTAAGGCTTCCAATACTGGAAAAAAGAGTTTCAAGAAATTTATAGCTTTTAACAATAGATGCCGGATTACGTAATTGTAAATGTTGAATTTAGATCATATTCAAATCATAAATTATTATGACCTAATAAATATGTGCACCTCATATCACATGTATATTGTGAAGAAATGAAAATTAAACTGCGAATCCTAAAACTGTCCATTTTCCAGTACGAAATAAAGCACCTCAGGACGCACAGAATGCACCAGATTGCACTATGGTTTTGAAAAATTTCCGAGGTGGCAACCCCCAAACCCCTCTAGCACAATTATGAATCCACATGAATAGAGGGCTAGCTATGCCCCTGATAAACAAAATGTAACCATGAACAACAATTTGCATTTCATGATTTTTTAACGGAACGTCTCTGTTTATTGGTACATCTGGATAGGATGATAATCTAGTAAGTCGGGACTTGAGTTGTTGTTTATTCAAATTTCGATGACCGAACCCTACCCATTAATTGCGTTTTTTAAACTATTTTAACGCGTCAGAGTTAATTTGTCACTATGAGAATTGAATATCTTTGTTTGTATACTACATGTTTTGATGTCTACACAGATGTTGAAAAAAATCATGATTCTTGTGTAACTATGGATGATGTTTTTTTTTTTTATAATTGACTGAACGAAGTGTTGTCACACCACAAAACAACAATGAATACAAGTTGAGACACAACCACTCTGGTTTACTACGGAAACCAAATTGGCTATATTAAAAAGAAACATGTATAAACAACATTCAAAACGTGGTCGAAATCTAAATAATCAGAAAATAAAGATACTACTTTATACGAAATTTGTTTGTTTAGTTTTTAAAATAAAGCGGTTAAAGGCTGTACAGATCCTAAAGAGTTATTGCAAAAGCTCAGAGCGTTGAATTATGCTGACACTACTAATAGTAATATTATTACAGTGCCACAAACCCTTCACGTAAAGGTACACTCAACTCAACTCAACTCAAAACTCGTTTTATTTACTAATTCAGGTTACAATGTGTGCAACAACATGAATATGATATATATAAAACGCATGTTAAATTGTTTGTAATCGGGTGCAGTTTTTCGAAATAACTGATTAATAGTACGTAATATAAAACCATCTATACATGTACGTGTATAAAAAGCTTAGCAGAGCCACTGCTGTTTTATCACGCCTACACAATGGAGCAGTATCACACCGTGTCAACTATGTTATTCACACAGCGGTATTAAACACCAGGGCCTCTGTTTGGCTATGTTTTTTCCCGCGAAAACATAGAAGTACAATCTTATGCAGTGTGAAAATAGTATTCAGATAGTAATTTGCATGTCACAAAAGTAAAGGTAATCATATATTTGGTAATATTAATTATGTAACGGAATAGTCAATTCATACTTATCATAACGACACTGAAAGTGCTAATGCGTAGGTGATATGCATATCTCAGATTTCTTTATAAATATTTGTATTCAGTGGGTACATACTAATAATATCTGTCATGTGTTCCCGTTGCGGATAGAAAAATCCGACCCGAGGGCACCTGCGTTGCCAGGTAACGAGGCTTGCCGAGTTACCGGCTACGCAGCGTGCCCGAGGGTCGGATTTTTCTATCCAGAACTGACACACATGATAGATATTTTTTCTAGCATACCTTAAATTACATTTGTATGTGAAGAAAATACATAAGAAAGCGCGTTTTGTACATTTCACCAAAAAGCGCATGCGATGGTGTTTACTGACGTCATGACGCGCAGTAATTTGTATTCATTGCATACGTCAATAAGTTCCTTCGCTATCACGTCTTTTAAGTTTTTTTTTTTTTTTTTTTTTTTTTTTTTTTAAGGAATATCTTTTAAAGTTAATGTTAATGGAACTTATCTATTGAAATCTCATAACTATGGTTACATTAAGTGTTTAATAAAAGAAATTGAAAGTATTACGTCACAGCGCGTGACTCATCTGGCATGGGGGATGCCAGATGGAGTTTTCCAGCACGGCTGAATTTACCGGAAATACCTATCCGGTGTGCTAGAACACGTTATAAATTGCGTCATAAATGTTACGTCGGAATGTAATATTTTGCTTTGAATGAAGACTTGAAACAAGTATAACTTTACTATTTCTTCACCATTTTAAATGAAATATAGCGCACTCTACGCCACTTACAGAGCCCCGCATTCGGTCTTTTATCAGATTTTGATTGAGTTTAGTTTCTGAAAACACACTTCGACAAACCTTTTCACAATACGGCCGCCTGATGGAGCACTGTCAAAACATGATTTTGGAAACAGGTTTGTCGAAGTGTTTGATGAAACTAATCACATAATCAAACTCCTGTTACAAAACAAAGGCGGCATAGACTGCCCTTTGTTTGAAAAGGTGAAAAAAGAGAAAAGTTATTTTTGTTTTAAGTCTTCATTTTAAACAAAACATTGCCTTCCGACGTAACATATAGGACGTACTTTATCACGTGGTATAGACACACTGTTATAGACAAATCGACGTTCGATGAAAACCCTTTTTTCAGAAATTTGTATTAAATTGTAAACGATGTTAAAGGGTCAGTATTTTGATATTAACTGCATCACTAAGATGGAGGTAAAATATTAATTTGATAAATTAAATACGTCAAAGGCGACAGGATTAGATGGAGTATGTCCTTAAATCCCGAAACAGTGCTGTGATTGTATTGCTATTCCACTAACATCCTACATTAGTAATAGATACATCTTTTAATTTCCTCCATATATGGAGAGCATTACATATACAACAGGTTAAATTGGTTCCAATGTACATTATAAATGTCAAATCATACATGTTATATGAGAAAATATATTCATACACAGTAAATAGCATGGTGGTTTTAAAATATAGAGATAAAGACAACGACACTCGCAAAAGTAAGGGAGGATAAAAACTCAGTTATCAAAAAATATAATTTAAATAATATAAATGTAATTGCTCATGGTATTTCGTTTATTTGTAATTAATTTATTAATTACAGGACCTATTTCAATTATCCCGACTTTGTCAAAATTTTTGAACGACATTTGGCAAATTAAATTAAACATATTTACAAAAACGGATATAGTACACAAAATCAATCCCATTTAACTTTCGAGAAAACACATTTGTGTAACACAGCGTTGATAAGGATAGTTAACGAATGGTTTGATCGATTAGACAACGGTAAATATGTAGGTGCCCTCTGTATTGATATACAGTCTAACCCCGTTGGCTCGAATTCCCAGGGACCAGCGAAAATACCTCGAAATTCAGAAAGTTCGAGCCAAGCGGGAATGCTAACCTTAAGTATATAGAAATCGGTCCTTCACATCCAGTTCGTGCCAACGAGGAGTTCGAGCCAAGCGAGTTCGAGCCAACGGGGTTCGACTGTACGTAAAACGTTCGATTTCGTCGATAACGAAGTTCTTATACATTAATTTTGTAAAATTGGCGATGCTCATTTTCACGCAGATGTATAACGTCTGAAGTTCCTAGGGCTTCAATATAGGGACCATCCTAGGGCTTCAATATAGGGACCATCCTAGGGCTTCAATATAGGGACCATCCTGTTCCTCACATATATCAATGACATAATTTTCGAATTACAAAACGCTTTGAATCACCAGTATGCGCATGATGTTAGACACCTTTCAAAGCACTTGATAAAAAGTTGAACGTACGATGCAAATAGATTTTAACAGGGAATCGGAGGGGCGCAAAACAAACATCCAATGTTTGACTATTGTTGTAGATCTTTTTTGTGATATAAAAATAAAATATTTACACCTCAACTTCCATTCCTTAAATGAAATGCCCTTCGGCAATTGCGTTCATCAATCGATGAACGCAACATCTTCGGATATGTTCCGATCGTAATTCATCGCATAACAATATACAGAAAACTATCGATCTTGTTATTGTTTGTATCGTGTCAGCAGGTCCCGTAAAATATAAATCAACATTTTTGAAAGTGTTATTATATTTTGAATGCTTTGTTGTCAAGTGTTTCAATTTTACGTTTACGTGATTTCAAGTGGTTGATCTTTTCCCGCGTTTTTGTGAGTCATTTGAAAAAAAAAATGTTTCCGGTAACAGTCGGGTCATCCTATTTACAGAATGGGTAAGAAAGGATTACTAAAATGTAATCCGAAATGAAATGAAGTATTTTTTTAACGTTTCTTCAATAATATAATGAACTATTGGTGTAAATATAAGGAATGAATTTCGGGGTTGATGTCATTATCGGGGAGATGAACGCAATTGGGCTGGTCAAAGTACACGTAGAGTCCTTCGGACTCCACACACTTAGACCAGCCCAATTGCATTCATACCCCGATAATGACATCAACCCCGAAACTCATTCCTTAAATAAACTGCTTTTTAAGAATGCGTTTATGTTTGGTTCAAGAGTCCTTTTAGTAAGTGCCGCTGAGAACATGCAGTCCCGCCCTTACATTATGTACAACGATCAACCATAGCCAGACAGTACAAAGGCGCTGGCTTTTTGTCGTTTCCGTTATGATTCAAACTGAAAGTCAAGTAATCTAGCGTTGAAACCATTAATATTCATACATATTTGTATAACAACATGACTATTTACCAATAGACAGAGTCTGTTTACACTGTTGTTAAATAACCGTTTGGTTGATAGCCGTATTTTTACATTGTGTTATTGTTGATGTCAAATCGTTAAGCCTCGACCTTTTGCATGGTCTTTATATTTAACTTTATATTATCTATTTAGTTGCTGTCCTGAGTACGCATACTGGAAACTATGACTTATCATCTCATATAACAACAATTAGAATTAGTCAATAACTACCAAATATCCTCAAACTTGGAAGGGTTGTTTGGCATTGCCTTAAATTACTCATCAAGCATTTAATGCGGAATGACTAATGTGCTGCCATGAGGAGGTCATACATGTTTTACAAACATCTCTTGTCGTATAAGACGTGATATTGACGACCTACTTAGGCTTATACACAGGTATATAGTTTATATAGATAAATCTATTGGAATATCAAGGTTATATATTCTTAATACTAGTAACAGTAAGTGCTTTCTTTATTTGCTTGGTAAGCTATATGTTGCATCGATGGCTTAAGGCTTCCAATACTGGAAAAAAGAGTTTCAAGAAATTTATAGCTTTTAACAATAGATGCCGGATTACGTAATTGTAAATGTTGAATTTAGATCATATTCAAATCATAAATTATTATGACCTAATAAAATGTTCCACTCAGCGCATTTGCCAATTAATATAAAGCAAAGGTTACATTCATTATATTAAGACCATTTATTTCAATATGTTTACCCCAACATAAATATCGTAAAATGCATTAGTTATAGTGTTTTTTTATATATTGTGGCGTTGTGTGTTTTCTTCAGTTTTGCCTTGGACATTGTGTCGTATAAACAGGTTGATCGTAATATGTTTGTCCCAGTAGTGTCCATTGTGTTCTTTAATGCCACATGTCATGTTTGCAGTACAGTCTTCCTTTGCTCCGTTTGGGAAAGGGCACAATTGTGAACATCTACAGCATATGTTCGCCTGTAGCTGCCCACAACATAACCATGTACAGTGCTAGGAAGGTAAATGATTTAAATCACATTAAGAAACCGGAACTCGTTTCACTTTTATTCTGCGAATATAAAACCCATCGAAGAAATACATATGCCTTTAGTAACATATATACGTACCTTATATTATTTATAGTTAGGTGATTTATTACCGCCAAAATTACTTCATACATGCGACGTTATACTGCCATTTAGAACGTTCTAGGAATCATTGTTTCTTGGAAATAACGACTCGGAAAGGCGGTCTGTTGATATTCCGCTGGTAAGACTGCAATACAGCTAAAATATTAATTATTATTATAGATTCTAGTACTTGGCGAGTGAATAAATGGCCTTTTGTACTTAAGATGAGGGAATATTTTTTATGTATTTATTTATTAAGTTCATGTGCTTTGCATGTCTTTAAAGCTATTAATGTTTGCATCATTAATTTATGAAAATTTACAAAGCAGCTTTCTGGTTTTTTTTTTAATACTAGCTCTTTGTAATATCGTATATTATATTCATTCAATAAACATAAGGTAAATGGTCAAGGAAAACATTTTAACGAATGATATATTGCTTGTCCTGGCATGAGTTTGAAGTGCCGGCTGAGTGAAATACTTAACACTGATAAAGTGAGTACTTCACACTGAAGGACATAAATAACGGCTAAACTTTGTAATGAATTATATCATTGGTTAAATTTCGATTGCCTTTCATTTTTGTGCTTATCTAAGTATGCAAATATATATACAGATTAAGTACCTGATAAGATAAAGTGTAATATTCCGCATGACCTAAATTTCCGAATGACAGCTCGTGAAACATCGTCCATGGCGACGCGAATGAGCAAACGCTATAGAGCACGTTTGATAAGAATTGCCGATTTGTCTGGAACAAGGAAAAGTGCAACAATGCCCCGGAATGAAATATTATAATGAACTATTTGAGTTATCCTCAACTTTTAACATACTTCATTTATGTTTTAATACACAGATACACTTAATACTGCCTGTATCAATATATAAATATTGACTGCCTTGAAAGTGACAGTGCATATTGTAAACCTGAGGTGAAAATTGTCGACCGAAGCTTAGCCGGAGTGACAGCATTTTCCGAAGGTTGACATTATATGCATTGTCACCCTCAAGGCAGTCAATAATTAGTTTATACTGTGGAATTTTAAAGTATTCAATTAAAATGCACATATGATTCAAGAGCAAAAATCCTTGTATTTCAACAAAACATGCCGGCGAAATTGTGGCATATTGTCAATTTCATAACGTCAGAGGGTAATGGTGCGACAGAGAGTGATAATGCGACTGAGGGTGATAATGCGACAGAGGGTGATAATGTGACAGAGGGTGATAATGCGAGTGAGGGTGATAATGCGACAGAGGGTGATAATGCGACAGAGGGTGATAATTCGACAGAGGGTGATAATGCGAGTTATAGTCGAAAAATATTGTTCTAGCGTTAATTACTTTATGTTCTTTAAAAGTGAGGTTTAATCATTTAGATTACTCTTTCTATATTTATTCACCCTCTTGACTAAAAAATGTCAACGCTTATAGTATAAACTTAAATTTCATTAAATACAGGAGCATTTCTCGAAAAAAGACCTAAAACAGGATACAAGCTGAGTGGCCAGTAATTCAATAACAAAGGTTTGTTGTAATGCTCTTGTATCTCGATGGTTTTTCTTTCGAGTGTATGACTGTTTGACGTTTTTGTTAACAGGACACACCCTCCCATGCGTCTTAAAAATCCATTTTGTAACTTTAGAGTACTTAAAGTACTCGAATTTTTGACCTGGGTAACCGCAAGGCCCTGGTAAGGCTAAAATGGGCATATAAAGCCGCGCGTACCGAAAGTGACTATGGTTCATTATTTTTTACTTCGCATGGAAAGCGAACGTTAGCCCAAAGAAGAATGGATATTCCAGGCGCGGTTCTGTTTGTATGTTTCCTTGCAGTCGAGTTTGGCCTCTCGCTACAGAGGTAAGTATTATTTTCTATATTACGTACTGTGTGTAACGATAGAGTAACTTATTAGGCCGAGTGTCCAGAACTTTGTTAAAGTTAACAAAGTTGTTAACGTCATCGTTTTTCACCTTTAAATCTGTATTGCTCTGGAGTTTTTAAGGATACATTTATGATCTGCAATATTTCTTATAAGATCTGAGACAACTGTTTCAACTTTAAGTGTTTTATTTAAATATATGAGAACATCATTAACTATTTCGCGTATAAATGTTTACAACGATGTTTTTAATAACTTTGTTAATTTTTACAAAGTTCTGAACAATCGGGCCATTATATATTTAATATTAATTCTGAATTTTAAATATGATCATATATTAACGTCATATATTTGCTTTTGAACCTCGACATGGCATTTTCTTTATTAATACATCAATAGTTTCGTGTTGTTCATGAATATGAGAGAATTAACAGGTTGACTTGAAGCCTGTTTTGCAGTGTATAAGATAATATTATCGTACCATTAAACAATATCTAACTTGACTGCAATGGGCCGATTGTTCGAGTCCGTATTCACTTACATTTTGATTCTAAAATTTAAATTTAGGCTAAGTAAACCGAATCCTTAAATTTTTCAAAATGTCTTTGATATAACTAGTGTTGACAAAATATGTGTGCCTGATTATTTGTAGCAGATATATTACTTCTTGACTATCGTTGCTCATGTAATAGCAATAAACAAAGTTTTGCTTTTCTGTGTCTGAGTCCCGAACTAACAATCATCAAGATGTAAGCGCATATGGGCTCATGGCAATTTTAACGACACCGACATTAACATTGATTTGTTTTACTGCTTTGAAAGTTTAATGAATACACTTGTTATCTGAAGTATTTCTAACAAGATTTTTTTTCAAACGATACTAATTTTAACATTTATTTTTTCAACTGCTTTGGAGGTTTAATGAATACACTTGTTATCTGAAGTATTTCTAACAAGTTTTTTTTTCAAACGATACCAATTTTAACATTTGTTTTTTAACTGTTTTTGAAGTTTAATGAATGCACCTGTTATCTGAAGTATTTCTAACAAGTTTTTTCAAGACAACTATTTCAGCTGTACCTGATTTCCATCATATATATGAACACAACATGATATAATGCTAAGTTAACAACACTCTCGTTAGCCACAGTGTAAACTTCAACAAACTGGCAAACAATCAGCTCATTGTAGGATATATAAGTGGAATTGTCCTTTCACTTAAAGCTGCACTCTCACAGATTAAACGTTTTAACAACTTTTTTTTTCTTGGAACGTGCCAATGTTTGCGAAAATCCATGGAAACCAGTTATATCAGACTGCTGACAAAAAAATAGATCGCAGATTTTTATATTTCAGGTCATAAATTGATGTTTTATGCATTTTTCTTAAACCGTTAGTGACGGTTTAGGCCATAAGACATAAGTTTTCGAACGGAAATATGAAAATCTACGATCTAATTTTTGGTCAGCAATAAAAAAATAAAAAAGTGAGAGTGCATCTTTAATGTTTTGTAACAACAGTCTGTTTATACCGTACACACTAGGCGATTTTATAATGCAGCAACCGTAATGTAATTTAAAAGACAAAAGCTCAACATGCAAAACACAATGAAAACAAATTTATATTAAAGGGTGTGCTAATACAAGATCAATATTTCATTCAAATCGAAAACGTTTCGCTAAATGACAACCAAATTTCACATCCGTTAACAAGGATACACTAGGTCAGATAAAACTTCATCTCAATTCTACCCTACACAAGTAACGAGTATGTCTGAACAAGTAAGGTATTAATTGTCAGTCATGTAATTTTAATATTGACATGTAAAGGAACATCGAAATAAAATTTACGTTGATAAATAACATCGATATATGTTTATAAATTGATAATGTAAATCACTTCAAAAAAGATAACCCAAATCCCATGTGATGTGGCTTCTATTAGGAGCCTTTGGGCTTGAGATTTATGTCATTTATGGCGTAAATTCTGACGGCGCACACGTCTTTTGCCTGAAATATAAAACGCCAATGTATATTCATTGTTCAAACACACATATTGACTTAATAAATTAATGTTACTCACTTAGATCTTAAGTACATTTTTTCGTAATCCGAAATAACCAAAAATACCTGACACCATAAACTATACATCTAAACATAAATTATGAATTGAGATTTTATTGGGCAGCGTATAATTATTAAATATACATGTAGTATTGGCTTGTTTTAAGATAATATTGCCTGTAACATGCATTTATGAGAGTGGTAGATACCAAACATAAAATAATTAAATTTAATAGGCGGATGAACACATTTTACAGCACAATTTATGGCATTGGTAAACACAATTTTATTTCAAGGGTGTGTATATAAGATCAACATTTGGGGCAATATTAAAACGAATGTTTTAACTGAAATATAACACATTTAACCATTGATATACATGTACTTCCTATTTATGATTCGTTTGAACATTAACTACATGCTACGTTCTTCCTCTATTCTATAACTGGTCCTCTAAAAGTAATAAAAACACACACAAATTATTCGTTTGCCATTCTCATCTGATCATACGTGTTTTCGACTGTAGTTTTAAACGCCGTTCTAAACACATTTTAATATATAAATCCTGAAAAAAGAGATCGGGCGGGGAGACATATGGACCTAACAAATATATGTTTTCGCTGCAAATAAGCCTCGATTGGCAAATGTGTGTAAGCTTATTTATATTCGCGCTATAAGATTGTGAGTCATTTTAGGTTTTTAGAACTTAGTGCACAGACAGAATGTAACCCTTGTTGGAGCTACCCTGGTTCTTAAACGTGCACCAGTGTATCGCAATGTCACATGGGGCACCCATTTAACGTCCCTCCCGGAAGACGATTAGTATTTGCGGCGGGGAATCGAACCTGCGACCCATGGATTGACAGTCAGGACTGGTGCACAAGATAACGGAAGACAAACCACTTAAGAAGAAGTTTTGAAACGGAAACGATTATATTTATTATGTCATACAAATAATTTTATCAGGCTATTACAAACTCTGTTCATCGGAAGCCACATCAAAATCAACAATATGTCTTTGTCATGTGATAGAAATGACATGTGTTTTCGGAAATTAAAGCTTGTTTTTTCAACGAGATACATGACAACACTTGGTTGAATTATAGAACGAATGAATGAATAAATGAGTGAATGGATGAGCGAGTGAGTGAGTGAGTGAGTGAGTTCATAAATAAATAAATAAATGAATAGATAGATCGATAGATGGATAGATGGATGGATGGATGGATGGATGGATGGATGGATGGATGGATGGATAGATAGATAGATAGATAGATAGATAGATAGATAGATAGATAGATAGATAGATAGATAGATAGATAGATAGATAGATAGATAGATAGATAGATAGATAGATAGATAGATAGATAGATAGATAGATAGATAGATAGATAGATAGATAGATAGATAGATAGATAGATAGATAGATAGATAGATAGATAGATAGATAGATAGATAGATAGATAGATAGATAGATAGATAGATAGATAGATAGATAGATAGATAGATAGATAGATAGATAGATAGATAGATAGATAGATAGATAGATAGATAGATAGATAGATAGATAGATAGATAGATAGATAGATAGATAGATAGATAGATAGATAGATAGATAGATAGATAGATAGATAGATAGATAGATAAATAAATAAAACAAATAGATGAATTAAAAATAAATAAAAATGAAATAAATAAGTGAATATTTAATTTATCAATACTCTAATAATAACTAAAATCACTATAGGTGATGGGAATAGGAATCGGTAATTGTTATTGTTATATATGCTTTGTCTGTTATTTCATAAGATATTATTTTTATCCTATGTCCTCATCCCCAGCGACTATGATGGCTATGAGGACTACGCAGACATTTCACAGCAGGAAAAGGAACGTCCGAAGGACAGCCCAAATAAATCAAAACAGAGTCCACTGATAGGGGTCCTCACGCAATCATTGATGTCCAACAGATCTAGCGACAGTCTGTTTGTTGACGTAGGTATGTACAGCCACAATGTAGAAAAAAAACGTTATTTTAAATAAGGAATGTATATGAAGTTATGAACCTATATATTTTTTCTTTGACATGTTTTTGAAATTAGTTTCCAATTTAAAGCTTAAGTGTACGTTGAACGAAGCATATAAGGGCGCATAACTCGCACACCGACCTCATTTACCCAAACTATATCATCACTTGTTAAACCATCATTGAAGCAAACTAAAATTTTGGTCCGCTTTAAGGTTTGCGGCAAGACTATCTTCTCCAGCGGTGTGGCGGGACTTCGTTAAAGTACTCATTTCCGGATGTTGACTACGCCTTTCTCGGATACGATCTTATGAAGGGATACCCACATGCCATTGGGAGCGATCCGGGATTCACCTTTCCGATTTTCAGAGCGGATTATTCCGAGCACCGGCACACAGGTGACTGTCGATTTTCCGTACCTCGTGGACTCGTTCTTATACCAGATGTCTCGTGCGTCGTCTCGTTTTCGTCATCAGTTGTTAAATCTGCCAGAGAGTTCGAACAATCGCTATCAGTTTCTGCAAGTGTAAGTGCCGGGGGGTGGGGAGTGCAGTTTTCGGCAAGTGCAGGATACCAGAAAGCTTCGTCAGAAATTTCAAAGAATGAGTATGTCTACATTATATCCAAAGCAACATGCAATTACTATAAAAGCAAACTCCAGGACGGAAAAACGCCACCATTTGATCCCACATTTCTACATTGGATACACAAGCTTAATAACTCGGACTCTGTAGGTGATTACTTGGATTTCTTTACCAAATACGGTACACATTATCCAAAGGAAATGACTTTCGGAGCAAGATTCATGAAGGAGCACAGAATGCAATCCAACGAGTACGAGACAAAGCAAAGTCAGGGAATAAATGTTGCGGTTCAGGCAAGCTACAACGGCCTATTTAGCGCGGGTGGTGGTTTTAATTTGGACTCCAGCCAAAGGCAACAAGCGTCCGCCTTCTCGAAATCTGTAGAGACGACTACTATCACAATAGGTGCCGCTCCTCCGGCTGACGGTGAGGCCAACACGTGGGCAGCCACCGTCCAGTCCAACCCTGTGCCTTCGTCATACACGCTTGACACTATAGAGAATGTATTTTCCGAGGAATACATGGGACATCTCGATGTTGACTACCAAAGAATACGAGCAAGTATGGCCCAAAACAAATTTGTCTATTGGGGAATGCTTCAAAGAGCTATAGGTTCCGATGACTTCTCCTTTGACACCGGGGAAGGTGTTGTTATTCCGAATTGGTACACGGAGGGAGACTATCGAGATGAGCGAATTACCTTTACAGACTGCGTCAATACATGTCAGCAGCTTGGTTCTAAACAATGTGATGGGATCAGTTTTTGCAAAAACTGCATCGACAGGGCGTGGTCTATTTGCACCATTTTTCGAAAATCTCGAAATCAGGATGCTTTCAAGTTTGACGAGCGATGGCAGACGATTGTCTACAATGGGAAATTAACGTTGAGAGACATGACGGTCGCCGACACAACGGGTAATGCTTTAGACACGAAGATGTCTTATGTCGGATCAGATAGCTCGGCCTACGGAAAAGCTGTGAACGAATGCGATGAAGGGCGGAAAGCATTTTCAAACGCCAAGTCGTACAGCTACGGGATGGTGTTCAACACACAGTTCCTACTCTGCAAAATCTACGGTGATACGAAAACATTGAGCTTGGCAAAAAGGAAAGGGTTTACCACTTACATTCAAGCTTAAAAAGCCATGCTAGGGTTACACAACATAGTAGAAAGTAAAAAAACAACAACAACAATACCGACGAGAGATGCGACAACACAACATTACGGTTTTGTCTCATTGTAACCGAAAACATTTGGCAAGAAAGATTACCGACCATCAATCTTCATATTCTTGTTTATTATTGTACGACTATATGCAGTTAAAACATTTTATTATATACGCAAAATAAATCTGAAAACGATACATATTGCAAAATATGGTAGCCGTATTCCCTTCCAGTGATAAACGAAACAAAAAAGAATGAATTTTATCTGAAAGAGGTGCATAGACATACACAACAATTGGATCATATGCACTCGAAACATCATTTACGGCGTGCTCTTGGAGAGAAAGCGTTAGGTATAATGCATTCACCAGTAATGTAAATAGATGTCTCGTGACTACATTAGAACCGCGTACTGTTCTTTAATAACCGAGGCAAAGTCGGTGATTCTTTTTTCAGTGAAAACAATTTGTTTTTGTTGATAAATTATTATCAATATTGTTCATTTTGGTGAAAATATTTAACTTTACTTTCCCACTAAAATGTATTTGCAAATAGGAACAATAAATTAGCCATTTAAAATTCACATATCCATGTATCCAGTAAAATTTCAACTAGATAAGTGTAATTTTGTGAGAACTTGATTCACTCTCGTTGTAAAATTATTTTACACAAAATGAAAATTAAAAACAAGAGTTCAATCTGACACTGATAGAATCGTGTTTACAGAAGAGGAATTTGTTAAAAAGTTAATTGTATTTTATTCCAATTTGTTCGTCATTGTCTGTCAAGCATACACCAAAATTAATGGTAACCTGCATTTAGCTTGATTCATTATGTAAACGTTAACAATTACTAAGGAGTTAATAAGTTCATACATGTTAAAGATCTAACAAACTAAAACCAAATCTTTCTAATATTCTTTATTATATGAATATGGTGATTATCAGAAGTACATAGATTATGTTCTTTTGGTAGAAAATATTATACTTGTGCATATGTTTAGTTCATGTTGTCGCTCAAATTCTTGAAGTTCTATGACCTATTATATTATTCTATATATATACCACCTTACACTAAAATTAACACATTTTCTGATCCTTTTATGCCTTTTCGGAGTTTTATAAGTATTTAATTTATTTTTTCAATAACCCCCTTTTTGAATAGAGTGTTATTTACGCCGCTTCCCGTGGGACGCCTCTCACGCAAAATTACAGCTGATGACGTATCTGTCAATTTTCTATTTCCGGTTTGATGAGAAAAAGTTATCTGATATTCTTTTTTAAGTTTATTATTCTCTCGCTTTTAAGTACAACAAATTATGAACATTAACCATGAAGTTTTATGGATGCATCTATGTTCCAAAAAATAACGAATGCACTTTAATATCAAACAGGGCATACATACATAACCAAATTACTAAGCCGCCATTTATTGAAAACAAATTTGACAGGTCGACCGTGTTAGCAAAACAATAGCGGATAATCATTTTCTTAGTTTTAGAGGGTGTTTCATGATTCATGTGTATTCAGTCATCTCACTGTCAGGGACCTGCCTGTGGATATTTTCACTGTTGTTATTTCAATGATAAAACTCCATATTTCATCGAAAAGCATGAAATATGTTTTTTTATTCTTGTATGCTCTGAGGCAGTGTCCCTTTCATCTTAAAATGGTAACTATGGAATGTGCAACATATATGAATGCCGAATGTAAAATAACAGAGGGAAATGAAAACACTTTAAATTCGAATCTCCTTTAATAACTTATTAGATTCAAATCCCATATAAACTTCTTGATTAAATATAATTTTAACCCTAATATAGTTTTTGTTGTCAAAAACTTACTTATTTAACAAAGCTTCTTCCATCGGATAAACCGACGTGCATGAAATATCGTATCAAAGGAGTTCATTTGTGTAAATTATAACAATATATCTTTTATAATGCGTTGACTGTAATAAAGGGATATTATTCTATTATTGTTGTTTTTGTTTCTGGTTGGTTTCCAATGTCACAAGCAAGTATAACTTTCATTAAAACAATTTGATACCACATATGTACATTTTTCGATCTGTTTGTGTATTTTATCAAGCTTAATCAAGGCTTGTAATCGTAAATCGCCTTGTCGGCTTTATTCAGCCTAATTGCATTACTTTGAAAAGACATATCGATATGGTTTCCATGTACATAGACATACATTAAACTATGATATCTGTGTTCGGAATTTGTTACTCGTGGTACGGAAAATAAATGTTAAAAAATGTAAACAATGAACATAAGAAAACGTGATTATTTATAAAAAAAATCGAACATACAAATCGCTATTAAGACGTCCTTCCAGATTATGACTAAAATATCCGAGGTTGATTGGTATAGATAGAAATTTGAAATAGCTAATGTAACGTTTATAATAACAGCAAGGCCAACAGATCCCTTCAGAGAAAAGCTTGCTCGTCCCTGAAGGGTTCAACCGGTCTTTATATACAGGAAAGTCTTAATCCACACGGAGCCCGAGCTTTTTGCTAATTTGCATATTACAAACCAAGTAAACATACGCACTATGAACGTACTTCGGTCTATAACGGAATGTTATACTAATAACGGAATGTTATACTATTAACGCACATCCTGCGGCGGACCGTTACACTTATATAGGACAACTTCCTCGGGACAGATTGATACGCCTATACGATGTTTTCATTAATTTAATCGGGTCTTTAGATTTGCTGAAACTTTGGTACAACAAAGCTGGCGATTAGCCCGAATACCAGGGACAGGAATGTACATATGATTGTGAATATCTAATACTATGGCAATGCTGAAAGAAATAGGACTAATTATTATTCTCGAAACGGCACTTTAAACGTTAACGATGACCTTGTTTAAAGACACAAATGTCAAGGTCAAACACAATCTAAACAGAGTCCCTGAACGTTAACGATGACCTTGTTTAAAGACACAAAGGTCAAGGTCAAACACAATCTTAACGAGAGTCCCTGAACGTTAACGATGACCTTGTTTAAAGACACAAATGTCAAGGTCAAACACAATCTTAACTAGAGTCACTTAACGTTACAAGACACTAAGCGCAAATAACATAGGTTTATGTAATACACGTCTGACCCCAATTTCTCGAAACTTCTTAAGCTTAACAGGCTTAAGTCGCTTATTTCAATTAGCCAAAATACATACTGAAAATGGATTTTGATAAATGAAAAATGGTTTATTCTGATTATCATACAGATTTTTCCTACATAAATTCTAAAATGTCTTTAAGAAGTTAATATAACACATTTTATTGACATACTTTTTACTCTGATTATTGATAATTGTAATTCTATTTGAAATTTGAACCTCAATGTATCATTCCTTTCAGATAACTTTAACCTCAATGTACACTTTGTTATCATATATGTATCTACTATGTGCCTTCATAAAGCATCGTTATACTTAGCACTTATAATATCCTCATGTTTGTAAACTCTGTTTGCATTGAGTGTCTGAATCAACTTTGAAACTTTGTATAGAAAAGCAAAAATAGTGAGATTAGCTTAATCCTGTTATGAGGGACTTCAGAAGTTTCGAGAAATTGGGGCCAGATCATTTATTCTAGGCTCGCAGCCATAAAATATTGTTTTGGCATGTCTTTCTCTCGCTGTAGACGCTACGCTCACCACCTCAATTATATCGCGGGGGGGGGGGGATCGGTGTACAATTGTGATCCTTGACGTCCGCATTAGGCCCAAATATAATTGATTACATATCTATCGCCATGTACCAACTTCGAACCTACGTTCCCGGAAAGAAAATCTTGAACAATTAAACTAAACATTTGAATTACTGAAAAATGTCATGGGTATTGATCATTTGTTTGAATGGACTCATTGCAAAGTACTTTGTAAAATATCGAAGACAAGTTGTAATTATTGTGGGTTAATTTATACCTGCACTGGTACTCATAAACCATCTTTAGTCATTTTCTAACTTTATTATCTCATTGGTCATATGATATAAACACTTAATATTTTTTATATTCATTATTTTCATTGACAGTATTGAATAAAAATACTTTTTTTAAATCTTTTTAAAAACTTTAAAAATGCTTTATGAATACGGCCCAATAATCTTAAAATGGCTTCAAGCTGCACTCTCAAAAATTTACCATTTTTACAACTTTTTTTATTTTTTGTCTTTGAAAGAGCAAATTTTTAAGAAATATGCATAAAACATCATTTTTTTGAACTTAAATACAAATATCTGCGATCTATTTTTTTGTCAGCAGTCTTATTTAACTGGTTTCCATGGATTTTCGCAAAAATTGGCTCGTTCCAAGACAAAACATAAAAAAGTTGACAAAACGTTCAATTTGTGAGAGTGCAGCTTTAATAACAATATAATAAGTGGGAATTTAGCTCAGTGGATGAGTCTCTTTCTGTGTAACTTACTCTGTTTGCCTTAACTGACCCTCTTGACTTCAAAATGTCAACGTCTGTATGAGCATTCCACGAAACAACACTGTACACCAGGATACAAGTTAAGTGGCTGAGTGGTCAATCATTCAATAACAATTTAGTATTCGTTCGAGTAGTCATACTCAGGATTTCTTAAATGTATTACTTGAACTACTTAAATTATCAGTTCGTATAATGTCAACATGCGAATAAAAAATCCCAGCGCGTACCGAAAGTGACGTGTTTCATTCGTTGTTCTTCATATGGAAAACGTACGTAGGATGGGTATTTCAGGTGCAGTTCTGTTCATATTTACATGTAGTAAAGTGTGGCTGCTCGTTACAGAATAAAATGCAATGTATTCACTCTCTTGTTGATAACTTGTTTAGCTTCGTATGTGTTAATATTTAAAAAATGTGGTCTGTTTGTACGATATTTTGACAATCTCGACATGTGTATGTTATAAATTCTAACGAATGAGGGCAGACAATTGCCCACAACGGAAATATGACGTTGAGAGACATGACGATCGTCGACACAACGGGAAATGCTTTACACACAAAGATGTCTTGTCGGATCAGATTACCCGGCAGTGAAAATTTGCAATAAAATAAAAGAAAACAAACAGCAGACGCAAAGTCGTATTGCTACAGGATGGTGTTCAATGTCACAATGAAAAATACAGGGACAAGCCCAGTAGTCGACACACCACCAATAAACCTTGTTCAAGGGCACAAGGCGGTAATTGTTATTGTTATATATGCTTTGTCTGTTATTTCATAAGATATTATTTTTATCCTATGTCCTCATCCCCAGCGACTATGATGGCTATGAGGACTACGCAGACATTTCACAGCAGGAAAAGGAACGTCCGAAGGACAGCCCAAATAAATCAAAACAGAGTCCACTGATAGGGGTCCTCACGCAGTCATTGATGTCCAACAGATCTAGCGACAGTCTGTTTGTTGACGTAGGTATGTACAGCCACAATGTAGAAAAAAACGTTATTTTAAATAAGGAATGTATATGAAGTTATGAACCTATATATTTTTTCTTTGACATGTTTTTGAAATTAGTTTCCAATTTAAAGCTTAAGTGTACGTTGAACGAAGCATATAAGGGCGCATAACTCGCACACCGACCTCATTTACCCAAACTATATCATCACTTGTTAAACCATCATTGAAGCAAACTAAAATTTTGGTCCGCTTTAAGGATTGCGGCAAGACTATCTTCTCCAGCGGTGTGGCGGGACTTCGTTAAAGTACTCATTTCCGGATGTTGACTACGCCTTTCTCGGATACGATCTTATGAAGGGATACCCACATGCCATTGGGAGCGATCCGGGATTCACCTTTCCGATTTTCAGAGCGGATTATTCCGAGCACCGGCACACAGGTGACTGTCGATTTTCCGTACCTCGTGGACTCGTTCTTATACCAGATGTCTCGTGCGTCGTCTCGTTTTCGTCATCAGTTGTTAAATCTGCCAGAGAGTTCGAACAATCGCTATCAGTTTCTGCAAGTGTAAGTGCCGGGGGGTGGGGAGTGCAGTTTTCGGCAAGTGCAGGATACCAGAAAGCTTCGTCAGAAATTTCAAAGAATGAGTATGTCTACATTATATCCAAAGCAACATGCAATTACTATAAAAGCAAACTCCAGGACGGAAAAACGCCACCATTTGATCCCACATTTCTACATTGGATACACAAGCTTAATAACTCGGACTCTGTAGGTGATTACTTGGATTTCTTTACCAAATACGGTACACATTATCCAAAGGAAATGACTTTCGGAGCAAGATTCATGAAGGAGCACAGAATGCAATCCAACGAGTACGAGACAAAGCAAAGTCAGGGAATAAATGTTGCGGTTCAGGCAAGCTACAACGGCCTATTTAGCGCGGGTGGTGGTTTTAATTTGGACTCCAGCCAAAGGCAACAAGCGTCCGCCTTCTCGAAATCTGTAGAGACGACTACTATCACAATAGGTGCCGCTCCTCCGGCTGACGGTGAGGCCAACACGTGGGCAGCCACCGTCCAGTCCAACCCTGTGCCTTCGTCATACACGCTTGACACTATAGAAAATGTATTTTCCGAGGAATACATGGGACATCTCGATGTTGACTACCAAAGAATACGAGCAAGTATGGCCCAAAACAAATTTGTCTATTGGGGAATGCTTCAAAGAGCTATAGGTTCCGATGACTTCTCCTTTGACACCGGGGAAGGTGTTGTTATTCCGAATTGGTACACGGAGGGAGACTATCGAGATGAGCGAATTACCTTTACAGACTGCGTCAATACATGTCAGCAGCTTGGTTCTAAACAATGTGATGGGATCAGTTTTTGCAAAAACTGCATCGACAGGGCGTGGTCTATTTGCACCATTTTTCGAAAATCTCGAAATCAGGATGCTTTCAAGTTTGACGAGCGATGGCAGACGATTGTCTACAATGGGAAATTAACGTTGAGAGACATGACGGTCGCCGACACAACGGGTAATGCTTTAGACACGAAGATGTCTTATGTCGGATCAGATAGCTCGGCCTACGGAAAAGCTGTGAACGAATGCGATGAAGGGCGGAAAGCATTTTCAAACGCCAAGTCGTACAGCTACGGGATGGTGTTCAACACACAGTTCCTACTCTGCAAAATCTACGGTGATACGAAAACATTGAGCTTGGCAAAAAGGAAAGGGTTTACCACTTACATTCAAGCTTAAAAAGCCATGCTAGGGTTACACAACATAGTAGAAAGTAAAAAAACAACAACAACAATACCGACGAGAGATGCGACAACACAACATTACGGTTTTGTCTCATTGTAACCGAAAACATTTGGCAAGAAAGATTACCGACCATCAATCTTCATATTCTTGTTTATTATTGTACGACTATATGCAGTTAAAACATTTTATTATATACGCAAAATAAATCTGAAAACGATACATATTGCAAAATATGGTAGCCGTATTCCCTTCCAGTGATAAACGAAACAAAAAAGAATGAATTTTATCTGAAAGAGGTGCATAGACATACACAACAATTGGATCATATGCACTCGAAACATCATTTACGGCGTGCTCTTGGAGAGAAAGCGTTAGGTATAATGCATTCACCAGTAATGTAAATAGATGTCTCGTGACTACATTAGAACCGCGTACTGTTCTTTAATAACCGAGGCAAAGTCGGTGATTCTTTTTTCAGTGAAAACAATTTGTTTTTGTTGATAAATTATTATCAATATTGTTCATTTTGGTGAAAATATTTAACTTTACTTTCCCACTAAAATGTATTTGCAAATAGGAACAATAAATTAGCCATTTAAAATTCACATATCCATGTATCCAGTAAATTTCAACTAGATAAGTGTAATTTTGTGAGAACTTGATTCACTCTCGTTGTAAAATTATTTTACACAAAATGAAAATTAAAAACAAGAGTTCAATCTGACACTGATAGAATCGTGTTTACAGAAGAGGAATTTGTTAAAAAGTTAATTGTATTTTATTCCAATTTGTTCGTCATTGTCTGTCAAGCATACACCAAAATTAATGGTAACCTGCATTTAGCTTGATTCATTATGTAAACGTTAACAATTACTAAGGAGTTAATAAGTTCATACATGTTAAAGATCTAACAAACTAAAACCAAATCTTTCTAATATTCTTTATTATATGAATATGGTGATTATCAGAAGTACATAGATTATGTTCTTTGGTAGAAAATATTATACTTGTGCATATGTTTAGTTCATGTTGTCGCTCAAATTCTTGAAGTTCTATGACCTATTATATTATTCTATATATATACCACCTTACACTAAAATTAACACATTTTCTGATCCTTTTATGCCTTTTCGGAGTTTTATAAGTATTTAATTTATTTTTTCAATAACCCCCTTTTTGAATAGAGTGTTATTTACGCCGCTTCCCGTGGGACGCCTCTCACGCAAAATTACAGCTGATGACGTATCTGTCAATTTTCTATTTCCGGTTTGATGAGAAAAAGTTATCTGATATTCTTTTTTAAGTTTATTATTCTCTCGCTTTTAAGTACAACAAATTATGAACATTAACCATGAAGTTTTATGGATGCATCTATGTTCCAAAAAATAACGAATGCACTTTAATATCAAACAGGGCATACATACATAACCAAATTACTAAGCCGCCATTTATTGAAAACAAATTTGACAGGTCGACCGTGTTAGCAAAACAATAGCGGATAATCATTTTCTTAGTTTTAGAGGGTGTTTCATGATTCATGTGTATTCAGTCATCTCACTGTCAGGGACCTGCCTGTTGATATTTTCACTGTTGTTATTTCAATGATAAAACTCCATATTTCATCGAAAAGCATGAAATATGTTTTTTATTCTTGTATGCTCTGAGGCAGTGTACCTTTCATCTTAAAATGGTTACTATGGAATGTGCAACATTTATGAATGCCGAATGTAAAATAACAGAGGGAAATGAAAACACTTTAAATTCGAATCTCCTTTAATAACTTATTAGATTCAAATCCCATATAAACTTCTTGATTAAATATAATTTTAACCCTAATATAGTTTTTGTTGTCAAAAGCTTACTTATTTAACAAAGCTTCTTCCATCGGATAAACCGACGTGCATGAAATATCGTATCAAAGGAGTTCATATGTGTAAATTATAACAATATATCTTTTATAATGCGTTGACTGTAATAAAGGGATATTATTCTATTATTGTTGTTTTTGTTTCTGGTTGGTTTCCAATGTCACAAGCAAGTATAACTTTCATTAAAACAATTTGATACCACATATGTACATTTTTTCGATCTGTTTGTGTATTTTATCAAGCTTAATCAAGGCTTGTAATCGTAAATCGCCTTGTCGGCTTTATTCAGCCTAATTGCATTACTTTGAAAAGACATATCGATATGGTTTCCATGTACATAGACATACATTAAACTATGATATCTGTGTTCGGAATTTGTTACTCGTGGTACGGAAAATAAATGTTAAAAAATGTAAACAATGAACATAAGAAAACGTGATTATTTATAAAAAAAATCGAACATACAAATCGCTATTAAGACGTCCTTCCAGATTATGACTAAAATATCCGAGGTTGATTGGTATAGATAGAAATTTGAAATAGCTAATGTAACGTTTATAATAACAGCAAGGCCAACAGATCCCTTCAGAGAAAAGCTTGCTCGTCCCTGAAGGGTTCAACCGGTCTTTATATACAGGAAAGTCTTAATCCACACGGAGCCCGAGCTTTTTGCTAATTTGCATATTACAAACCAAGTAAACATACGCACTATGAACGTACTTCGGTCTATAACGGAATGTTATACTAATAACGGAATGTTATACTATTAACGCACATCCTGCGGCGGACCGTTACACTTATATAGGACAACTTCCTCGGGACAGATTGATACGCCTATACGATGTTTTCATTAATTTAATCGGGTCTTTAGATTTGCTGAAACTTTGGTACAACAAAGCTGGCGATTAGCCCGAATACCAGGGACAGGAATGTACATATGATTGTGAATATCTAATACTATGGCAATGCTGAAAGAAATAGGACTAATTATTATTCTCGAAACGGCACTTTAAACGTTAACGATGACCTTGTTTAAAGACACAAATGTCAAGGTCAAACACAATCTAAACAGAGTCCCTGAACGTTAACGATGACCTTGTTTAAAGACACAAAGGTCAAGGTCAAACACAATCTTAACGAGAGTCCCTGAACGTTAACGATGACCTTGTTTAAAGACACAAATGTCAAGGTCAAACACAATCTTAACTAGAGTCACTTAACGTTACAAGACACTAAGCGCAAATAACATAGGTTTATGTAATACACGTCTGACCCCAATTTCTCGAACTTCTTAAGCTTAACAGGCTTAAGTCGCTTATTTCAATTAGCCAAAATACATACTGAAAATGGATTTTGATAAATGAAAAATGGTTTATTCTGATTATCATACAGATTTTTCCTACATAAATTCTAAAATGTCTTTAAGAAGTTAATATAACACATTTTATTGACATACTTTTTACTCTGATTATTGATAATTGTAATTCTATTTGAAATTTGAACCTCAATGTATCATTCCTTTCAGATAACTTTAACCTCAATGTACACTTTGTTATCATATATGTATCTACTATGTGCCTTCATAAAGCATCGTTATACTTAGCACTTATAATATCCTCATGTTTGTAAACTCTGTTTGCATTGAGTGTCTGAATCAACTTTGAAACTTTGTATAGAAAAGCAAAAATAGTGAGATTAGCTTAATCCTGTTATGAGGGACTTCAGAAGTTTCGAGAAATTGGGGCCAGATCATTTATTCTAGGCTCGCAGCCATAAAATATTGTTTTGGCATGTCTTTCTCTCGCTGTAGACGCTACGCTCACCACCTCAATTATATCGCGGGGGGGGGGGGGGATCGGTGTACAATTGTGATCCTTGACGTCCGCATTAGGCCCAAATATAATTGATTACATATCTATCGCCATGTACCAACTTCGAACCTACGTTCCCGGAAAGAAAATCTTGAACAATTAAACTAAACATTTGAATTACTGAAAAATGTCATGGGTATTGATCATTTGTTTGAATGGACTCATTGCAAAGTACTTTGTAAAATATCGAAGACAAGTTGTAATTATTGTGGGTTAATTTATACCTGCACTGGTACTCATAAACCATCTTAAGTCATTTTCTAACTTTATTATCTCATTGGTCATATGATATAAACACTTAATATTTTTTATATTCATTATTTTCATTGACAGTATTGAATAAAAATACTTTTTTTAAATCTTTTTAAAAACTTTAAAAATGCTTTATGAATACGGCCCAATAATCTTAAAATGGCTTCAAGCTGCACTCTCAAAAATTTACCATTTTTACAACTTTTTTTTTATTTTTTGTCTTTGAAAGAGCAAATTTTTAAGAAATATGCATAAAACATCATTTTTTTGAACTTAAATACAAATATCTGCGATCTATTTTTTTGTCAGCAGTCTTATTTAACTGGTTTCCATGGATTTTCGCAAAAATTGGCTCGTTCCAAGACAAAACATAAAAAAGTTGACAAAACGTTCAATTTGTGAGAGTGCAGCTTTAATAACAATATAATAAGTGGGAATTTAGCTCAGTGGATGAGTCTCTTTCTGTGTAACTTACTCTGTTTGCCTTAACTGACCCTCTTGACTTCAAAATGTCAACGTCTGTATGAGCATTCCACGAAACAACACTGTACACCAGGATACAAGTTAAGTGGCTGAGTGGTCAATCATTCAATAACAATTTAGTATTCGTTCGAGTAGTCATACTCAGGATTTCTTAAATGTATTACTTGAACTACTTAAATTATCAGTTCGTATAATGTCAACATGCGAATAAAAAATCCCAGCGCGTACCGAAAGTGACGTGTTTCATTCGTTGTTCTTCATATGGAAAACGTACGTAGGATGGGTATTTCAGGTGCAGTTCTGTTCATACCCTACATGTAGTAAAGTGTGGCTGCTCGTTACAGAATAAAATGCAATGTATTCACTCTCTTGTTGATAACTTGTTTAGCTTCGTATGTGTTAATATTTAAAAAATGTGGTCTGTTTGTACGATATTTTGACAATCTCGACATGTGTATGTTATAAATTCTAACGAATGAGGGCAGACAATTGCCCACAACGGAAATATGACGTTGAGAGACATGACGATCGTCGACACAACGGGAAATGCTTTACACACAAAGATGTCTTTTGTCGGATCAGATTGCCCGGCAGTGAAAATCTGCAATAAAATAAACGAAAACAAACAGCAGACGCAAAGTCGTATTGCTACAGGATGGTGTTGAACGTCACAATGAAAAATACAGGGACAAGCCCAGTAGTCGACACACCACCAATAAACCTTGTTCAGGGGCACAAGGCAACAATCAGTTCCTACTCTGCAAGTTCTACGGCGATACGCATACATTGAACCTGGCAAGAAAGAAAGGGTTTACCACTTACATTAAGGCTTAAACAAGCCATGCTGGAGTTGTTTTGGCAGAGCCAGATTTCTCTTTGTAGGGATGTATTTTTTGCCTAGTTTGAATTGTATAATGAAGACGTATATGAAGTATCAATATAAGTACTATTGGTATGATTTGTTTATAGATACATTGCAATACGGCTTGTTAAAAACTTTCACATCCATAACGAGACAGTGTTTTTTTTATAGAAATCATTCCAAATGTGTTTCTCTTTAGCTTCCAGAGCATGTTTTATTCCTATCCAATAGGTAGCTGTTGTCCACATTTAACTGGGCACCAACTCCTTTTAAAGATACCGTGAAAATGGATTAGGTGACTAACCTTACTGTCCTAACCTTATATACAGTTGGAACAATCCATTTCATATAATATGCAACTTTCTTTTTTTAAGAATAGCTAAGTCATACTCAACGGCCCGCGGTGAAGGACTTGAATATACATAACTACATACGTTAGTGTACGGGTTAGAGGGTTTCCAACAGGTTTGCCTCAAGATCGTCAGATTCATAAGTAAACGTATTGAACAACCATTCATTGTTGATCCGAAATTAGTACAAGGACATACACAATAACATTGTTGGGCTTTACATTTATGCAGGGACCAACTGTTTAAAGGTGCAATATAACTACACGGTTAGTACAAGGAACAATATTATCGTTTGAAATAGTTTTGTTTGGTAACCAAAATAATTGACCTGCATGAACACATTACAAAGGCACAGAATCTCAGTTTTAAAAGCACAAGCTTGTTTTTGCTATGGAATCATTATATTAAATACTCATTAAATTCATTAAAGTAATCGTTATTTTGCTACTATTGTATTACTTCATTTTAAATTCATATATATATGTTTCAAGTGAAGAGAATGGCATCGTGCCATGTAGCTGTCAAGTGGGTCCATGTTTATCAACCTTGATGGTGATATCCTTGTAAATATATTGCATAATGCAACCATGTGCCTTCATTTATTACTAAACTAACCCCTAATGCTGGTCAATTGTTTGTTTGTTGACAACTGGCGACTGGTCAACAGTGCTTGCTAAACATAAACTGGTTACAAGTTTTATTTATTGCATTTTCAACTATTGAATATTTGACAAGAGATCGTAAATGTATGCAACTTATATTCGGAAGAAATATAAATCCGTAAGTATCCATGAAACTCCCTCCTGTCTTGGCAACAGAAGAAGTTAATCATGTTCCTCACCATCGGTAGTCTCTCTAACAACTACAACACGATCATGCACTTACATTTAATCCCAGTTGTCTACTCTGAATTAACATATAACAGGTTAAATAAGGCTCCTTGAGGCTTAGTCTGATAGCAAAAACTGTCAACTAACTTATTGCTTCAATCCAATGTAATTTCATTTCAACAATCAAAGTACTAGAAGTACTGCAGGTTTGCAAGATACCGCTGTACTGTGTCAGGTTTCCTTAAGCGACAGGTTCAAGTAGATGACACATCAATACACAACTAAGAGAGGGCACGTAGTGAAAGCCAACGCTTATATGTTGTCGTTTCCTGTGGAATAATACTAAAAGTTAAAACATACGTTATGTGCTTTGTTTGTGTGTGTTGTCGTTCACAATATGTGTACAAAGTTTTATTTGTATATACTTAACGGATATTGTATTTCTTAGGTAATTTACCATATAACATGCAACATGAATCTTTTTTATTGAAAAACATGTATTTGACACGCCGAATGTAAACATTCCAATGTATAGTTTTTGTAAGAAACTCCTTTATCAGCGGTTGAGTCTGAAAATACCCGCGTTCTGTCGGCGGGAACAAAATCTAACTTTCTTGATATTCATACACGTAATAGCACCTTGATTTTTCTTGTCTACCATTTAATTGCATCTTAACTAGCAAAATTGGACTTTAACGTTGAGTAAGCAAAGGCACTATTCTGTCTTTCTTAAAATAGGTACTTAGGAATATGGAGGTTACGTCGTTATTGTCCTCAACAAAGGTACATGTACATGATTAAATTATATATAAGCGTTCTTTAGATGTTTAATTTAGTGAATTTCTGTCATATTTATTGACAAAGTGTTTATACATGTCTTTGATCGTGTAGGTAGTCGGTCCTGTGCTTTGTTTATATATTTCAAGTTACCACCTAGACTAAGATTCGGATTTATATTTTAAATCCTGATATCTGTTAATCAATGTGTGCATACCACGTGATAAATTACGTCATAAAGGGCAGTCTATGCATCATAAAGAGCCCCGCATATGTTTTATCACAGAAACTTGATTGTCATTAGTTTCATCAAACACTTCGACAAACCTGTTTCCAAATTTATGTTTTGACAGTGCTCCGTCATACGGCCGTATTGTGAAAAGGTTTGTCCAAATACACAGGGTGATACATTTTAATTAAAAGAAATACTAGTGATTGTGTTCTCGGTAGAATCTAAATCTTAAAATGACAATCTTATTCAAAATAAATACATACAAACATGAATTTTGAGTGATAAATCTTTAACTACTTACTAAATAATGCATTTATGGAAAATATTAATTTCTGATAACAAGATTTTGTAACAGTGCAATTAATAGCTGAAAACAAAAAATATTAAATGATTGGAGAATGCTAAAAGATTTACAGTGATCTACTATAGTCTCATAAGGTAGAAATACCGTGTTTTCTGCACAATTCTTTTAAATTAAACTCGGAATCCTTCATGAGAACCATTGTTTTCGACATTTATTCATCCTTTCCGGTATATTTAAACAATTGTATTAATTGGGCAAATCTTATTTGGGAGTAAGAGTGCATCTCTTAAAACAAGATGTGACAACAAGCTATTTTGGGCGTCTGGGGTGATTCATCACTCTTTGTCTTGGTATCGTTTTAAAATATTTAACAAGCATTTATTTGGAATGACAAAGTATCCACGTATGCAAAATATGTTATCTGTAGATGGATGGTGTACCCCATTTACCTATGATGATTGGCACAGCTGGGAGCCATGTTCAGCTTCATGTGGCGGTGGGACAAGACAAAGGTATCACGAATCATGTGTTCGAGGAGACAAAGAGTGGGACAAAGGTTCATGTAATGAGTTTTGTTACAATGGCGTTACCTACAGATCCGGATGCTCTTGCCCAGCTTGGCGTACCGGGGAATGCTGTTCTGGTATGACAGGTGTTTTCGTTTGAGTGTGTGTAATCGCAACTGAAGTAAACACCTACTTTTAAGTAGCAAAATACTGCGTACTGTTAGGATGAAATTAGGCAGTCCTGTCAAGAGAAGAACTCCTAGTATTTTAGCAACACTGTTTTATTACTTTTATACTTACATGAAGAAAATGTCGGAACCAAAGTTCATAACGACATTTAATATTTGTCACTTTCTTAACCCAGGCTGTAACCTAGGTTTCTACATATCACGTTGCAAGGGGCAAAATAAGGAATGTGGAGGATATCCAGACAACATCAGATGTAATGATTGTTATGACCCCTATTATCCCGGAGGATATGGTGGAGGGTGTATAGGTATGTACCTTTTAATGTTTTCCTGTTGGATTAGAATTGTTATGCCTAAAATCTTCTATGCTCTGTGAATTATAACCATTAAATGGAACACTTCAAATTGGATGTTAGAATGTTTCTCCATTTAGTATGTGAATTTAGTAATTAAGCTATGTAATATGATAAATATATAATATGTAATCTATCTGTGTTGTTTCATGGCAATGGTTGTCTCCCGTTGCGTGTATGTAAGTCTTTGTACATTTGCCTCTAACAGGACCATCGTTCCATTTTATGGTAGTTTGCGTGTCTCTGTAGTTTTCATATTTTTATTGAATATGTCACATGTCTAAATCAAATACAAAAGGTACCAAATTATTGGTTTTAATTTATGTCACTATGACTTTCCGTTTAAAGTCTTTATTTAAAGCATGGCATGTTTCCTTGAAACATCTTTATTTATAAAAAAATAAACTAAACGACTCTCCTTTGTAGGCTGCCCGTCACTGTCACATTGCGCTAGTCGGCATTGTACCACGAGCAGCAACACCGTTTGCCTACGTTGTGAAAACCACAATGTGAACTACAAATTAACCTCATCCACAACATGTGAACGTACGTACGATTTTTCAAATACAGCTACATGGTGTTTCAGAGGTTGTCATATGCCATTTTATGACTTCATCTTTAACGTTTTACAATGCATCGCACGTGTTTTATTATTAAAATTTGAAATCCGTTTGTTTTAAATCCATTAGGATAATTAAAAGCTCTGAGGCCATTTCACGCGTTTTAACTCTTAAAGTTGGAGAAAGTAACATTCCAATATACTAGTCTGTATTGTTCTGATTATTTGAACACATTTTACACATTTATACATTATGACGTTGTGGAAATTGCCAAAACAATGCATCCGAATGGATTATATAAGCTGTATATACAATTACACTTACGTTTTGTTACCATTTGGCATATATGTATGATATAATAAACTTTGGACATGAAGTTTTTACAGCAGTGAATATATCAATGTTCAGAAAATGGTTGTAGATTCAATCTCATGCATATCTACATATACTAGGGGTTGTTTCAATCACAGGGATTTCTCCCGATTGTTTTATCTGATATATAATCTATAAACAAGGGTTCATCCCCAATGGAGCACAGTTAAAAAAATGTTTTTGTTTTTTATTTATAAAGGGACTTACATTAAAAAAGAAAGACGTCTGAATGACCGAAATCCATACAGTATTGAGTTATCAATTTAAAAATGACGGCATTCGGACATGCGTTCGCAAAATCAAAATAATGAAAATTCCTTAAGTTAGTGAAAATCACGTTGTGTGCATTGTTGGAAACAAATAAGTATCCAGTTCAATGAAGAATCATAAGTTTTAAGTCCGACTACTTTTTTCGTTGTTTATAAATGGAATTCACCACTAAAATTGGCGAAAGTCTCCCAATAAGATTTCGTTTGATAATTTTGATTTCTGAGCACAACGGATGTATCGAGCAATTTCATTGGCTAATGACTGTCAACACAAAAGTGGTGAATTGAACAAATTAACAGTGCTGTTTAAAAAATCGGTGTTCTGGGCTTTTTGTATTCAAATGCTACATTTTTAAATGCGCATGCAATGTTTATATGTTATCTTATGTTATTTTAATGATTTGCATCGTGTACTATTTGTCTTTTGGTTGATAGAGGTACTTTAAAATACGTATTTTCACTTTGCGAATTCATGTCAGAATTGCACAATCGGTGTTGAACCCCTTGTATACAGAATATATATAATACTACAGGGTAACAAATATTCCCGAGAAACTCCTATGGTTTCAAAGCGCAGAAAGTTTAGAACTTCAGATGGAAGATGGTTGCTTTAGTTGTTGTGTAATCTCTTGATATAAAGACGGAAGACTGCCAGTGGAATATCCAGCTTTGGTTATCTGAAATGACATGTGTAAAACAGTTTTTTTAATAGGGTGGTAGTGCAGTTCAAGGTCAGAAGATCTTATTTGAGCTTTTTAAATATGATATCTCTTATCATAAAACATTTAATCCAATGTTTACATAAGTGTTCATAGGGTACACTTGCTTAAATGGTGTTCAACGCTTATCCTTGTGATAAGGTAAGTAAATAAATCAGTCTTACGTTTTCACTCGTAATGTGCTAATGTGTTCATTTATTTTTTGCACATTGGTGAAACGTCTAGAATTTTAGAATTAATTAATAAACCTTGACAACATTCATAAGTACTTCCTGGCCTGCATATATATACTATTTGGTAAGCTACTTAAGAACATTCCTTATCATATAGATATGTTATGCAAGCTTTCCCAAAATCAAAATATTATCAATCTATAGTTAGGACATTAACATAGTAATCTTTTTATTACGTCAAATCACAGTTTTTCGTTTACTCGGCAGGTATGTGCTCATTTGACTCGCATAAGTGCTGGCCAGGCAGATGTTCAACAAGCCTAACCAAAGATTGCGTGTGTGCGGAAGGCTTTCGGTTAGAGAAAAGTACCTCGCACACATCATGCCAGCGTAAGTATAAAATGAATTTGAGGTGAGGGAATGATGATGATATATTAATGTTGGCTAACGTGATATAACCATAACAGAGTTTACCCTGTAAGGTTACTCGTAGAATCATCACCCTTAATGTAATAGTTATTGCACCTAATACCCAGTTATTGAGATTCCTTACGGGTGCTTCAGTGAGCGTGTACTATTTCACGAGGGCTGTTGGGGACGTAACTATTTTGTACCATGTCGACAAGGACAACGTTTAATAAATAGATTGCTGAATAAGTAAAAAACGTGAAAAGTTCAGCACGGTAGTTTTTGTTAAGTCTACATCTTCTTTTTACCTTTCCGATATATGAGGTATTGCGTAGGCAAGCACTTTCAAACATGGTACACACTAAGTTGAAAATCATTTTGGAATATTTTCGTGTTAAGAAAATATTTGTTTTTGTCAACGTGTAACACAATCTTTCACTTCATATTCATCATAATTCACATGTCGTTAACAAGATTAAAACATCTCTTGCCTCTGTCCATAGTTATTGGAAAGACATATTCTTATTTTCAGTGTCTCTAAACAACACACCTACGATCATAAATTGCCGTATACAATTACGTGAAGGCGTCGGTGGAAAGGCACGGCAGTCTCCATCGGGCGAATGCAAACTCCAAAAAGATTTCTTCGGAAACTTTCAACCAAGAATCGTTCAGTTTGAGATGGGTGCTGTCTTTAAAATTGATATCTCAAATATTACAAGGCCACTTTTTATATCCGAATCAAAATTTGGTGTTACTGATGCCAACGTCTATCTTCAGCAAAAACCAATAAGTGGTAAGAATATATTTTTTTCCTTATCATTAACAATTTCATGAACGATGTCCTAAACAAAATACTTTTATTCTGCTTGTGTTCCATGTATAGGAGTGTCGAGACCTGTAGACAGCTATAGTTTCAAATACGATCAAAACGCCAGCGTAAACGCAACAGAAACGTTTTTCGGAAAAGCTAATGTTTCGGAAAATACAACCCATCTTCAAAACGGGGAAAGGTACGCTCATATCAGCTTTTATCACACTCTTCTTCACTGTAAAAAAATCCTACCTATTGAACTTGAGCTGATGATGAACCGAATAACGCAAATTGACAAAGCAATTATATTCCCCCCTCGCACACAATATTGTATACGATCGGTGTTCCGATAACTAAAGTAGCATTTGAGACCCTGTTATAGCATCCCCCTCCCCCGACTTCCCCAACGCATCCCCAACCCCAAATTAAATGAAATAAAACATTTTATTGTCTTTCGTTTGCTGTCGTTCTAATCAACATATCTGAAATGGGGGTAGGGAGATTTGTAATTAAAAAAAATGTACGGTCAATTATTTTAAATTTTATTTTGATTCAAGGAAATGATACACATTAAGAAATTAAAAACTGTTCATAGTTTTATACGATGTCTATTAGGGTCTAACTACCTTATTTATATCATGATCGATGTGATTTGTTCATATTGCTCATGTCTTAATGATGGATCACCAGGCTTTCAAGTCTAAAACCTCAAATCATTTAGTTGTCATGGGAAGTAGCTGGTAGTTGTTTCCCTGTTCTGAATCATAATTTGATTAAATCAAAAAGGTTTCCATGGACTACATTATTCATGTGAACTATGACCTTTTTCAGATTGTGCGTTAGATTTGAAGCAAAAGGAGGTGGATACGTAATAGCGCACGACTTTGCCAATAACAGAAATAAAAGTCCACAGGCGTACGACAAGACAGTTGTGCAGAACGTTATTTGCTACAGATATGACTCCATGTCACCAAAGCATTGCACTGAAACGAACGTGTAGCGCATCAAAGCGAAATACTAGGCCGTTGGCAGTTAACACACGGATAACAAGGGAACGAGATATTCAAGTTTCTTTCGACGATTGGTTGGATCCTATCCCATCTGGTGGAACAACTGAACATGCATCTGGCATAGAATCTTATGAAATCACGGTGAATGAAGTAAACGATGATGCATTGTCCTCAAAAGTCAACAAAATGTCTTTGAGTAACGTTATAGCCGGGGGCGCATTTACCATTACAGCGAACGCCGCCAAACCAAGACTATACCGGATACTTTTGACAGTAAAGGATGTTGCTGACAATACCAGAAATGCAAGAGCGTTTGTCCTTTATGACAACTACTCAACGATAATGATGAAACAATGATCCTGTTTTACATCAGTTCTGCGTCACCATCTAAACAATACGAATGGCAAACGCATCATAATGAAATATGTATGCAATGGCGAGACTATTTCTACAACAACTTCTACATAGACAATGACTATTTTCAACCAAGTATTATATCAGAACAACCTCCAGTTTCTTCCATGTATGATCAAATATCCGGCGAGTTACCTATCAGCGGAACAAGAACTGTTAATGGAATTGTAGACTTTCAGTTTTCGTTCTCAAAGAATGAGGAATCCTTTTCAAAAGAAATATCTGTACCCAATTTTACAAATCAGACCTACTGCCATCACTTTGTACTGAAAGATGGCGAAAAATACACTCTTTCGATTAAGGCTATCGACATAGTAAATAATTCTTTGAACGACAGCAGAACCGTTTTCATTGATCGAACAGCTCCAATTATAAAGAATATTTGGCTAACAAAAGATGATCATAAGCAACTATTCGTCCATGACTCTGAGGACCTTTCAAAAATGAAAATTTATTTCGAAACGCTGGATCCACACAGTGGTATTTTGAACATGGAATGGCGACTAGGAACGTCGAATGGAGGCGAAAATTAGGTCAAGGGATTATGAAGGCGAAAACAATATCAAATGTAAGTTGTGGTTTTGTATTCAAATATTATATGATATGAACGACAAGTGCTTGATAAATACTTGATTCTATCACTTACGTTAAGTTGTGTGATTAAGGATACCATTTGATAACGTCTTTAGCAAACAAGTACGTAAACAATGATATTTGAGAATGTACGAAACTAGCATAAAAAAAGAGAGAGTTAAACAAACCTACCCTTTCTAGCATTTTTGTTGTTGCAGAAGACTTGTGAAACACGAATTGTTATTGTCCAGACATTGGCTCATGTTAGACCTTGAGCTACAGTATTCCATTGAACAATCTTGTCGCTGATAATACCCACATCGCGGATCATAACAGAAACTATTATTTTTGGATCAAATCAAGAAATAACGCAGGTCTTACAAATATCGAATATCTCGATATTTTGGTCGATTATTCGCCCCCAGGAACAGGAGTTATCTTTGAAGGTATTGTAATCAATATGCAAAGAGGTGGTGTAATAAACCTGTTTAACTTGGACATGATTTATCAGCTAAAAATCACCATAATATTATGTCATTGCAATATCAAAATTCTCAAAATCTGTCAGGTGTTTAAGTTTTTATCGTGCATCTGGAAATTCATACCACAAGTTAAGATAAGCTACAGTTGAATAGTAATGCACTTCCTGTTCATTGGTAAGGCATCATTGACCATGAAAATGGTATCATGATGTACAGAGTCGCACTGACTTATCACTTACTTTAGTTAACATATTTATTTCCACAGACTTTGGTTCAACGCGGAAACGCAAACGTTTTTGTCTTATTTTCATTCAGTATGTTAGCATATTGGAATATAGCGCTTGTAAGCATGTGACTTCATTACCATAAGAAAAAAAGTAAGAGATGTTCACTTAGAAATTGACATCATTGATGATAAAGGCTTAGCGATTGTTCATAAACTTTTGCGGAATCAACCAAACTATCGTCAACATGATTAAACAAATACCGAGCCGTCTACTTTTTTCAGCCAATACAGTGATAATGCTAGATGTAGAAGATGAGTTGTGAATGTATTGAAAATTTAACGCTATGTTAGCAAAACAGTTAGCAATGTTTCGATCGTACTGTGCTAGTTCGTGTGTGTGTGTGTGTGTGTGTGTGTGTGCGTGTGTTTTTATTTGTTTTAAATATTCAAAGCTTGACGATTTTGCTGTTTGTGTTTTAACTCATACACTTAAACATTCATTCGGAACTGTTTTTTATTTATTTTCTCGGACATTAAACCGTCAAGCAAATAAAAACCAATGCAAATGTTTCCTACATAAACAGGTGAAAGGGACAATAATCGAGCACGAGACCAGCAACATCGCAACGAGGTCTTAAAACTCAAATTAACTTAAGAGCATTATTTTTAGTAATTTGACATGCAAAAATCCCATTTATTAAATAAATCAATACCGAATTTTAACACATCTATTCCTCAGTTTTAGGCAACCAGAGTATACAATTCCATACAAATATTCATATTCACGGTTTGACACTGACAATGTTATATAGTGCGCACTTTATGAATATGGAAAATGAGATTTCGAAGTTTACAAAACTCATGCGGTTACTTGACTTATACATCTTCGAAATGTGCACGGATTATACTGCTACCGCTGTTTTGCATAACATTCGTATACGAAAAGCTTGCCATTATCCGAGCAAATCTTTGATCATTGACCCATCGTAAATGTATACTTATCATGTAAAATTATTGTGTTTATCATTTTTATTCAAATTAACATCAGCTTAAGTCAGTAATCTATGAGGTTGACCAATCTCTGTTCAGTTTCGACAATTAGCGTAAATTGCAAGAATCACCATTGTTTGATTTAAAAATATTTGGTTTCCATCTGCAGTTATCAGCAAACACCTGTTTTATAATCTCTTTTGTTCATTGTTGAAGAAAAACCTCGTGTTGTTTGTGGATCAAACTATGACGTGTGCTTTTGCGTGCGACATTGTGACGCCTCTCCGCACTGTACTTGGTGACGCCGACGGCGTTCGCAGATATTTCTGCCATTAATTTGCATCTCCAAGAATCTATGTGGTCTGTAAATTATGGCGCTAAAGAAAGCACATCCCCCATGTTCAAAACATTTGAAGACAGCACAATATGTGTTTACGGGAATATTTAACAAAACTTCAAACCTATCGCAAAGCTACAAATTCATTTACGAAGATTCGTAAATTACAAAGGTTTCGAGATACCACTTGTAACCGCTACCAAAGCATTACTATTATCATTAGTTCTGATTTTAGTCTAAGGTTTCATGCGCAATAAATGTTTAACCATCACATTTTCAGATACCAATGATACAGAACGATACAGAATTGCCCACTGGCAAGGATTTTCTGATCCGGAGAGTGGTATAAGATTCTACCGTATAGGTATTAATACCCGATGTCTGATGAAGGAAGAACTGTACAGTTTCTCGAAAACAACAAATGCGTTGTATTTCGAGCTATCATTTAACCAAACTTCAATAAAGATATTTGAAAACTTCACTTGTACACCCTATATTACTATCATTGCAATTAACAACGCTATGCAACCATCGTCGGTCGTGTGTATCGAATCAATTAAAACGTCTGACAGAGACAGTTGTAATGGTAAGATTTGCATGACTTCTATCTGGAAATCGCAATAATGAACGAAAATATAGATTCAGATAACTAATGTTATCGATGATGTTCTGATTTTAATCGGAATGGTTTACGTTTTAATATCCATGCGAAAAACTTAAAACCTAATCTAAGGTGGTTTGTACACTTTCGTAATACAATATTGAATTCAAATTGTGCTTTTTGATTTTCGAAATATGACAATACTTCTTACCTCACTGTAGGATAAATAATGTTAATATACGAAGTTTATTGATATTCTATAAAGTGAATGTTGCTTTCTACCCGATGCAGCGTTCATGCCTGTAGAAATAGAAAATACGGTGTTGGTAATTTCGCTTTCTACTTCCGGAGCAATAGTTGTTACCATTGGGGTGGCTGTTGTCGTTGTTTGTATTGTGATCAAAAGGCAAGTTAACTTTGACGAGAATTATTTAAATTTTGTTAATTTGATGTGTATACAGGCTTGTATTGTTCTTCTTCGTTTTGTCTTATATGAGTCTTTGTGGCACCAAGGTTGTTAAATGTTGTTCCGCAATTTGTCGTACCCTTGTTAATTTACTAGATTAGCGCGTATAAAATCTTGAATTGATTTAATTTAACATTTAAAATTTATCTTTGCTTAAGTCATTGCAATTTGAAAATTGATAAACCAGGCGGCGATCCAAGTCAGAGACAAGAAAGGAGTTTCGTGTATCTCATCATAAAGGTATCGATATTGTTATTAAAAACTCGTATGTTGTATTTGGTTCCAAAACATTTGTTTGAATCATATGGGCATAATTTAAAAGATCGATGGACCACCCTTTAACAAAAATATTCCATTAACAATATTTTCTTTTCTCGATTTCGACACTATTTTCACTTTTGGATTGCAAAACATGTTAAATCATTGCTTTAACAGCAACCTATCTAAACATAATTCTTACGTGATTGGTTGTGTGGTAAATTGTTTTGTTCCACATTTTGTTCTACTCTATTGGTTTCAATGTACAAATTTAATCAATATATCGTTTACACCGTTGACCAAGTCGATTAGAATACACTAAATAATGCTGTTTATCAATTTAAGTATCTCAATTACATTTTATAGTTCATACTAATTACCTTTCTTGATTGTGACAAAACCTGATAGAGTACAGTCTCACGCGCGGGTCCGTTTGATATTCCTGAATGGAAACCAGCATTGATGCCCATTTTGATAAGGCATACGCGGGTATATCTTATGTGGATTAACAAACCCATTTATGAGACTCATACCGAATATATCCTTACTTTCAGAGAATGTTTACTTCGAGAGGGCTGAGCTAGAAAATGATGATGTTCACTCACCATGCAGTGATTTAAGCAAAGGCATTGAGGAAAATCCCTACGAGTTTCTCTCAGAATGACAACGAATTTCCTCCGTGGACAATCCAACATACATGAATCTCCAACTCAAATCGTCATGATTTCTTAAACGATCAGCTTGTGGTTTAATACATTTTAAATTAAGTGGAACCTATTACTTCCTTTCAAACTTATCAAATCACTTCGCTGTTACCTGATAACAAAAAGAAACTACTAATAACAATATGATGGAAATTACACGGACAAGCCCATTTGCCTGAACCTTATCAAACAATATCTTTAAATGCCAAAACTAAGGCATTAAATACAATGGATGAGAAACACCTAACGTACAAATCAATACAAACGTATCACATAAACACCAATTATTATATTGTTTATGTAATCAACCTGAGGTCATATTTACTTAACTACCGCATTTTTACCCCGTGCGGACCAACTCATTATATAAAAAAATCCCGAATGAGGTTATGATCATGATAGCCGTATTTGAACAGAAGACACACCTCTAAACTTGTATCCATTCCCCTAGATCTTTATTGTATATTCACATCCTTAATAAGATTAATCCAACTTTGTTTATTGCACGTCTTTTTCAGAGACGTTAAGGGTACTTAATAAATTATTGCCAGAGACTAGTATACCTATATTAACACACTTGGACAAGATGTTATTTTCACATGAGACTTAAGAACCATTTAACATCCTGTACCCAATTATATATACATGTATCACATGTGTGTGCAATTTTTAAACTTAGATGTGCAATAAAATGCTTTGATTTTTAGTTTGTGGTTGAATAATGTGGTAAACTAATAAAATTAATTATTGAGACATACTAGAAATTAATATACTTAGTGGTCAAGTATCAATTATATCATACAATATGCAAAATTTCCTTCTTTAATTATGTCAGTCTTGTTTCAGCATTTCCTATAATTGAGGCGTTCTTACAATTATAACTTTACATTTGCATGCATCTTAAAGGGGCCGTTAAATATTAAACAATTTGAATGACGATATCTTGGAAGCCATCAGTTTTGTTAATTAGCTTACATGTTGGCCTCGGTTTTACATCTTGAACACAAAATGTCACATTTCAGGATAACATCAGATATCATAACATTACGATGATGCATAACGACAAACAGACATATTCCACGTCATATTTTACTACATATCCCATATATATATTGTGAATTTCGATGACGTAATGTTCCACATACACAACTACAGGAAGGTCAGCAATAGAACGCTTGAAATTGGAGTAATAAAATATGTTCGGAAAATAATAAATTTTACAGAAGCACTGAAAGCGCTGAGAGACTATGGGATGGTAGCGTGGGTGTCGAGACTGAATTTTTATGACCCAAAGAATTGAAAAGGTGATTGCTAGATGAGGTTTACATCGATTGAAATTACGCCAATACAGAACATGACTGTGTAGGAACTGTTGATGTATGTTATGAGCAAGAGGTGTGGTTTTAATGGAAAATTGTGTGATAGTGTATTATATCGTTACGAAAGATGTTGTAAAGACGAATTGACCGTGTATTCTGCAAATAGTTAGTGATTTTCACTACCAATCTGTCAATTGATGTTGCAAGTAGCACGCTGTGAATGATTCCTGCTATTCAAGCAATACAACAGTATGGAAGAAGTTGTTGCAATATATATTGACAAATAATCCCACGTTTTCATCGTTATGCAAACCGCCCTCTTCATAGCACAGGTTGTTATTACATATTACACACATCTCACAATCACCCCTTCAATACTTTACGTCATTTAAATCAGTCTCGCTCGACAATCAATTTACTATTCCCCAAGTCTCTAAGCACTTTCAGGGCTTTGATTTGTATAGAACAGTCGCAAAGATGTAGACAGCAAGGAGTCGGCATGTCACATCGATTACGGAACATGTCAATTTAACCAACTTATATACCCAATTTATCGCCTGTTAAAACCTAGATGATCTGCAATATTGCTTATCAAGTTCCTTTCTTTTCATATTTACGATTACACGCAATAACCAAATCGTGAACGAAAAACTGCTGTCTCCATTGCATTTGCGCATCTACCTTCGCTACACCAAATGCGACGGAGTTTTTATTAAAACATTCGACACAGGTCAGCTGCGTACGTTCACCATATCAAATTAAATTATATAGATACCAAATGTTCATTAAATGAACCTCTTAAATGCATTCCATCCCCAAGTCTCTCAGCACTTTAGGTGCTTTGATTTTAGGGTGTATGAAAACACTTCCAAATAGTCCAACATGCATAGAAACACTCATAACTAGCTAAAACTGCTAGTCTGTGTCAGGTTTTCCAGTTAAACTGTCTGTTATCCAAGCACCCATGTGTCTGTATTAAAGAGTTTTGGCCAAAAATGCCATTCTCCCGGGGTTTTCAAATGAGTCTGGACCAAAAATGCATTTCAAGCACCCAATAGTGCAGTTTTACACATCTTTTCACACATTTCAAGTTCTCGCTGTCAACTTTTCACCAAATTTGAACATTTTGTGTGCTCGTGGGAATGCAGTCGACTCAATTTAAAAAGCAAAGCTGTGAAAACCAGGTAATGGCAATTTTTGATCAACAAGACAAGAAAAATGCATTTAATAGGGGAAAATTCCACAAATAGTGAAATGCAATACATTTCTTGCCTTCTTACAAAGCAGTTTGGTCATAAACCCGTCTCTGCATTATTCATGAAAATCGCTATCGATCAGTCCAACCCAAACTAGCTCTATAACATGATAGTCTGTGTCAGAATTTCCAGTTTCACTGTCTGACATCCTAGCGCCTGCGCATCTTAACATTCAACAGTACAAAATTCTAAATGCTAAAAAAGGCCCGTCATTGAAAGGTTTCCACTTGAAAATACAGTCCATGACATAGATTATGGGATTCTCCCAGTCTAAAAACTTAACAAGTGATGATGTTGTCGTGAAAGCATGTTACAATTGAACCGCTCTATGATAAGCTCACGTCGGATTTCTTTCCCAACCTGAGATTTATCATCATAATGATACCAAGGAACAATGAATTATTATGCTTGATTTGCTAGCAATTCCAAATAAGTTAAAAGCAAGGCACACAATTTTGAAAACAGTCGGTAAAACGGAAAACCTAATGGCTTTCTTTTATTTATTTTTACAGCATTCTCATATTTGGGCGAGTTTCAACAGCCAATGCAAAAAGTGTAATGGTCCATCCTTCTTATTCCGTATTTTGCGAGTTTAGTAGCCAATCAAAACTTCAAAACTCGTATTGGCCGACTTTGGTCGATATTGGGCGACTTTTAGCATGTATTGTCGGCAGTTGCCAAGTTTTAGTACTACGATTGTCCCGGTATCACGTCAAATACGTGATAGTTGATTAATAATTCATTATATTCACGTTTGAAAGCTACTTTCATTTTGCAAATTCAGTTGTATTTGTAACCGTACTGGTTGGCGGTACATTTCCGAACAGGATATAAATCCCGAAGAACTGTTAAAAACGCGTTAGTTTACCGTGATCGATTATTCGATGATCTAGATCAATACAGACGCCTACTCTAGCAACGCTTCTGAAGTTTCGTCTTGTTTTGGTGAGTAATTCCCTTAAAATCCCATACAGTGTTCTAACCAGTTAAAATGACAATATGTAGCACGCGAGGTAATGACGTCACATTGAGCGTGCGCATTTTGAGGCCCGTCTTTTCATATAAATAGACAATAACTATTAATTTACTTGTAGACGCATCTGCGTCGCCTACAATGCTTCTTCATTATAATATTTCTATCACTTTTTTCAAACACCAACGTTTGTGTTTTTCTGTTTCTGACATGTTTTGTGTTTAAGTTGACAATTAGTTGATCGTCTTGATTTTATCTCAATCCTTATAGAAAACAGTACAGGAATGTTGTATTTCTTAAACAAGGGAGGTAAGATTTGATTATTTCTAAACTCATAATAATAGAGTTACTCATCTTTTATGTAAACGTTACAGAGTTGACATAAATGAAATATTTGAAAATTATTTTAATAAGAAGTCCGCATGTTTTCTTTTCGCTTATTGTTCATTAATATTATCTTATTGGTAAGTTGTCATTACTGGATAAATATTGACCAATCAATAAACAAACGTTTCGATGAGTTTGATGAAACCAAACATTTAACCGGTTTTATAAAGTCGTAGCACTTTAAGATGGCATACAGCCCAGAATTCCTGTGAAGAGCAGTTAGTGCCGTCTTATATTTCTTCTACTGTAATGGTTTGATTGACAACTGCAGCGAATTGTATTATTTACAGATTTACCCAGGATAATGTTTACTAAGGTAAAATGTACCATTGCTTATACAATTGTCTGCTGAAGACTGGTCAATATAAAACAAGAAAAATATATGAACACTCATATATGTATATTTCTTTCATGCTTTACAATGATATATTGAGTATTATCATTGATATAACAACAGTGAAAATATCTTCATAATTTCGCTGCCAACTAAGGAGTGATAATATCAACTTTAAGAACTACTTTTAAAGTCAAGGTTTTTGCCAAAAAGTAATAGTTTTATATTAATTGCATATTATGCTTAAATAAAGATGTATTTGGAAATAAGTAAAACAAACCGTCTGTTAAAAAATAAAGGTAATCCTGTTTTAAAACGTTATCTTGAAACGATAGCTGTAAGTTCGAACATTTGCTTTCGTACAAAAAGAATTACAGATGAAAACAACTGCTCGGACATAAATTCATTGTCATATCATATATCCAATACTTAAAACTGTATGACTTTGTAGAACGACATTCCCTGTAAATTCACACACAAAAGAACTGATTTTTATTCACCCCACCCGCCTAACATTCTGTCATCAACCAAGCTGTTTCCATTATTTATCTGGAAAACGAGCCGTCTTCAAGCGAATCAGACTGATCTCTGACAGTGAGTGTGATTGAATACCTCATGAAAAAAACTCTTAAACCTGGAAAACTGTTTCAATCACATTTGTTTTGCTTACCAATCGACCTGGTCAAATTAAAATACGTGCATTAACTGTTTTTATTTGGAACATAGATGCATCGATAAAAGTTTATTAGTGAATGTTCATAAACTGTTTGCACTTAAACACAAGTGAATAATCAACATTAAAAACATTTTGAGAACTATTTCTCGACATGCCGGAAATAGAAATGAAAGTTACGCCATCAGCTATCAAAACTTTGCGTGAGGGGCGTTCCACGGGTAGCGGTGTGGCAAACACTCTTTAAAAAGAATGGTATTTATTGAAACAAATTAAAATACTATTAAAACTCCGAAAATAGCCATAAAAGAAAAAAATGTTGCTTTCCTTGAAAGATCGTATTTAATTTCACTCGTTATCATTTAAAATCTATATTTCCACTCGCGGCCTCGCCACTCTTGTTTTGACACTCATGAAATAAAATGTGATCTTCCATTGAAATTAACACATATTCTCTATATTCATTCGTTTTAATTATGTGTATAAGTGAAATGAATACTGAGATGATATCTATAAAGAATCAGAACACAAACAATTTTCTTACTTTAACAAAATTGATCTCTTATAAATTGTGTCGTCACGTCCGGTTATATGACGTCATACTCTTGTTATGTTCTCATGAAGTAATTTCCTGGTAAAAACAAAAACAGCGACAAACGTTTAAGGAATGTTTTTCATGAAATCAAGAGGAAATGTCAAGTTTTCCACTGATGAATAGATAGAAAATGAACTACTTACGTATAACGTTGAAATATTACCAATTTAGCACTTATTGTTTTAAATAAAATTGTTTGCAAACTTGCGGAGTAATATTGTAATATACCGCCTGTGTTTTCCATAAAAGCAGACGATGGTTTAACGTTAACAAGGTATAGAAAGTTATAAAATAATAAACATTATAGAATAAGTGATTGCAGTTTGTATTGTTGCTCTTTTTTAACTGAAATCATTGACGAATTTACTATAACCAAAATTTTCCATGTCTCTCCGCCTAAAAAGCTTTTTTTATATTATGATCGGTGTATGTTTGCATATTCATTTCTACACATTAAATCATTTCAAATTATACCAAAATAAAATTGGAACACTAGCCTTCCAAATCTGACACCTCAAATACTATACTGAGCAAGGTTGGTAGCTGACCATTGCTTCTCTATTCTCTTTATTCATTCCTTGATTAAATTAAAATATTTCGCTGCACTACCACATTAAAGAGAAATATCGTATGTCCGTCTTTATCAAAAACAGAAATGATAGTCAACAGGCATCCGACCAGACAGTCACGCAGAGCGTTAGTTGCTACAGATATGACTCCATGTCACCAAAGCATTGCACTAAAATGAATATGTCTTACATAACGAGTGTGTGCTTACATTTAACCCCACTCCCTGTTTTAGCAAGCGCATTTGTTTACAAGAATTTAATATCAGGTTGAATAAGGCTCCCTGATAGCAAAAACTTTGTCCAAAATTATAGCTTTGATCTAACGTATTTGCATTTTAACAATCAAAGTACTAGAAGTACTACTGTACAGGTTTGCAAGATGACACTGTACTGTGTCATGTTTCCTGGAGCGACAGATTGAAGTAAAGGACACAGGAATACATAACAAAAGGTGCCACGGAGCGAACACCACCACTCATCTGTTGTTGTTTTATGTTGAACAGTGCGAAAAGTTTAAACTTACGTTATGAGCCTTGTTTGACATTTGTGTTGTCCCTCGCAACATGTGTACCCAGTTTCATTTCTATGTATTGAACGGATATTGTAATACTAAGGTAATCTGACAAATAACATGTATGACTTTTAGTGAAGAAGATGTATTGAACATGTCGAATGTAAAACAACAACAACAACTGGTATGCTTTGGTACGCTACGTCATCATTGAACAACATTATTTCGTTCGAGAGTTATGCGTGCTGAGTGAGCAAAGTGATGCTGACATTGTGTACACAACAAACACACGAAGTATTTTTGAAGTAGTTTTCTTAAGTACAAATCGTTAACAAGATGTCTTATCAGGCCATATTTAAGAGCTCTCAGCAGTCAATATTTGCAAATAGCTTTAATCTGACATATCTCTAGGGACATTTTGATAATCGTGGATATATTACCTGCGATGTTTTCTTTTTATCAATCTTTGATAACAGTACTGCTCGTGATTTGCTGAAATTGAGGGATAACTTCCTTCTTACTGTACCATGTAAGACATACGCATAGGTATAAGGACGGGCGTTTAATTCGAAAAACAGACGCAGGAAAAATGTACTCATTAGAGTTAATATTTGGTATTTGACAATGCTGAAGGAAACATTATTTTTCATCGCTTGTTATGTTACAAGTGTCGGTAAGGATTAGTTGTGATTCATGGTACTGCCATGTACGAGGAAACATTTGAGTATTCTTTTATGAGCAGCGTTTGTATATTCGAAAGTCATCTTTAATATTTGAAAGCATGATCAAAATACCACATACGCGTAGTTAAATTGCAGGCAAACATTAAGAATATGCTGCCCTTAATGATTGTTTGTTGAAAGAAGTCATTGTGTTATACTCCGCAACGCAGAATTAATTTGAAAAATATTCATTCACAAAATTGTTGACTTACCTTGTAGTTTACAAACATTTAAATGGAACATAATTAAAAGTCAGGCTTATGGTTTTGGACATTGTGTTATTTTGTTCATACTGATCATACATTCTCAAACGAATGGATAGGTTGGCTAGTTCATTGTAAGTGTTTGTGATATTGGCGAAAATCTAAAAAACGTTGTATTTATATTTTAGTTGCATTCGGGTTTACTAAAATGTGTTTTTTGGTTTGTTACATCATTTTAGCGTATATAAACACCCTCGTTTATACCGTGTTTTAACATCCGATAATTCAACAAATAAGAAGAGAAATGTTTTATACAGAAAGAAAGCTAAAAGTAAAGGAAGTGGATAAACTTGCTTTGTAATAAGCCAAAATCGTGCTCCCACTATCCAATATGCGGCGGACGGAAACGGTTGTCGGTTGATGGACGTTTGCTGCCAAATTTATCTTGAGAAGATGCTCTTTTTTAAAGGTCGATCTTGTTATTATTATTAAATCTGCACGGAAAAGGTAACAATATGTTTATGAAAAACTACAGAAACAAGTTCAGTATTGTAACTGCCACAATTGCATCCACGGGTCGTATTCGTTCATGTTATACCCACAATATCGTCTAGCCCAGTTTCGTATTTAGTACAGATTTCTGTCAGTTTGCGTATTCATATTGGGTATTCCATGCTACGTGAACAATTACCACTGAAAGAATTTATATTGTATATGTGCCAGTCACTAGGATTTATCACAATTTGTTTGATAGGCAAATGAGCGTGTTTCTGTAGTTTTTATATAAATATTGATATCGTTTTGAAATATTAAACGAACACTAATTTGGAATGACAAAGCTATCAAGTATGTTAAACGATATGATTTGTAGAAGGATGGTGCACCCCATTTACCTATGATGATTGGCACAGTTGGGGGCCATGCTCAGCTTCATGTGGCGGTGGGACAAGAAAACGTTATCAAGAATCATGTGTTCGAGGTGACAAAAAGTGGGACGAAGGTTCTTGTAGCGAGTTTTGTTATAATGGCGTCACCTACAGTTCCTACTCCAAATGCTCTTGCCCAGCTTGGCGTACCGGGGAATGCTGTTATGGTATGCCAGTTTTTTCGTTTTAGTGTGTTTTATCGCAACAGAAGTAAATACCTACCTTTTGGAAGCAAGATAGTCTGAGCAATTCTGTTATTGTACTGTTTAAAACATTCATTTTGAAATGAAAAATATAATGTCAGGATTGAATTAGGTTGTCCTAGTAAGAAAAAAAACTCCTATAATATTTAGCAACGTTGTTGTATTGCTTTTATATTTACACAAATAACATTTTTCTTTCGAACCAAAGTACAGTACAACATTTAATGTGTGGCACTTTCTCCACCCAGGCTGTGACACAAGTTTCTACATACCACATTGCAATGGGAGTAAGGAATGTGGAGGAAGTCCAGACAACATCAGATGTACAGCTTGTGAGGACCCTTATTACCCCGGGGGATTAGGTGGAGGGTGTAAACGTATGTACCTTTTAATGTTTTCATGTCTAGTTAAAATTGTTAAATCGAAACCCTACTGTGCACTATAAAGCTTCGAAATTTGAACTATCACTATCATATGGCGAGGTGTAAGTCAATTATGCATTATTAAATGGTACACTACAAGTTGGACGTCTAGATTTTTTCTGCAAGAAGTATTGCGATTTTATTAATAAAATATGTAATTCATATCTAATACGTGTGTGTTGTATTGTGCTGATGTGTGCCTCTCGTTGAGCGAATGTTATGCCTTGAACCGTGTGACCCCAAACATGGTCAATGTTGCAAGTGTTTTGGGTACTTTGCATGTCTCCGGTAGTTTCCATAATAGTATTGAATCTGTCACATATCTAAATCACATATAATAGTACCAGTCTAACGGTTTTAAATTATGTCGCTATAACTTTCCCTTAAAACTAAAAATATCAAACGTATATGAGTATTTTGCTTTGATAATATTGGTAATGTGTTGTATATGCGTTCGCCTGTAAATACTGAGTATGATATTTGTCCACATGGGCCATGGCCTTTTGGATGCTATGCAAATAAAACTTTGAAACTTAACGATTTTCTTTTGTAGTCTGCCCGTTACTGTCACATTGTGCTGAGCGACATTGTACTTGGAGCGGCAACACCGTTTGCCTGCATTGTAAAGGCCACAATGTAAACTACAATTTAACCTCACCCACAAAATGTGAACGTACGTATTTTTATTTTTCAAAAACAGCTACATGGTGTTTAAGAGGTTATCATATGGTTGTAATCTCTTGATATAAAGACGAACGAGTGACAATGAAATATCGGACGTTGATAACCTCATGTGATATGCGCATTTAAGTTTATGAACATTTTTGTTTTATCGTTCAATTAGTCGTTAAATGTTGATGCTTGGTGCTCCCATACGAAGTTGGTATTATCTAAAAGTATATATCTTACTAGTTACCAATATGTGAAAAACCTGATCGCCACAAATAAAGTCGTTGCAGTTTTCGTTTTTGCTTTATTTTATCTGTAATCGAACATGAAGTTTACTATTTTTAAATATTTCAAGGCCAGAAAATCATACTTGAGCTTTGTGTAAATATGATATCCTCTTAGCATGAAACTGTTCAAATACAACCAAAATAATATGATAACAGTTGGCATCCCATGTTTACATAGGTGTTCATAGGGTACAAATGCTTAAATGATTCTCAAGCTTATCCTTGAGATAAGGTGAGTAAATAAATGCGTCTTACGTTTGCACTCGTTGAATGTTAATGTGTTCCTTTATTTTTTTGCACATTCGTAAAACGTCTAGAGAATTAACTAATAAACATTGACATCAAGCTACTTGAGAGCATTCCTTGCCATATAGATATGTAAGTTTTCTCGAAATCATTAAAACGTCATTAAACATACCGTACAGTGAGGATGATTTACATATTAATCTTTTCATTACGTCAAAACACAATTTGTTGTTTACTTCACAGGTATGTGCTCATTTGACACGCATAAGTGCTGGCCAGGCAGATGTCCAACAAGCCTAACCAAAGATTGCGTGTGTGCTGAAGGCTTTTGGTTAGAGAAAAATATCTCACATACATCATGCCAGCGTAAGTTCAATAAATTAGAGATGCGGGAATAAAAATATATGCATGAGGAATAAAGAAATAATATAGTTTTCCCTGTCATTGTACTCGTGGAATCATCACACTTAAAGAAATAATCACGGCACCAACAACCCCAAGTATTGAGATTCCTTACGGGTGCTTTAGCGAGCGTGTATTATTTCAATCTCGAGGGTTGCTTGTGACGTAACTGTTTTGTACCATGTTGGCAAGGACAACGTTTAAAAGTCCTACTATGTTTTAGTGATGTAAACCCATCTTTTGTATGTATATCGAAATGACTATTCTTTACATTTTTGACACTTTGAAAATCACAGAAAGATGAAAAATGCAACAAAACCGAAAGTATAACCTAAATTAAGGGGGCACATAACACAATTTGCCCATTATGTTGGTTTTTTAATACCAAATGAATGCCCAATTATCTTCCTCATTAGCATAAAGTGAGACAGTGGTCGAGTTAGGGATTTCGTTGGAGGTTCCCATATATTTCTTTTGAAAAGGATTGTGTTGATCTTGGGTTTAAAATACCTTATCTGAGATTCTTTCATAGTTATATAGTTTATATTCATTTCTTCTCTAGCTATTTAATCCTAAGCGAAAGAAGGCCTTTAATAAATAGCTTACTGTTTAAGTTAATATCATTGTAATTTTTCCATACAGTTTCGCTCAAACATCTTCTTTTTACCTCTCCGATATAGGAGGTAATGCGTTGACAAACGCACTCCCAAACTTGGTACACATTGAGTTTAAAATATTTTTTTAATAATTTCGTGTTTCGAAAATATACGTGTTTGTCGAAGTGTAACACTACTGACGGACACTTGAAATTTATTATTAACAAAAATGTGAATATCAGCTAGCTATGTGTTAGTCGGTTTTCATACAATACAATATCGCATTCAAGTCACTATCGTAGTGACAAAGGGGTTATCACAGGGCTTGGTCTTGGTCTTGGTATACTTAATTTCTAATTTTGATACATAGGGAGACATGGATAAAGTGTTGTATTGTAAACATACTGTCAATTAACAATCAATCTTGTATTTTATTTACATCATATTTCATATGTCAGTACAGATTAAAACATCTCTTGCCTTTGATTCTAGTAAGTGGAAAGACATACTTAGTCTAGTATTCTTTTTCAGTGTCTCTGAACAACACTCCTACGATCATAAGTTGCCGTATACAAATAAGTGAAGGCGTCGGTGGAGTGGCAAAGCAATCTCCATCGGGCGAATGCAAACTCCAAAAAGATTTCTTCGGAAACTTTCAACCAAAAATCGTTCAGTTTGACATGGGTGCTGTCTTTAAAATTGATATCACAAATATCACAAAGCCAGGTTTTATATCAGAATCGAAATTTGGTGTTACTGATGCCAACGTCTATCTTCAGCAAAAACCTGTTAGAGGTAAGAATATACGTTTTTCCTGACATTAAACATTTCATAATTGATGTTTTAAACAAAATATTTTTATTGTGTTTGTGTTCCATGTATAGGTGAGTCGAGACTTTTAGACAGCTATAGTTTCAAAAACGATCAACACGCCAGCGTAAACGCAACAGAAACGTTTCTCGGAAAAGCCAATGTTTCGGAAAGTGCAACCCATCTTCAAAACGGGGAAAGGTACGCACATTTTAAAATTCATTTAAAGGCCCATCAGCAGCAGTTTTAATGTACCCAACAGCATATCAATTCATAATATTAATCTTATAAAACAATTATGAAAAAGAAAATAAGACAATAATAAATAAATCAAATTACAAACTAGGGATTATGGAATATGCAAACACAATTTATAATTGTGACGATATTTGTAAACATTACAGCAAATGTTGCTACTATTCCTATGTTTTTGTTATTTCTACCTATGACAAAACATATTAAACTTATCAATGCACGTATCTAATGATCTTTCTTTTCGAAAGTCATAGTGATATCTCTTTCGAATATAACAGTTTTATGGTCAGTTTAAACAAAGCTTAATTGATTAAGGCAGTAAATTGTCGAAACGTTGACTTAAAGACGTTTACGTTACGACAGACATCGAAAAAGAAAATAGCTTCATTTGAACAAAGCGCTTAATGATAAAACGTTACCAAAAGTTGAAATTAGAGCTATATTGTCCACACTTATAATAAAGACACAACGTGCTATATTTTGCATAAAAGCGTTAGCAATGCTATTGAAAATTGCATTTGTTTGGTCTTGTTTTTTCCTCCCAGGTATCTGCTAGTTTCTATTTGGTTTTTGTTTAGCAAACTAAGTAAAACTATATGATTTTAACAAAGTTTCAAAACTTTCCAAATTTGTTTCCAACTTAACATTTGTAAGTGTGTCCCTTTAAGATGATAAAACATTTATGTTACGATATATCGTTCGTTGGTTAGAGATTGAAGGGCATTAAAATGAGTAAGATGTGTTGGCTATATAGCAGATAAGGACTGTACAAATGCGTTATTCACTTCATCGTGTCATTCATGACAATGTTATCATTTTAAGCTTGATGACCCCATATAATGTTGCTAGTATTTAAAAGGGTATTGTTTCGTGGTAACTAACATGTAAAATATAAAAGATTTGTCACGAGTCGTCATATAGAACACAATTTTATTAAACGGGTTGCGGAAATCTGTAAGTTAGCGAGCCTATGGCGATTTTTTATCACACGCTTTTTCCCTGTCAAAAAGACCTACCTGTTGAACCTGCGCTGATAATGTGCCGAATAACGCAAATAGACAAAGAAATTCCATTTCCCACTCGCACACAGTAGTATGTACGGTCGGTAATTCCCGATAATTGAAGTAGTGTTTGAGACCCTGTTATAGCATTCCCCCCGGCTTACCAACCGCATCCCCCACCCCAAAACAAATGAAATGAAGGATTTTTTTGTCTCTCGTTTGCTGTCGTTTTAATAAAACAAATCTGAGATGGGGGTAGGGAGATTTGTGATTAAATAATATTGTTTTTGGACGGTCAATTTCTTTTAAATTTTGTTTTGGTTCAAGGAAATGATACACATTAAGATATTTTCAATCTGTTCATAGTTTTAAACGATGCCCATTAGGGTCTTACTACCTTAATTATATCATTGTCGATGTGTGTTTTCATATTTCTAATGTTTTCTCTACAAATCATTTCATTATACCAAAATAATGGGATTATCAGGCTTCCAAGTCTGTAACCTTAAATACTATAGTTGTTAACGGATGTAGCTGAAAATTGTTTCTCTCTTCTAAATGTCCATACCTTGATTTAATCAAAAAAGTTTCCATGGACTATATTATTCAAGTGAAATATGACCTTTTTCAGATTGTGCGTTATATTCGAAGCAAAAGGAGGTGGATACGTAATAGCGAACGACTTTGTCAATAACAGAAACAAAAGTCCACAGGCGTACAACAAGACAGTCACGAAGAACGTTATTTGCTACAGGTATGACTCCATGTCACCAAAGCATTGCACTGAAACGAATACGTGTAGCGCATCAAAGCGAAATACTAGGCCGTTGGCAGTTAACACAAGGATAACAAGGGAACAAGATATTCAAGTTTCTTTCGACGATTGGTCGGATCCTTTCCCGTCTGGTGGAACAACTGAACACGCATCTGGCATAGAATCTTATGAAATCACGGTGAATGAAGTAAACGATGGTATATTGTCCTCAAAAGTCAATAACATGTCTTTGGGTAACATTACAGCCGGAGGTACATTTACTATTACAACGACCGCCGACAAACCAAGACTATATCGAATACTTCTTACAGTAAAGGATGTTGCTGACAATACCAGAAATGCGAGAGCGTTTGTCCTTTATGACAACTACTCAACGATAATGATGAAACATCAAAATCTCTTTTATATCAATTCTGCTTCACCATCTAAACAATACGAATGGCAAACGCATCACAATGAAATATGTATGCAATGGCGAGGCTATTTCTACAACAACTACTACATAGACCATGACTTTTTTCAACCTATGACTATATCAGAAGAACCTCCAGTTTCTGCTACGTATGACCAAATTTCCGGCGAATTACCAATCAGCGGAACAACAACTGTTAAAGGAATTGTAAACTTTCAGTTTTCCTTCTCAAAGAATGAGGAATCCTTTTCAGAAGAAATATTTGTACCCAATTTTACAAACCAGTCCTACTGCCATTACTTTTTACTAAAAGATGGCGAAAAATACACTCTTTCGATTAAGGCTATCGACATAGTAAATAATACTTTGAACGACAACAGAACCGTTTTCATTGATCGAACAGCTCCTATTATAAAGATTATTTGGCTAACAAAAAATGACAATAGGCAACTGTTCGTCCATGACTCCGACGACCTTTCAAAAATGAAAATTTATTTCGAAACGCTGGATCCACACAGTGGTATTTTGAACATCGAATGGCGACTAGGAACGTCGAATGGAGGCCGGGAATTAGGTCAAGGGATTATGAAGGCGAATACAATATCAAATGTAAGTTTCTGATTTTGCATTCAAGTATCATTCCATATGATATGAACGCCAAGTACTTGATAAAAATACTTGATTATATCACTTTCGTAAACAATTGTGTGATTAAGGATACCATTTGATAACGTCTTTAACATTCAAGGATGTAAACAAAGACAGTTCGGATAATGTAAGTAACAAACATAAAACATAGAAGAGAGAGTAAAACAAACCTAACCCTTCTAGCATTTTTGTTGTTGCAGGAGACTTGTGAAACAACTGATTGTTATTGTCCAGACATTGGCCTATGTCAGACCTTGGGCTACAGTATTCCATTGAACCAACTTGTCGCTAATAACACGCATGTCGCGGATCATAACAGAAACTATTATTTTTGGATCAAATCAAGAAATAACGCAGGTCTTACAAACATCGAATATCTCGATATTTTGGTCGACTATTCGCCCCCAGAAACAGGAGTTATTTTTGAAGGTATTGAAAGCAATTTGTAAAGAGATTGTGTAATAAACCTGTTTAACTTGGTCATTATAGCACTGCTTAATATCGTAATAATCGTATTATTACATTGCAATACCAAACTTGTCAAAACATTCGTATCACTCTTTATCATGTAGCTGTGAATTCATTCCACAAGTTAAGACATAAATACAGTCGAATAGTAATATACAATGATTTATGTTTTAACAGGATATGATGGTAACCCGGAGATCGATTATACAAGTGACAATGACTTACCTGTTCATTGGCATGGCTTTATTGACCATGAAAGCGGTATCATGATGTACAGAGTCGCACTTGCAGAGCATTGCCTAAGCACGGAATCAATTCTTTCGGAAAACAAGAACGATTCTATTATCGAAGTTAAGGAAGTTATTGGAAGAGAAACATCAGTAACGTTTAAAGCCAATTTTACAGGGAAGTATTACGCAAGTGTGATAGCAATAAACAACGCCGCAACCGCATCGAAGGCAGCCTGTTCCGACGGTGTTGTCAGGGATTTATCTCCACCAGAATTTAGAAATGTTAAAATACTTAATGCCAAGCATTCGGAATCAGTTATTTGTGACGATAAAGAACCCTACTTGTTCACAAAAGATCTTCAGATTATTGCATTGAACGAAAATGAACGGTGCTTAGGAATCTGTAAGCATGCGTATGACCCTTCAGATTTAGTAAGAGTGTTTCCAATTCAAAATCAAAATACTTCCGACCAGAATATACATGAATTCATTTGTGACAAAACTCCGTTATATACAAATGAAGCTCCAATCTCTATTCCGAATGACCAGTTTCAAATAACGTGGGATATGCAAGAGGACGAAAGTCAGATAGAAAACTATTTTATTGGCTTTGGGGATGACGCTGAGAATACGACACACCCTTCAATACTTGACTATAAACCTACTTATGGCAAACGCTTCTTTCACAAATCCCATTTAGGAATAAGTTCAGGAGAGCGATTTTTCGTCAGTCTTAAAGCTTTGAGCAAGTCCAAATCTGAGAGGACACAAATCATTGGACCTTTCATTATAGACGAAACACCTCCAGAGGTGCGCACGCATCCAGTTGTTACCATTTCAGAAAACCATATCACCATGGGCTGGACCAATAACAGCTTTTATGAACCTGATCAGGAAAATAACATAGACCAAATATTCTTCAAAATAGGTAAGTCAGACAGGTACACATTGTTAGTGTCATTAAGATTATTATGACTGGGTATTAATTATGATATGCATATTTAATCTCAGTATGAACTAGGTTCTAAAATTTACTTTTTGAAAATTTACAGAATGCAATGGAAAAGCAATTAGCCCATTTTATGAATGGAGCCGTGAAGACTCGGAGCCGTGCAGTGCATATTCCGGAGGATGTATTAGATACCCCTTAAAGTCACTTCAGTCTTTCGATACCGATCAGAGCCTAGGTTTTCGGTTTCGATTACACGTCTATAATAATGCTGGTCATTACGCAGAGAAACATATTCAGACACATTTCAAATTCCATCAAAGTATACACCTGGGCAAGCCATCGTCTTTGACATTGATCCATTGCACAAAGATTCAACGAATGACGTAGATGTCCATTTTACATCAAATACGTTGTGTGCAAAGTGGTACGGTTTTCGTCATCATGAAAACATCAATATTCAAGTTGGCATTGGGACGTCCAATAGTTCTGACAACATTGTGAAATTTTCTTCTCCGACATCGTCAACGGAAACGTGCATCCATTCGAAGCACCTCAATTATGAATCACTTTATTTTATAATATTAAAGCTTCCTGTTCTGGCGGAGAAACAATATCAAGTTCAAACGGTGTTTTTATCGTTAACGAAACGGACGTTATATCTAATACCAAAGTTTTCTTTGGGAAAGCGAGCAAACCAATTACAAGTTTAAGACAAGTAAACAGGACACGGTTCTGCTTTAATGAACCGTTACTAATAGGGAAGTTATATGAGATGAAATTTAACAACAGCACCACAGCGAATACAAAGATTTATTCAAATGATATGCTACTATTCAACGAAACAAATAATTCTGAGTTGGTATATTTTACGTCATTTACCGAAGAGCCATGTTTTGACATTATCACAGAAGACACAATCGAACATCACATGACTATTAAAGAAAAGGGTCATACAGAGTTCATTACTTCCAGAGCGTTGTTAAATCCAACTGTATCGTGGACAACGGACGACAAGATTTCACGGCAATCCCTGCGCGTTCAACTAGGTATGTTCACTGACATCGCATCAGAAAAAACGGATTACCAAGATGTGACCTTTGTAGATGTTGGCAGTTATCTTTCACAGTCATATGAAGGGTTTCAAACTCCAAAGGGCGTTACGACCATTGAAATAAAAATGCGTGTTTGTAACAAAATAAACACGTGCTCTGAATCAAATTTAACACAAATATTTCATGTTGAAAGCCCTGTCAGAAACGAATTGGTAAGCACGTCAGAATTAAGAAACTCAAACGTGAGCTGTTTGCTTGTACACATGAATGGGATACCCTTCCAGGCTGACAGTGGAATTTTATTCCATCAGTGGTCATTGTGCTTGGATGAAGCTTGTAAAAGACAGATTTCGTCTTGGAAGCTGTTGAACATCACTGGAAGCACATTTGAGGTAAAGACGTTATTTTGTTAATGTTTAGTTAAAATGTTCGAATTAGTTCTAAACATAGCGGCCAATTCGTCTGCCATGCGTAAAATATTTATATTGCTTTCTATTTGTCTCCATGATGTTTTCAGGTGAATATATGCATTGCGCCTGAAACATCATTAAAGACAAATACATACGGATGTATACGGGCATTTTCAACTGCTGGAAACGAAATGACGTCTTGCGCGAAAACCAACGTTTCAAATACGAATACAGATAGGACCATATTCGACTTTGAACTTACGTCAAATGCATGGAAACACGTACTGGAGGTAAGTACGTAACTTCTTAACAAGTATGCCGCCCATTCAAATTTGGGTGAAATTGAAACAGGATGTTAGATATGTATGTTTTTTCTTTATAATTTCACTACCAAATGATTAAAATACGAATATTTTCTCGGATTTGGCACAATATCGTTCCATCATAATGAATGATGGTTCGAATCCCGACAAACTGTTTTAAAACTTCATTTTCTTGATTCATGTAACCCTTTTTTCTCTTGTCAAATCAATTGTGCAGACGAACAATGGCTGAATTGCTAGTTTTGATATCAACGACGCTCTGTTTTTCAATTTTCAATGTTGCTTCTCCTCAAATTATTTTCAGATTAAACACAGCTCAAATGTTGGCGAACAATACGAAATTCTACAGAATAATGAGCTTGATTTTGCCAACGGGAAGTCTGCGGTGGTTGGAGTCATGCTTTATGCCGATCAGCGTAATTTAACGTGGTATCTGGTGACAACATCTACATTACCTCCGTCTGGCGATTGTGACAAAAGTTCACAATGCCAAAACTCTCTAACAACGGGGAATGGTTATGCGACGTTTGATATCACTCACCTTATGCAGAACATACGATATTACATATGTGCGTTTGCGGATGAATCGATAGTAGAGCGTGAATATTCAACAGAACACTTGAGTTCGATTCAAGAATGCAGTGATGGGTTTGTAGTAGACCGTGAGCCACCCTCAGCCGGAAACGTTTTAATAGAAAACACAAATGGCTTTGTTGCAAATTTAAGAAGTATCAAAATATACTGGAAAGGTTTTGCAGATAATGTGCACTCTTCAATGATGGGATATGACCGTGATATTGACTATTATATGCTTGCAATAGGTACGTTTAGGCTGTTATAGACACCGTTATGAATTTTGGTTAATCTTATTGTTATTTCAATGTCGTATTTCAAGCATATTTTATTACTATACAGTTGGTTATATGTCTGCTGAAATACGTTATAAAACTACATTGAACACACGGTACAAGCACTGATTATGCAAAGGGTTGCAACCCCAATACCTGGCCAAGTTGATGTTGTAAGGTTATAGACAAACATATCGGAGTTTTAACTCAAGACTGTTATAACGCCTTCTATTTATTAATTGAGTTACAACCGTCTTCCACGAAGCCCGCGATATGCATTCTGCGAATGGGCTAATCTCCATAGTTTCACATTTACTTATTTAAATGAAAATGTATCCTTCCTGTATTATATAAATCAGCGTTAGTTTTCAAATTTCAGGTCACAGGAGGGGTCAAGATGATATCATGCATTTCAGAAACGTTGGTCATGTTCATTCCGTAAACGAAGATATTCAAGCTGTCCTAAATGGAGCATCATTTTTTGTAACAGTTAAAGGTATGATGGTTTCTTTACACAATTTTTCGTAATACACCGGAATAAATAAGTGTACGTAGTTAATATACAGTCGAACCCCGTTTCCTCTTTGGCTCGAACTTGATCTAAAGGACCGATTTCATTAAAATGAATGTAAGAATTCCCGCTTGGCTCGAACTCCTCGAGGCTCGAGATATTTTCGCCGGTCCCTTGGAGTTCGAGCCAACGGGGTTCGACTGTATTCAGTTTTGAAATAACTGATTTTAACCTCGTTTTATACACACAATCTGAAACTAAATCAGAATATATATATAAACAAAATGCTTACAGATAGTAAATTGAAACTAGAAATTACTAAAATCTGTTAACTTTAAAAAATATGTATCGATGAAACGAAATATTAGGTTTATATGTGTGTCTATTTGTGTGTATTTAATAATTTTGTGTTATTGTGCACAGCTGTAGATTTTGCGGGACATGAAACAAAGGTATCGTCAGATGAAGTACTTGTCGATACAACGCCTCCATTTGTGGGAGATATCCACATTCAAAGTAATTTGTACTCACCTAGATATTTCTCGAGCCATATATTATCAGTTCGATTAAGTAACTTTATGGACCATGAGAGCGGAATAGACTTTTTTGAAGTTTGTATCGGCACATACGTTAATCTATGTGATACTGTCGAGTCCAAGCAGGAATCGGTTGACGTCATTGAAATAGCAATGGAAAATGCTCTTAGGGATGGATCTACATATTTCATTAATGTTAAGGTAAGTTTCATTTCACAAATCATTGTATTTATTACGCTTGTCGAAATTATTGGCAACATCCATGTGCTAGATTTTAAATTTAAATATGTGACTTGGAAAATGGAAGTACAAAATGCATTACACAGGTGTCATGCTTTCCGTTAAATTCATTAAACAGAATAGGATACATATTACAAAAACGACAAACCTTATGTTTACCTTATCTTCTGATGGTTCATATAGATGTATATGTAGGATATAATTTTAAAAATATATGTTTGATGGGCCAAACATTTGTTTCAGTGGTTTATATTTTGTCTAATTAATATGTCAAATACATTTCACACTGTAGATAGTAGAAGTTTAAAAGCATAACTTGCTGTATTTTTTGCAGGCGTTCAATAGAGCCGGATTGCCATCAAGAACGGTCTCACGGTCTTTGTCATTTGACAGTAGTCCCCCAGAGCTTGGCTTTGTTTTTGATGGGACACGTAAAGATGCGGTAATTTTATAATACACGTAAACTAGAATAAAACTTATTATAAAACGAAATAACTTTATGCTTTCTCTTGGTAAGTATGTGGAATAAGTTTGTGTCATATTTCCCAGTTGCGTTATAAACTTCGTGTTAATAATCTAGACGCGCGTAACAACCTTGTATTTAATTAATTATTTCCATGATATCTGCCTGTGGTTATATTTGAATTAGACTGCATACATTTGCTTTTTTAGACTGATATCGACTTCCAAAATACATCAACGGAAATACATATCCACTGGAAAGGATTCAACGATCCACACAGTGGCATGGCGTACTATGAGGTCGGTTTAGGGACTCGTCCATTCGTTGACAATGTGGAAAGCATAATTAACGTTGGCCTTAGAGAAGGTAATTAAAACCAATTGTATAAATTTCATTTCATAATACTACAAATAGGTTTTTCTTTTACAGTTTCCAGGCTAATGTCATAGAATAATATCATATATAACATCAATTTAATATTCTCAATTTTTTTACAGACTTTAAATGGCTGGACAATTTTCAACATGGCACAAGGTATTATGCAACCGTAAATGCTTGCAATAACGCAGGACTTTGCCAGAAGCGAACCTCAAATGGGATAGTTATTGACCCTTCTCCCCCGATTCAAGGACTTGTTAGTATTGGTTCGGGATCCAAACACCATCGATATGTTGCTAACAGGTATGTAATCTATGTAGGGACATTGTTCTTTTGAAATACTAGCCGACTGATTAAATATTACCTTTTTACCAAAACACTACGCCTATTTATTTTTTAATGGCAGCAAAATGAATTCCATACACTGTTAAAATTTTGTTCTGTAGAGGCTCCGTAACGGTACAATGGGTTGGTTTTCAAGACCCGGAATCTGGCCTGGATCATTTTGACATTTGCATCGGTGATTCTCCATCTAATTGCAAATATCTACCATACAAGCACTGCCAGTTACGGAACAGTATTGTGTTGACCGGACTTTCTTTGCCAGAAAACATAAACCTCTTTGTAACTGTAAGGGCGTTTAATAAAGCTAAAATCTTCACAAATCAAACGTCAGATTATTTCCGAATCGACACCACCGCACCAGTTATTTTCGAACGCCCTCAAATACGTCATGATATGAGTGGGGTATCTTCAAACAATGGCCAATGGGAAAGATCACTATTAAAACTAAAATGGAAGTTTGAGGATAAACAAAGTCCAATCGTGAGCCACATTTTAACTTTGAAAACCCATCATGACGGTCATACTCCTGTGGAATATCTACACGTCGGGAATATTGACAAGCTAACAATTAGTCTTCACGAAAATGATTTGTTAAATAATGGAGATAAATACTTCGTAACGGTTACAGGGTGTAATCTTGCTGATCTTTGCACAGAAGCAATATCAGAAAACATCACTGTTGACTCCTCACCACCACATGTTGGTGGATTTAAGCCCCCTCTGAACTGGAATACGTTTAAGAAAAATGGAGGTGAGATGCTTTCAAACGTAACATTGACATGGTATGGATTTATTGATCCTGAATCTGAAATAGAGTCCTACTTCATAACTCTAAGCAGAACATATAGTGGTAATGAACTGTCAAATGAGACAATAGTAGTAACAGCAAGTAATCAACATTCCGAAATGAATACGTCTATCACATTAGTTGAAACAATAAAACCAGATGACATTGTCATTATTTCTATCTGGGCAATGAATAAAATTGGACTGAACAGTAGCGTATCTCGAACATCGGTTCTAGCATTGTCTGGTTCATCAAGACATGGCAACATTTCAACAGGCAGACTGGAATTAGTCAAGCACTCATGCGACGTTCATTTCTGCAATAGTGATTGCACGTGCGCCGTCTTTGGGAAACCGTGTACTATGAAAAAAGATAACATAACGTGTAACTCTATGAATGTTTCGGAAATTGCAAATGAACTTCCAACACTTCGTGTCGTAGCGGGATTGACTGAAACTCACGAGGGAACGACAGCTTCATCGAATTGTTTGAGTGGAAATTGGAATATTATATCAGGGAACGAATCGGCATTTGAAAGATATGAATGGAGCGCAGGTCTTACAAACCAACCGATCGGAGAAGGTATATATGATTTGTCGAAGGAAATGCCATGGAAGGACGTTGGAAAGAGAAATCAGTTTGTGTACTGTTTGCCAGACAACAAAACTCTTTTGCGAGACAATAAGTATGTCATTTATGTACGTGTTTGGTACAATTATGACCACTTTGGCACATACATTTCTCCTACGATACTCATCGATACGACTCCCCCACAACAGAGTACGAAACGTAAAATTTTGGATTCTAATGAAGACTGCCAAGAAGACGTTGACGTCTTAAATGCAACAAGCACTGTAACTTGCTGTTGGAACAAGGTATTCAAAGAAAATCAGAGTAAAATTGCATACTTCGAAGTCGCATTAGGGACAAGCCCAAATGGTAAGCATGTTTAAAATCAGCATCAAACGAGTGTGTATTATATCTAATGCTTTTTGGTCGTTTTAAACTTTTGGCTACTATATTTACAGCGGTTTTGTGAGTGCCGTGTGGAAGCTGTAAAAAGTCGCCTCGCGCTTATATTCTAATGTTGTCACAATTTCCTGTCTAAAGAGACTGTGAATGGTAACCTTGTGTTATGTTTAGCAACTGAGCTTGTTTCTGTAGTTTTTCACATATCAAGAATTATACGAAATTAACATGTTGATTTGAATTTCAGGCAGCGATGTTTATGGATTGACGAATGTTGGGGTGAATACTCAGATAACATTTAACACAAGCTCCCTGCTACATGGCACGCGATACTATTGCACTGTTTCTTCATACAATATCCTTGGGTTGCATACAACAGGAAATTCAGATGGCTTTATGATTGATATTGATATTCCGATTCAGGGCACGGTGTTCAACACACGATCATTTTCTAATCGGCATTTTCAGTCTTCAACAACAGAATTTGAAATATCTTGGTATGGCTTCACGGATCATTTGTCTGGAATACGGTCGTATGAGGTTGCGTACGTTGAAGCCAGTGTAACCAATTATACAACTGTCAATTTTCAAACCACGGGCTTACAAACGAACGGTTTCTTTAGGAACATAACTTTGCAGCAGGGCATGTCTTACAAAGGATTAGTTAAAGCAATTGATGGTGCTGGTCATGAAAGTGAAATTTCGGTGTCAGCCTCAGTAACAATTGATTCGTCTGCACCCACCGGCTATATTTGTAGGCATTGGAATGCATCATCATTACCTATCTCGAATAATTCAATTGGTAGTGACTATATACAGTTTAATATATCGTGCGAGAGATACAAGGCATATAGGATCAATGGAATAAGTGATTTCTGCCTTGATGACACTAGACTTGTACTTCAACATGGCTATAACAAAGTTCCAATTTCCTTAGTTAAGAACTACAATAGGTCGTATGCATTCGAATATAATTTTCTATGCAAGGAAACCAAACAAGATCTGTTCTCGTTGTATTTTGACGAAAATGCAAAGTCTGACAGTATTCATCTGAACATCAGTGAGTGTGATATGGATATTGGACACGTGCTTGACGTGGTGAAAGTACGACAAATAGGGCCTTCTACTATACGTGTAGTTCCTTTTATTCTCGATAGAGAAAGTGGAATACGAAAGGTAAATAACTGTGTAAACACAAGATTCACAGGCATCATTACAATTGTTTGGTTTAAAATTCAAGTTCAGTTGAACCCCGTTGGCTCGAACTCAAAAACTGGCGAAAATACCTCGAGCCTCTGGAAATTCGAGTCAAGCGAGATGTTTACCTTAAGTAGAAAGAAATCGTTTCTTTACATCCAGTTTGAGCCAACGATGAAACCGAGCCAGTTAAAGCCAACGGGGTTCGCCTGTATATGTTTACATCCCGGTAGATAAGATTGTTTATTAAAAGCACTGTGACCCGACAGTCGAGTCAAGCTTGAAGCGTAAACTGGAATATGTATTCGAACGTTAAATTGCTGAATGTTTATATAGGAAAATATCCATATACTATTTTAGTATCATTTTGTTTTTATTTCAGTGGTCACTCGGGATTGGGACGACAGAAAATGGTTATCAGTTGCAGACTTTTCAAAATAAGTTTCATGGGTCCGATGGCATTGTCTCACTCAACGCTTCACATGGTACATCCATATTTGTTACGGTCATTGTCGAAAACAATGCTGGTCTGACCTCTACTTTAAAAGGTAACACAATAAAGATAGACAGGACACCGCCTGACGTTGTTGAGATTAAAGCAGAGTTTCGAGCCAGTGACCTAAACGACACGATATTTGCAAGGTGGTCTGCGAATGATGAAGAAAGTGGCATAGCGTACTGTTCCTGTGGACTAGGTATACTTGGAAGTTTTATGGATATTGAATTACGTTTAAAAGTGGTTGTTTGTGTTTGATAATTGTTCTTTTCAAAGGAACAAGCTATTTGGGGTGAAAGTTTTGCAACTGCGCTTGTCCGTGTAGTATCCATTGCATACAATAAAACATACGTTTTATTGATTGTGACAGATTGCGTAAAATATTTTATGATTTTTGTTTTCAATTTACAGGAAATGTGGGCGGGCAGTCAGATATCATTCCAATGCAAGTGTCGGACAGCATCGAAGGATGTAAATTAGTGGCCATTGAAAATAAATCCGAAGTATTTGTGAACGTTGTCTGTGTCAATGGTATGGAATTGGAGACATTTGCGTCGACAAAAGTGAATGTAATAAGACATGTCCCTACAACAGATGATGCGATCGTTAATGTTGTACCGCTGAACGAGTACTCGCCGACACTTCGGGATTGCGACGAAACCACGTGTACACAGTCTAACCAAAATAAGTTATGCTTGGAATGGACTGGTTTTCAAGATGTTCGCTATATATCTGGATACGAGTACAGAATTCTCGTCGGCAATTTCTCTGAAAGAAAGTGGAGTCCATGCAAAAGACATACGTTTACGGAAGTGAATATAAGAATGCAGGAAAATGTCATCTATACGGCAGAAGTCAGAGCTATAAATCGCATAGGTCACAGTGCCGAAGTATCCAAAGATATTCGTAGTTTGCCAAATGGACCAGGCCTAACAGGTGGCGTTAACATTGAAACAAAAACGCTACTAACTCTTGTAAATGATATTGGTTGTCGGGTTGTATATATTATTATAACAATTTACCAAATAACATACCCCTGTCTTTTCAATTAAGATATATCAAGAGAAATATTGACATTTGTTTTGTGCGTTTACGTCTTTTCTTAAGTCCTGATTTTCTGTTACAGGGCAACCAGTGAAGACAGTATTTTCCAACTCTACTCTCTTTTTGGACTGGCAGTCGGTTTTCGAACACACCGAGTTTGAATTGCGATATGATGTTATGATAGGTTCTCAGTCCGGTTATACTGATCTACTAGAGCTGCAGAACACCGGAAGTCTACAATATACAGTACCTGTGCCAACGTCCACCATTGTTTCTCCAGTTATTACGGAGCTCCATATTACAATCAATGCTATAGGACTGACTGGATTTCAGACGCGATACGGTTTTGTTTACCGTTATTAGCATTACGACTGTGCTGCTTTGAATAACTGTATAATGTATAAATTGTACTTTCCGTTGAGTTTTTTTGTGCTAGAACGATATTTTGTGTTACAGTAAACAGTGCTTCATATGTATATCAACAGTGCTTCATATATATTTCAACAGTGCTTCAAATATGATAACATGTATGTCTATTTTGTATAGTAGCAAGTTGTAACTTTATTTCCTTCTTTCTGGTATTCTTTTAATACTAACATGAATGTTGCATAGGGATACAATAAAGTCAATAGTCATGGTTTCTTTGTTCCGGCTAGGATATAGTTTTTGTTTAAAATGAACACTTAAAGGCAAACTAAAAACAGTGTCTTGTTAAATTCTAGCACACTCAAATACTTTAAAGTATCTTTGAAAATTATATACGATCATAGAACAATATAAGTTTGCAATTGAGTCGGCAGGACAAGTAACGCGCAAGAAGCTCTTTTGAGATATAAGCCGACTCATCTTCTGGGTTTATTTGTTAATTATTCCTCTTAAGAAAGTTAGCCTCTTTCTCAGCTTTAAATATTTGATAAACTAGTTTTAGATATTCTCAAGATTATAAAGCTTTAACATATTTATAATTATAGTTCTATTTTTATTTAATAGATGATACCGTTTTTACTGTAGTATATTTGTCGAGTTAAATATAGTGCATAAGGGTAGATAATTGTGTTCTATTTATACGGAATAGGGTAAAATGGTGTTATAATGTGTATATCATATCGTGTATATTATTAGAAATCATATATAGTGAATGTACTCGTAATGTGTGCTATAAAGCATAACAATTTATTCTCGTTCGCGTTGTGTTAAACTAAAAGCACGTAATAATCCCGTCATATTTGAATCTAGCATCAAACGTACAAAGGTTATACATGTATATGATTTATTGTGTAATGATTCCATCCAAATGTGTCCGTCCAAAACGAATAAATAAATATGTATATTAGTATTCTTGTTTTCACTACCAGGGTATATTTCGTGTACTCATAGGAAGGAATCTTTAAGTTTTGTCTTGAATTCTAAATGATGATCTTTTCTGTAGTTTAAGATTTTGGTCCCATTTCATTAATTCCACTAACTTCCATTGCTTTCAACGTCAACGGTTTGTATTATAGGTGTGACGACGTCATCTTGGCTGGTATAAAAGGAGTGACAACGTTATCACGGCTAGTATGATAGGTTTGACGACGTCATATAGGATAGTATGATAGGCGTGACGACGTCATATATAAAGGTATTATAGGTGTGACAACTTTATATATGGGCTGGTATGATAGGTTTGACGACGTCATATAGGATGGTATGATAGGCGTGAAGACGTCATATAGGATGGTATGATAGGCGTGACTACCTCATAAAGGTTGTTATGATATGCGTGACGACGTCATATATGATGGTATAATAGGCCTGACGACGTTATATAGGATGGTATGATAGGTGTAACAACGTCATATATGATGGTATGCTAAGTGTGACAACTTTATATATGGGCTGGTATGATAGGTGTGACGACGTCATATAGGATGGTATGATATGCGTGAAGACGTCATATAGGATGGTATGATTGGCCTGACGACGTCATATAGGATGGTATGATAGGCCTGACGACGTCATATAGGATGGTTTGATAGGCGTGACGCCGTCATATTGGATGGTATGATAGGCCTGACGACGTCATATAACTTGCATGGGTGAAAGTTGAAAATTTTCAAAATACTGAAAATCAAAGCTGGGGTCCAGGGGGGCAGGGCCCCCGGTGGGTCCAGGGCAACGCCATGGCTATGGATCCAGGGGGCCGGAGGCCCCCTGAAGCTCCAGAAATAAAGCATTTTAAAAACACCTTTCACAGCCTTTTCCTGACTTTAAATCAGTCAAATCTATGTTGTATATTTATGATAATTCTGGCAGCTTTTGTAAACATACATACGACCCCTGACAAAAACATCCCTCAATACTTAAATTCTTGCTCATTAATCAATAATTCATTTAACTCTGTAACTCATTCAATAAAAGTAAAAAAAAGAAAAAAAAGAATAGAAATTAAGATTTATATTATATTTTTATCAAGTTAAACAGCACATTTAATAACTTGTACATACACAAACATATATAAAATATATACAACAATATTGCTAAGAAAATATTAACAAAATATTACAAGTCTCTAAACTAAATGTTCACTGATCTGCCTATATTTCTTTTCCACTGGGTGTCCCAACAGAATCACTAGTGGATTTAAAATTTATACAAAATATTGTTAAAAGCATTTACAAAATATATCAGAGTCCTTAAACTGAATTTTCGATGGCCTGTCTATATTGATTCAATTCGTTTCCACTGGTGTCCACAACTAGAACCACTAGTGGCTTTCCTTTTTCTGTTGACTATTCTGTTTTTCAACCTCACTAACTTGGCTATTCTACTAAAAATGACCCCTGAGAACACTGAAAATACGGAATTCCGTATTAATACGGAAAACTTTCACCCATGTATAAGATGGTATGATAGGCCTGACGACGTCATATAGGATGGTATTATAGGCGTGACGATGTCATATAGGATGGTTTGATAGGCGTGACGACGTTATATAGGATGGTATGATAGGCTTGATGATATCATATAGGATGGTATGATTGGCCTGACGACGTCATATAGGATGGTATTATAGGCGTGACGACGTCATATAGGATGATATGAGGCCTTACGACGTTATATAGGATGGTATGGTAGGTGTGAAGACGTCATATAGGATGGTATCGTTGGTGTGAAGACGTCATCTGGGATGGTATGATAGGTGTGAAGACGTCATCTAGGACGGTGAGATAGGCATGACGAAGTTATCTGGGATATGAATTATGATACGTGTGAAGGCATCATTTAGGATGGTACGAAAGGTGTGAGGACGTCATCTGGGGTGGTATGGTTTGTTTGAAGACGTCATCTAGGATCCATCTTATGCATTGATTGATAACGTAGATCCAAACACAACGAGCTTTATTCAGTCTAAGACACTGGCTACACATTGTAAACTTCTACAAAAAAAACATACATTGATGACGCAAGTATGACGTAATTCACGACTTCTTTTAAGTACACATATATGGATGACATAGTGCTCAGAACGTAGATCACAAGTTCAAGGGCACGTACAAGTAGCATTACACAACCACTCCGTTATTTCGTTGAATAGTTTAATCGACAACTGATTACATCTCAGACTAGAATAATAACATTTGACATACTCGAAATAAAAATAAAACGAATACAACTCTTAAATTGTTTTGGTAAATTCACCTTGAGCAGAAACGTACGTTGCAAGAAAAACAATTACCTCTACCTTCAAAAAATGAACTAGTATAATGTTTGCATTTAAACATTGACATCATCGCAGAGGTTATCTTAAAACCTAAACAAGAGCACCAACTGTCACAAAATACACCCATCCTAATTTTAGGACACCAAGTTTACTGATAAGAGGATGATATTTGAGCCAAATTTAGAGAGCGGAAGCTGTCAGTATAGGTTTTGCCAATTCAAGGGTTATAACTCATGGTGACTGAGGAGACATGGCTGGTTATTGAACTGGACAGAAATATTCTCATATTCTGACCAAAGTTGGTAATTGTTGGACAAAGGCTTCTTAAGTTATTGATCGGACAAGAAATGTAGTTTCTTTAATCAAAGCGCGATTCCATTCGAGTTACTCAAGCAATGTGGCTGGTTATCGAACTTGTCCGAGCATCATGCCCGTACACATTCTGGCCAAATCGTGGGATGATCGGACAAAGGCTTCTATAGCATTGATCAGACAAGACCGATTTTAGGGTATTTCTGTAACTAAAGGGCGATAACTCTCGAGTGACTAAAGTATTATGACTGGTTATCGAACTTGTGCGAAATGTTATGTCCATACATAGGTAATCTGTGTGTGTAAAGAGTGAAACTCTTGCCCATACACACTGACCATTTTGGTGATGGTTGGATAAAAACTTCTAAATATATTGATCGGACAAGATTCCGCACGCCGCCCGCCCGCCACAGGCAAATCTATAATACACTTCGTTCTATGAATGGGCGCATAAAAAGGCAAAGCACCAGGTTGAAAAGAAGTTGAGTTTTCTGTCAGTCATTTTTTTAACTTAATTGCAACAGTTTTAGGGTTGAGCAGTTTTTCTCATTGAAAAATAGATTTGATAGATAAAGGCGTCGAGTTCGGTCCTCTTCGTATATAGTGCACTGCATCACCCTCAGTACACAGGTTTGAGGCATTGGCGAAGACCAAGGTGGGGCCGCTATCTCCACTGAAGTACATTTCCCCTTCTGTTTCTGTATACCTCCTACTTTGTACAATTATTAAATCCGTATCGGAGTATCATAATTGCTTAGTTTCAAACCTGTTCGCACGTTAATTGTATTTCTTGTTCCCACTTCATTTCACGTTTCTATATAATTCTAACAATAAACTGCACAGAGCAATTAACACAACCCATAGCTGCTAACATTTATTCAAAGATCTGGTTTATGTTGCTAAATTTACATGCAACTGAATACAATATCAACATAAATAGCCAATAAAGAAAACAACAATATGGACTTTAGCATAACATTTCTTTGAACAAAATGTAAAAACATTTTTTGTCCATATTCCCATATTTTTTTAATGACAACAAATGAAGCGTTTTTTCTCATTAAACAAGTTTGCAATGCTTAAAGATGTATGTCAAGTCATGTTGCAGCATATTAATGTAACAAAGTAAAATGCAAATTGGCAAAATGTAAACTCGGAGTAATGACTGACTCCCCCCCCCCCACACACACACCCCTGCATCTCAAAACATCACATTTGTATCATACAAATGGTATCAAAAGGCTCCATCTCCTTCTTTGTCTCTGGATACATGAATTGTTAGTAAAAAACATACGATAGGGCAGTTGCATGCATTATAAACTCAATAATAGTAATTTTGGAAGAACAATATTTTCCTAAACAAAGTTGTTTTAAAAGTAATCTCCAAGATTCCATTCTTCATTATAATCATTAATATAACACATCGTCACCTTAGTGCAATAGCTCAATATAGACATAGAAGCAGATATTGCGTTCTTGCACTAAGGTGACGACATAATACCTATGTAAAACAAGAGCGCTGCAGGGCGATTGCTCGTCTGTTCATGGTGTTGATTCAGTAAAACAAGGGGAGTAACCCAACAGTATTTAAACACAGAGTTATGGGCCTTGCTATGCATGTGCGAGTAGAAAATATTTCTCTGGAAACATGTGTACCAAGTTTCACTTAACTTATTTTTTTGGAAGGGTTATGTTTTTGCACACAATGACAGAGATGACAATATAGGACATCAAGGCTAACAGTTACACTGACTCAACAGTTTTCTTGTCAAAAAACAGACAAGCTTACAATATAATAATAAATACTATAATTCATTTCCCTTCCAAAAACAATTAAGCTACAATGTAAGCAGCCATTCAAATTCATTGTCAGTAAAATAATAAACAACAAAATGCCACCTTTTTAATGCAATATAAAACATAGTACTTCAGATTAGGAGCATCAGACGGTATAGTAACATCTGATCAAGTGACTTTGCACTTTACCATCTCGGCGACAGTCATTTGCAGGCCAGCTCCACCCTCATTGAACAATGAAGCCTGGTTCAAGTGTAACCAGTGATAAAACAAACAGGCGCAAATCCCCCAAAATGGTTGGTAATGTATATTTTGTAGAAAGTAATTAAAACCATACATGTACTACTACATTGTTGTTATTCCAACACAAAACTATGTAATGATAGACTTTTTGATTTACATGTTGCCTCTACATGAATCAACTATTAAACAGGGAACAACTTCCAGACCATGCATTTTATACAAGAGGAACTACTTCTGACCATGCAATTTATACACTGATATCAAATGGACAGGAACTTCTTTCTGTTCATGCAATATATACAATGATATTTAATGGACAGGAATGTAAAAGAATAAAATAAATTTTCTTTTTTTTCTGAAAATTAATACCTGACTTGAACATGAAGATATGCATTGAAAAACATTTCTAGCAAAAAGTATCTTATTATCTTAGTTTTCAATAAGACCAATGCAAAATGTCACCTGATAACAAATTATAAAATACATATCATAATCATTTTGCAATGAGCAAATACATGGAATAAGAATGTCAATTGAAAACAAGTCAATAAACACCAGACTGAAACATGTGAACACAAAATAAACAATACACTATCTTTTTAATTGTGACTGACAAAAAAGCATCATTGATCAGCAAAAAAAATATTTCATTTGAGCAGTAACAAAATTAATAATACAGTTACCGCTTTTGAAATGACACATAAATATATCTCAATCTCATCAAATATAGTGTATACTATTTGATTTCCAAAAATAACTGATATAACAAAAACTAGAGCTGTCACAGGAGTGACGAAAACCCACACACACCTTCTGGTCACAGAAATTGTAAACCACTGCTTTGAAAAGGGGCCATAACTCTGTCAGACACAGGTGCAATGTAACCAAAGTCAAACTTGACCTGTATTTTATAGTAGTGAAAAAGAGAAACAAAAATTGTACCCATCATAAGATAATGTCCAGACACCAATTTTGGCAATTTTTAAGTTGAAAATGGGCCACAACTCAGTAACAATTGGAAGTTTGTTTACAAATTCAAACTTGACCTGTTTGTACAAAATGTTGCCTCCTTCATGAGTTATTATTCTCACATATAATTAGTAACAAATGCTGATTTAAAGTTATAAGAACAATTAACCATTGATCCCTGGGTCCCGAGTTAATGAGACTCCAGGTTGGTCTGCACAAAGGACACCCAGAGTCTGAAATGCTAGCCTATCGGCTATTGTTAACTATGTGAAGTGCAATGTGAATGATTTTTTCTAAGGGCTATTCCATTTAAACATTTAAACCCCGGAGGGAAAGCGCTTTTAAAATATACCAACCCCCTTCAGAAGCAAATTTACCCTTTCAGTGTCCAAATTAGCAAAAAAGGCACCCACCCATAAACTATTAATTTAAATAATTGCCTTCACCCCATGGGGTATATGTTTTACCGGAATAGCCCTAAACTAAATTAGTAAATGTCACACTGGATTACAGGGGGCAAAAAAAATTGAACACATGCAAACCATGATCACTAATATTTCAGATTCTATTTATGTATAAAATATAACTGGTTCAAAATGGTACATGGGTGAACAGTGACCACAAAGAAATAATGTACCTTTTTCATCAAACCCTCACATTTGTCATCTTTAAGTAGGAATTTCGAGAACTTGGTAACTCATTCTATTTCTATATGCAGTTATTGTGTTCTTGCAATAGGGTGACGCATTGTTAGTCTCTGTTCATTAACGAATACATACATGTACAAATATGTAATAACAACTGCAAGAACCAGAACAGACAACATTTAAAAACAGACAATAACATGATTTTAAATGTAAAGATACAACTTTCTTTTAACAATAATTTTAATTTGTAAATTATTTCATCAAAGTGTTGAATGTGTCTCATTATAATATACTCTCTAAAGTACACCTCAGGGCAACCAAGATGTCTATGTGAGAACAAATATGTACAATTATCCGCAAATAATCACAACTATCCAAAGTTATGATGAGTTTTTAACGCCCATTACATGTAACACCACTGTCGATGTTCTTCAAACCTTTATCATTGACGTCACCATTTTTGATGACATCGTCACTTTTCGTGTTACCATCATCACTTTTCGTGTTTCCATCATCACTTTTAGTGCTTCCATCATCACTTCTAGCGCTTCCATCATCGCTTTTTATACTTCCATCTGAACTCAGTCTATTTCCATTTCCATTCAAAGGAGCGTCCTTTCTCCAATATTCTTTTATATCGAGATCCAAAAATTCAATGGACTTCAGAAATTTCTTTCCGTTAAATCCCCCGACCGCAAATAATCTATCTTTCATAACAGCAACTCCGCAGTTAGCCCTCTGGGCCATCAATGTAGGTCCCAGTGTCCAAGTGTGGCTCTCTGGATCATAGATTTCTGTCGTGTTCAGCGCAGATGTGCCATCATTTCCGCCTACGACGTAAATCTTACCTGAAGTTACATCAGCATCAGTAATTTCGGTCAAGTTTTACAAAGGCTGTGCATGTATGGCTTTAGATTTATAGTCAGAGTTACAGATAGTGTGTGTATGTGCATAAATTCTCAATTTAAATAATAGAAAACACAATTATTCTAAAAATCAGTAACAAAATCCATAAGTAAAAGCAGAATACCCAAATGTAATAAAATGGATGCATATTGAATTAAATATTAAAATTGGAAACTCAATTCGGCTAATTCAGTGAACCGATTTGTTAAACTTATTTAACCTCATTTAAAAATAGATCATCGTATCCAAAAGATGGAGTAATGAAAACTTAAAATACTCATTGATAATGTGAGATACCAAATTTATTCCAAAAGTGTTAAGTCATACTTAATAACATTGAACATCTTATCTGTAACTCTTGTAACTCTGTATAGTAATAGTATTCCCCTTGATAAATAAATCATGCAGCCCTACCCTTGTAGACATCCACCCCGGCCCCTCTCCGTGCAATATTCATATGTGAATGCTGGGACCACTCATTCGTGACTGGATCATAAACTTCTACTTCGTTCAGGCACTTCCAGTCATTTGTCCCCCCAATGGCGTATATCTTGTTGTGGAATACTGCAATGGCTACTTGGAACCGAGCTGCATAATAGTGTAATGATATAGGTTGAGAATTCTGTTTTCTTGAATACATATTATACAGTTCAGTTGTTTTTTTGGGAATTATTTTTACAGCCTGTGCCTTGCAAATTGGGAAAAAAGTCCAGATTGGGAATTGCTTTTTTATTCATTAACGTAATCTGCATTTATCAAATTGGGAAAAAAATATGAAATTTTGGGAAAAATGAACACTTTTTCGCAAGGGAAAACAGCCTTTAGAAGGCAGTAAATTGCACCAAAAAAAATCACTGCATTTGGAGGTAAAAATACCCTGTTGGTCAAGGTGTTAGAAGCACAACAACATGTGTTGCAATTTCAAACCATCTTTCTGGTTCTACCAAGAAACATATTACTCACAAAGATGTTTATATCATTTGACATAATATTCCGTGCGCCTAGCTTTAACCAATGTTATAAAATCACTTCTTTTATTGAGGGTCAGTTTGCCAAAATGCAATCCTGCAAATCTTGGATATGGTGGGCCAAATCCCTGACAAATGTCACCATATAAGTATGAGTATTTTGAATGAATTCCGACAAATAAAACATTTATTAAAAAAAGTTGATGAACTTCTTAAGCAGCCCTCAAAATTGGGTGTTTTTTGCCGGCTTTCCACAGTAAACATGACAGCTATCAGAAAACCCAAATAAGTGAACAACAATTTGGTATTGGACAAGCTTGGTAAACCTATTTTAATTCCAAGAATTTACATGACGCCAAACCACCTGCATATAAATATTCATAACTGTTTAACGAACGGAGATATTTACTTGTCATAATATTGTTAAACAGCCTAAATCGTTATCAAGGACGGTCATAATTCATTATAGCATCATATTAATACTGTAAAGAGTTAAAACAAGTACCTAAATATTTATTAAATTGTGATCATATGTGGTACAATCAACTCACCAACTTTCATAGGCGCTACAGTGTCCCAGTTTAGAGTGTTGAGATCCAGGGTCTTACACAATGTCACCGTCTTCTGGCCCATACAACCTCCCAGAACATACATCTTCCCGTTCAGCACAGTGATGCCTGCAACAAGCACATATTGGAAGTGACCCATACAACCTCCTAATAGTTTGTGACAATCTATCAATAGCTGTAAACAATCTATCAATGGGGACATTCTATCAATACCTCAAGACAAATGTTCAATAGTTTGTGACAATCTATCAATAGCTGTAAACAATCTATCAATGGGGACATTCTATCAATACCTCAAGACAAATGTTCAATAGTTTGTGACAATCTAACAATAGTTGAGACAATCTAATGCACCAGTCAATTGTAACCAGGCCCCCCCCCCCCCCCGCCCAGGTCCAGAGGTATATCGGGGATAGCCGGAGAAATGGACCGTGTTTTTACCTTTCAGGCGGCCCTGCAGAGCCGGGTGAATGTGGTGGTTTTGTCTTCGCACAAATATAGCGGGGAATGGGCCTTACCAAGTCCCCGCTATTCCCCAGAATAATGGGGGGGCCGTGGTTAAAATTGGCTGGTGCATAACAATAGTTGAGACAATCTATCAGTAGTTTGAGGCAATCTTTAAGTAATTTGAGACAATCTATAAATAGTTTGTGACAATCTATCAATAGTTAGAGACAATCTATAAATAGTTTGTGACAATCTATCAATAGTGCGAGCCAATCTATAAAGTTCAAGACAATCTAATAAACTTCCCCATCCATCCAACTACACTCCACCATCAATTTCCCCATGTCCCACTGGGTAAACATTAAGCTTGACCAGTGGAATTTCTCATAGTTTATCTGCTTACTTTTACTAACATATTTCTATAGAAGAAGTATTTTAAAATATATTTAGTTTATTAGTTCTACAAGTAAGCTCACCTGGGGATGCGACACCCCTGTCTGCCTGTGTGAGGACGGACCATTTCCCCGTTGTCTTGTCGTAACACTCCACAGTTCTCATGTCTTGGTTCCCGTTTGAGCCTCCAAACGCATAAATACAATCACCATCTTGCCCAATACTGAACCGACCCCTGAAGCATATGCTATCTTAATTTAACAAGTTTTTCCCTGTATTTTTGACCTTGACCCTTAGCATTGGGAATTTAACCACTCATTTGTGGGCCTCATAAATTCAACAGCAAAAAACTACACTTTTTCAATCAGAACTTCTTCCAAAAAACAAATTCTGATTAGGAAATTTTATTCAACATTCACAACAATGTTCTTTTTGGCATTTAAATTAAAGCCTAATATCAGCTATAAAAATAAGGCAAGCATCAGCTATAAAAATAAGGCAAATTTCAACTGTAAAAAGGGCCAACCCAACAATCAGAATTTCTTGTAAAATGGAAGAATCAAGTGATTTAAAAAATTGAAATATTTACAAGATCTTATTTGGCACTCGGCTGTAATTCCATCATAAAGAAAATTAAATGTTCCTTACCTGGGCGACATCATGTCAGCAAGCTGAGTCCACGTGTTTGTCTCCACATCGTACATCTCTGAAGACTTCAGACACTCGCCTCGGTCATATCCACCTGGAGAGGGAGAAAACATTTCAGTAAATGAATGTTATACGGAAATACAATCTTATCCTGCAGCACAAATGTTGTATATCCATGGACTTCAAGCATTAATCATCCAGTTCTTTTTAAGCAACTGTGTTCAGTTTTATTGGTTATAAAGTTAATGCATACCATTTAGATTTGGAATTTTCACATTTAAACATTAGAATGTGGGGGAAATTACAGCCATAAAACCAAGACATAAGAGAAAAAGGAATAAATTGATGGCATTTTTTCACTGCCTGTGAGATTATAATTATGAAATTTTTGTCCAAATGTAACAAACTTATTTTAATATTAAATATTTATTTGGAATTTGTGCGTTTAAATTGGGAATATTGTATATTTTCTGGCAATATATCCAAATTACTGCTACCAAATAGCTGAAAGTGTTAGATCACAATAATAAATCTACTGGACTGAGCCACAATTCTTCCTTAAAAGCTCATGATTCAAATAGCAAACATGCTTACAGGTTATTTTAATTATAAACCATTCACAATTTCTCTCCTTTCCTTTCTGGTGTTCGCAAATAGTTCTTTGTACCTACCACACACAAACAGTTTTCCATCAAGAGACTTCATCCCAAATGCACACCTGTTGGAGGACATACCCTGCAGGTTAGACAAATCTGTCTCACTGAAAACAGAAACAATGGAAGAGTTACACCCCTTCACAAATTCACGTCATAATCCATATACAGACAAAAAGAAGTTCTGCAAAACTTAAAACAATTAAAAAAAAAAGATTCATGAACAATCTTTCAGCCACATTCCAAAGAATTAAAATTGCAATTCAATTTGTCAAAATCCAAGTAATTATGTTCAAAAAATGTCTTCACTTTACTTTTACCCAATTTAGCATGTGTAATTGAAGTACTATGTGTTTGAATAACAAATATTTTCGTATGATGTTTTTATTGTTTATGTTAGAGTTTTAACTTTGGTGATCTGCAGAATTTTTTTTTTGATTTTGATTTTTTTCTGTAGATTGTCAAAATTGGACTTATAATGTATTGGTGTTTGTTGGTGCATTTCACAAATTTGAAAAATCCTTGATTGTCATTGGTCCACACAAAAATGCAAACACCAAAAATCGTAAATAAACAGTGTGTTATCATTGTGAGATAATATTCCTTTATAATTTTATCAATAAATATTCACGCACATATCAATGGATGGTGCTAGCCTATTCGTGAGTTCGGGTAATTCGGGCCCATCCTCCCCAGCAACAGACTGAGTTGCCAGGCGGTAGTGGTTAGAAATGGTGACCATGGTTCCATTCACTATTGCTATCACCATGTAGGAGCGTTCTGTGTGAGAAAAAGAAAAAGCATCACAAAACATGGTACAAGAAACATAAAATAATCAAGATTATCAGGGGGTAAGGTTGCCTGGTAGGGTACATGGAGGTATCTGCCTCACACCCTAGAGGTCGATTGTTCTATCCTCACCAGGAAGTTTGAATGATATCCAGAAAACAAAGCAATGTTACTTCTCCATACATTTATAAAATCTTCAAAACTATAGATATGAGAGCATTACAGGCAGTAAGTTTAATCTACAGCTTTGAAACACCCCTACCCTCCAGATGAAATCTACCACTTTTGATTATTTTTTTTTCAAAATAAAATGGCCTTAAAATTAAATAAAATGGCCTTAAAATTGCATTTTACTTAAACAGTAAGGTCATAAAATTGTCCAATATGTAACTGCAGTTGTTTGGTCACACATGGGAGCCGGTCAAAACACCCTCTGCACATTTTTGTAAAGGACAAAACCCAATCACCATTTTTACAAGGCGGACAAAATACCTCCATATGTTTTTACAAGGCGGACAAAATACCTCCATATGTTTTTACCAGGTAAACTAAACAACCCCTAAGGTTTTTAAAGGGTGGATACCCGTTGAAAACCTGGTTAACTACACAGCTGAATGTGAAAATTTGTACCCTTTCCTGATCGTACCAAAAACAATATTCGCACCCTGCACGTAATGATTTTTTTACAGAAAATGTATTTAGGTCATTCTGATTTTTTTAAAAACATTTCTTTGTTTTAGATGCTTTAATGCTTCCCCAAAAAGGACACATTATTTTTTAAAAGTCCATCTAATTAATGCAATCAAGGTGAATGTGAATATAAATTCAGGTTTACTTATTGATAATAATGTGATGTTTGCAAAAAAGTATCATATGAAGTCTACCTGTCTGGAGAATCAAAACTACGTTTCTGACAAAGAGGTTCACATTTCTGAGTATTTATTACTTTTTAATCCTGTAAAATCATAAAATTGCTAGTGGCTATTCAATTTAAACATACAAACCACCCCAGGACGACATAATAAATAAATTCTGTAGGGTAGATTCATGTTTGTTTATTGCTTCCAAAAGTTTCAACAACTTCTAAATGAGGACTATCCAACTTAAAAGTGCCTTCAACGATTGGGATGTATGTTTAGATGGAAAAGCCCTAAGCAGGTGTATAAACAGCCATTACCCTTGGTTTTATATGAGGCAACTATCGACCATTCCTTCTCCTTCGTGCTGTATGGCTCGATGTTGAACTTGCGGTAGTTTGCACCCATTGTCTCCGGGGAGATAGAGTCCTTGTTGATCACCTTCCCACTCTGAAAATTACCATAAAACATTAAGGAAACAATGATCAATGTCATGGTTTTTGGGTGAACCATAACGTTATTAGCATTCTATAATTCAAAACTTTCTAAATTATAAACTGCGACCTGATCTTTTTTCAGCAGTCTTATATCACTGGTATCCAGACATTAATGCAAAAATTGGCTCATCCAGACAAAAACTAAAAAAGTTGTAAAAACGATAAATTTGTGAGAGTGCAGCTTTAAAACTTCTCAAATTTTATCAAGGGAGGTAACTCAATAAATATGACCAGAGAACCATAGTACTTCATACAGCCAATAATTTTGTGTATTGTCAGTGTTACCTGTGCACATATCTTAACATTTTTATGTCATGTCCAACATAGAACTTTTTCCACTCAAAACGTTGTTGTTGTCCAATAACTGATCTCCTGACCCAGTCACCCAGTCACCAAGACTGACAATCCTGTTTTTGTTGTTTTTCTTTAAAAACAGACAAGCTCAAAACCTTTAAAGCCTGTGACATTTTCATGCACCTGTTTTTTCTGTGTAAGCCGCTTGTAGTCCTTGACCAGGTCGTTCTCTTGTATGGTGGCATCTTCCACATCGTTACAGTCCGTCACCGAGTTGTTGGAATTTAGGTACAACATTATATTCTGGAAACAGAGAACACACATGTTAACCTAATCTTATATTCTCTAGAGGTATTTTGGGCATTATCCTGGACATTGTTACAATATGCCAGAGCAAAACTTCCAGCTTCGAGAACAGAATAAATGGGGGGGGAGGGGTATTTTATTCATCTTTGCAAAATTTGGGAGGGGGGGATTGTTTCTTACACTTGTCACAGAAAAATGTTTGAAAGGCCTACGTCAAGTACCTTAATTCTACAACAACCCAATGCTACAATTTGTAAGATGTTAGTATATACAGAATAATAATGGCCAATTCATTTGGTTAAAAATTGATCTAGATATTTTGAACTATCTCAACAAAGATTTGGACAGTGCAGAGTTTCAGATTTTGTTGACAATTGACAGACACCTGTCCTGTTGAATGTAAGTGGACAAAAAAACACTATTGACTGGACAACTGGTTGACAATTCCAGTTCCAATGATCCTTATTATCCTTTTAGATTTTGTTTGTGTTGAAATGTTATAAACATGTAACTTATAGTATATATGCAAAAAAAAATGGGATTCTGTAAAACTCAGGACAAAAAAATCAGACAATGAAAATATCTCACACATAAGTGTTACGGCAGGTTGTACTTATTATGATATTATCTCGATAATAACTAGCAGGCCATGATATATAAACATCAGAAAATATGCAGCTATCAACAGAGGCATCCTCCTAACATAATTTGCACATTTATGATAAAAACCACATGCCTTTCCTGAATATCTATCACATCAATCTTACTTAGCTGATATGATCTATACATTTTTTCTTAAGCATGACCAAGCTATTGCTTATTTACCATTCCAAATGAAATTTTTTATAATATATAGATATATATATATAACACACAATTTTCAATTTATGAAATTAAACTCATTGACTATATTTCTATATCTTTCACAATCACTATGTCAAGCAGGGCTAACTCACAGTTTTCAATAGTTTTATAAGAGGATGAAGCAAAAAGAAAATATTGTTTGGCTGACATTCATTGATCAGGATGCTGATGCTATTACTTATTTCCAATATCTTTATCTTCAAGTAGCTGACATTTATTTGAACAATATGTACTTAGTAAGCTTAATGATTTGTGCAAATAAACACTTCAAGTCAAAACAAATGGCAGACATGGCACATCTGTTATAGGAAGACATATTCTAATGAAATGAAAAAGTCATAAGACTCATCAATTATCAAATACCCAAATTATCTAAATTTGTAATGAAATAATACGACTTTTTTAAAATTACAAGTTAATGTTCAAAGGATGAAAAAATCCAAATCCTGAAAATAGACTTGCTTGAGGGGTTTAGGCCCAGAGTAGAGTTAAGGTCTTAGAACCCTGTTTCAAAATTGCTTTTTATATCTGTTTCAGGGTACATCTTTCTTAATTTTAATGCATAAACTTATGTCCAAAAATTACAAATGTACTTAAGTCTAAATTTGCAAGCTCTCAATCCTTCTGGAGTTTAATTATTTTTTGGATTGTCCGTCTATGCAAGAAAATATGGGGCCGGGGTCCTTCTTCCCTATGAACAAGTATGAATAAAGCAACATTTCGTTCCTCATAGTGCTTTCTACCTAAAATTATTAAGCAGAATTAGCTGCCTTTTATTCCACCTCTAAAAAAGAAATCAAATTAAAAAAAACTGCACAATTCTAACATATTTTACTATACAACTAAAGAGAAAAGGTTTTAAATATATGATTCTATTAAATATTTTCAGTCCAGCACCTTTTATTTTATCAATATAAGTATACTTTGTCCCATTTCACTATAGCCCATTTTGAGATTTGTTTTACTGCTATTGAAAAACAACATTTTTTCTGAAATTTCAATGTTTCTGAAATAAAATTAATTCCCACAAATTGTTTATTGTCTTTATAATAAGTTTAAATAATAAAAATCATTTGAATTTAATTTCTAATTCCTGGCTTCAGCACTGTCACCATTTCAAATGGTCTTCATTATACATATTATATTTCATTGATTTCTGTAAACCTTAATCTCTCATTTTTATTTTGTTTTGTAAATATCACAAATTATATAAAAGAATTTTCAGAAGAAATTGTGACTTATATTCCAAACAAAACAAAATATATTTTTCTGTTTAAACATTTTTATTTTTTTATTTTAAATGATCATATTTTCAAAATCAATGTTCCATCAATATAATTTCCCATTAAAAAACAAAAACACATGGCCCTTCATGTGGCCCTAATTTCCTGTGAATAGGAACATCCTGTTTATAAGACCCCTACAGTGTCAACCCCTTCCAGCTCTGGTCCCCTAATGTGTCACCCTTTAATCTTCTGGGACACCCAGAGTTAATCCTCTGGCCCCTAATTAATAAAGTGTCATCAGTGATAACTTCCTGTATATTTACCAATACCTCAGACTCCCACTTGAAAGGTTGCTATTGGATTTTACGTCCAATCAACAGAAATAAATTCTGATTGGTTATGCAAATAAGATGCATATGGCATTGTTTTTGATTGGGTGATGCAAATGATGATTGTGATTTGGATTACCTCAGATAAGTTTTGATTGGTGGTTTTCCATTTAGGCAAAATGGAATTATTTGGCTAACAAGGGAATAAAAAGATGATGATTTTTAATTATGGTCATAATTGGCAAACACATCCTGCCTCCTGGATTATTGAAGAGCCATCAGCAATTGAATAATGTGGGATTTAAAAAAAGGGACTTACAGTAATATACTGGCACTTACTAGAACTGATCTATGAGTCCACACTTGCATGCTTTCCATATGTTACAATAATGGAAAGTCTGTAAGTCTGCTCTCATGGATTTGACATTCAACATAGTTCAGCTAACTATTTTACTGCAAATGGAGGCCACACTTACATACTTCTCCATGTTTAATTGTCTCATGGAATGTGTGGAAGTATGCCCAACTCTTGCAGACATCAAACTTATGGATATAAACACATGAACAGAGCTTTTTAATTATTAAGCGCATGATAATCATTATTTACAAAGAAGGCTAATATAATCATTTCTAGTCACTGCCTTAAAGTAGCCATGAGGGTAGGGTATGTATGAACAGAACTGATCTCTGGGCCCACACTTGCATGCTTTCCATTTGTTAAAATCATGGAATGTCTGTAAGTCTGCCCCTGTGGATTAGGTTTTCTACAAAATTGACAAAAAATTGGAACTGGAGGCCACACTTACACTCTTTTCCATGTTGATATCACTCATGGAATGTCTGTAAGTATGCTCTTGGTGATCCAACATTCGACAAGTTCCTTAAGTTAAACTTTAACCTGCAAGTGGAGGCCACACTTACACACTTCTCTATGTTGATTTGACTCATGGAATGTGTGAAAGTATGCTCAACTATTGCAGACATCTACTGAATTAAACATGAGATGAACAATTTTGTCATCCACCCTCTTCCTATATTTGTTGGCATGAAAGTTTGTGGTTTGCCGGAATTGCCCCGTGATTTCCGTCTTTTATGTCACTCGGTCTATAGCACTCGTTAAAGTGGTACGAAAGTGGCCCCCATGTACCCATGTCAATTATCAATTTAATTGGAAATTAAGGTTATAAAAGAAGATGTACTCAGATCATTAATACAGAATGTCAATTAACAATTTTGCAAACTGAAAACACCCGAGAAGGTCCATATATTTGTGTAAACATAGATAGCTGAATCACTTTTCTCATTTCATATCATACCATTTTAATATTTATTCACACATTTTTATGTATTAAGTATACTGAACGCGTTGTTTGTACATTGTAATGTTGGGTGTCCACAAATGAAATTTTTCGAGGACCGACACTCGCATCTTGTTAAGGTACGTGGTTCTGCCATTTGGTTCATAAAAAACATGTACATAACATGGCAGTTAAAAAAGACGAATACAGGGTCTATATAACGTGGGATCTTGATCGCGGATCACCCAACCCACAAAAACCACGACATTAATGCACCATGATGTCACAGTTTATTATTCCTTGCATGCATGCACAACCCTTTTACAGAAATGAAAAATGGTTAATACTGAAAACAGGATTGAGAGGTTGCATTAAAAAAGTAAGAAGTAACTTGAAATGTGACCAGAACAATAGTTGTGACTGAACCTCTCACATTTGTTGCGATGAACTTCGGCCTATTATTGCACTTGCCACAAGACTACCATTCCAGCCAACAAGGACAAAGAGCAATACAGCAGCCAGAAATAATAAGTGCAGCATCAATCTCATCTATATATGAAGGGGTGACGTCAATACTTGGAAGTGGAATGCTCTGAACAACAATGACCTTCCATCACCTTTTCAAGTAAACCTGTCCATAAATCTTACATTTTCAGTAAGGAATTCAATCTTGTTCTTGCAGTCTGGTAGTTTCTCCTTAAGCCAAGTCATGACCCCTGGTAGAACCTCCTCATTTACAGCAGAGTTGATCCTTAATTCATCAGGTACTGTGAAACAAACATGTCAAGTTAAAAAAAGTGATATACATTAGTTTCCTGGTGTCATAGACCCATGGATATCAAAGTACAATTTCCCTGGTTCCAAGAACATGAACTAAAAAGGAATGAGCAAGCCTGAAAGCAATATATATATATATATATATATATATATTGGTGTTAAGGAAATCTTTGCTTTTTTTATCAGAGTGATATAATAGGTATGGATGAACCTAATATAAAAATTCAAGCCAATCAAGGCAAACAAAAACACAGTACAAATAGTACATAACAAAATATTTTTTTATCATGAGCTATTTCCAAGACTATGTAGCAACTGTATCAATGCTGACCGAACTTCTTAACAATGAATGGGTCAATATCACTAAGAGCGATGCTACCTATTGTAAAATTTTATCAGTGCTGAGTGGAAATCATCTTTTAATTTTGATTTTAACGGTGTGATTCAACTTACAAAACCCAACAGCATTCTTGCCCAAACAATGTTTTTTTTAATTCAATGAAATTTTATCTAGTTATTTCTCTTACAATAATGGTTGATAAGCCAAATATCTGTTAATCTGTTCTTACCCACAATTTCCAGCGATATTTTCTTCAACCCGTAGAACTTCTTGCTATTGGTCACATCACGGATGTTTGCATCTATGTACTTGCTCACCGTTTCTCTGAAATGATCATCTGCAGCAAAACACCGAATCCCTGAAAACAAGAAATGATAACCTGTTACTTCTTTGTAAGGTGTAATATATTTCTTTTTTTATATTATGTTTAAGGTTTTTGTTCTAGAAATTTGGAATATATAAAGAATCTAATGCAAGCTTATTTGATAATAAAAGCACCAAGGAGTAAACGCCAGTGTTTGCTAATGTTTTTCTGCCGTTGAACGAGGTGCATAGCTTAAAAATCATTAAAGCATTTGTTGCGGGTCTGCCTAAATATATGTATATATTGTTTTGTCCACATGTGCACAAAGTTTAATTTGAAAATTTGAGTTATGGTATAAATGCTTTCGAACGACAACAAATCTGACAACGGCACAAGGGTATGACAATACCTCAACATTTTTTTCTCTGAAAATATTAATAAAATGTAATGTAAAAAAGCTAAAATTGTTTGTAATACAGAAGTCAGTCACTAAGAGACGCAAGAAAATTTCATAAAAGTTTCAAAATTCAAGCTTCAACCTAAAGTGTCATGGTTAGCCCACTCACTGATATTATCAAGCAAGCTGAAGTACATACTATACAGTAAGTGGTGTCAAAAATGACACACCATGATGCATAAGAGCATACACTTACTAAACATCACCAATCATTATATCTCTTGTAATCTTCTCTACAATAATTAACACAAAATGCCACAGACCTGAGTAAATTTTAAAATTCATAATAATTTGGTATCTTTATTATTTAAACATACTATAAATAAATTTCAAAGAATTAAGGCAGACTTTTCTACATAAGCATCTGATTCAATGTAAAACATTTTATTTTATAGAAATTTAAAATCCCTTTTTTTTTTTTTACAGAATTTAAAACCTGCGGCGAGCTGACAGCCCTGTTGAGAATCTGTAAATAAAAGAATCAACGCATAGCAACTGTTGCCATGGAAACAAAACCAGTGACAACAAAAAACACAAGGTCAAGATACTGTTAATTTCACATGAGTATATTATGTTTGTTTTAACGCTGACCAATCCTAATTTCCTATAATTTGCAATAAAACTAACAGTCTGGATAAAGTCGTGTCACTTAAAGCAAAATGTTCACAGGGAAATTAAAGCTGTAGTGATTTCAATTGGAATGAATTTACTGCCTGTGCATTCCAAATTGAGGAAGTCTCCGACTTCATATATAAAATGATGAGTTTAGAGTAAAGAAAAGCCTCGTCAATGTTGCAAAATTGGAAAATAGACCCTCTGTCTATAATAGGCAATGCGTGTACGGTAAATTGTTGTAGAGCTACAGTTGTGCAGATCTGTTTTTCAAGAAATACCCTGCTTTTAAAAATTAACAAAAACTGTGTATACAAATCCTATGATTTTGGGTGGAAAATGAACAGTTTTTCACAAGGGAGAACCAAACAGCCTTTTAAAAGCAGTAAATTGCACCAAGAAAAATCACTGAGCCAGTACAGAGAGTTTTTCTATCACAAATTATAACAAAAAGAATGGCAGTCACCTACCTTGACTAGCTTACAATGGACTCAACACTATCAGATGATTTGCCCCAATTTTCCGACTTCATTCAATTGATTACAAAATTAATGACATTAAAATAGTCAAAATTCTAAGTGTCTTAAAATTTTGTTACTTACCTTTAATCTCTGTGCAAACATATTAATTTAGCCTTTAAATAAATCAAGCCATTTTTTCACATGCTAATCTAAAATGCACAAAAGTATATTGGTGCAAAAGTTAATATGAATTCGGCCTTTTAAAACTAAATTTGTGCTACAAACAAACAGCGACAATCCAGTTTTTGCTAGTCAGTAAATTTAAGCCTAGAATTTAAAATACACTTATTACTGATACAAAGTGTTACCAATTTCGAACGTAATTCTGATTATCAAAATTTGAGAAGAGAATGGACAGCCCCTTACCATTTTTTTTTGAAGCGGCATTCTACTTTCCATCATATGACTCAGTGTCCCTCTCCTCAGCCAATCAGATGCCAGGATTCCGTCATGCCTCACTGAACAAGGAAGCACCTGCAGCACTCCCTGACAGTCTGCCTGTAAACCCTGCTATCTAGGTCACAAGGGTCAAACAAGAAAGGGGAGTAACTGTGATTGTTGGACTGATACCTAGGCAGTTATCTGGGGTGAGGCAGGTGATGAGGTGTTGGGCACAGGCTTGTGTCGCAGCATGAACCCGCAGGTCCTGGGCCAGGTTGTATACAGCCTTCACCTGGTCTTCCACAACCTCCAGTCTGAAAGACAACAAAGGAATTAAATAATTTCCAGTATCAAATAACAGCTGTAAACTTAACCATCAGTCTTAATAACAAATAGGAGCTACAGGAGGAACGTCACAAATGCTTCTCATTTGGTCTTGTCAGTGATAGCCTTTTGACCTCTAAGTGTGATCTTGACCTTTGAGGCCAGAGCATGACACACCTTTCCATGCTGCTGTACATTTACTGTACAATAGTAATGAAAGGATGGATGCATAGAAGGCTGGAGCGTGCAACTACTATATGCCTCTGTTCCCGTGCATAAGAAGCTTGAAATAATACAAGTGTGAACAAAGCTCTGCATTTTGCCTGGTTGAATTGGTAAAGTAGACATTATACCCTCCGCACAGTAACAATATTTTACATAATATATTACTAACTTAATACGATTTTCTACACAAGTACATTATTTTGGAATAACTGAAGATTTCAAAAAAACAACTTAAGTCTGAATAACATTACAGCATACTTTTGTTTTTCAATAATTGAATCACTTGTCACTGATACTGCATTTTGATAACCTTGAAAGATAAATCTCTAGAGGTATCTGGTAGTACTTGCCAAAATCTGTCAAAACAAATTTTACTGAGGCCACAAATGATAAATAGTTTGTTTCGCCATACACACTCACAAAAAAGACACCAGGAACCAAAAGATTTTTCAGCCACTCTGTTGGTCATAGACTTTTTTTATTTATTAAAAAAGAATTAAGGGGTAATATATTAAACAAGAGCTGTCACTGTAAGTCACGAATGCCCCCGAAGTGGTACTCAAGTGTGAGCTAGGGACATGGGTCGCTCACGCAACACCTTCTCTTGGTATGTTTAACACAAAGTTATTTCAAAATTTGTCCATACAAGAGAAAATTACAGTCAGTACAAAATAAATTAAGCCAGACGCCATTATGTACGACAATTCAGTTTTAATATGCCCAGCT